>NW_022170663.1:14673302-14831604 GCF_008802855.1 Photinus pyralis | reverse complement strand
TGAGATGATATTACATGCGCCGGAAAACGTGTAACAGCAAATCAGAAAAATTATTAACAGGGTATGGAGAGCAGTAGGATTTCCGGAAAGTTGGAAAGAAGGAGAAATATGCTCAATATACAAAAAAGGAAACAAGGATGACTACAAAAACTATAGGGTAATCACACTTCTAAACTCAACATACAAACTTTACGCTAAAATACTAAACAACCGCTTAAATGAAGATGTAGAAGACAAAGAGATACAAGGTGAAACACAAATGGGCTTTAGGAAGGGAAGGGGGACGATAGACAACATGTACATAATAAATCAGGCAGTACAACAAGAACCGGCAAAGAAAGGAGGTAAGGTCTACGCCCTATTCATAGATCTAAAAGCAGCATTCGATAGTCTAGACAGGAACGAATTATATAAGAGCTTGGAAAAGAAAAATATCGACAGCCGCACAATAGAAAGGATTAAAGAAATCTATAGAGAAACAAAGAGTAAAGTTAGTCAATAACAAACAGTCAGGCAAGGATGTCCGCTAAGTGCAACCTTTTTCAACATTTATGTGGCAGACCTGGAAGAAGCATTAAGAAAATGGCAAGCAGGAGGAATAAAAATTGGAGGACAAAAGATATGGCAATTTACCATACGCGGATAACATGGTGCTCCTTGCAACAAAGCAAATAGAAATGAAGGAAATGATCACACAGTTAGAAAGGTACGCAAGAAGAAAGAAATTCATAATAAACACAGAAAAATCAAAAATAATGGTTTTTACAAGAAGAATAAGGACGTGACATCGTGGTACATCGAAGGAAGAGAAATAGAAGTTTCGGAATTTAAATACCTTGGGTGCACACTAATGAACAACGGAGGACCAAGTGCTCACATAAGACAAATAAAGAAAAAAGCAAATGGATTAATGGCGCAGATATGGAGCATAGCAGAAAGAAAATTCAAAAACATTTATAGAATCAAGAAAATGATGTTCGACTACGGGTTACTAAAAGAAACTCTCAAGGAGAGAAAGAAGACCAAAAAAGCAAAGTGAACAGAAGAAAGAAGAAGATATTTCCAAAGGATCGGGTATGCAGAAGATGGCTCAGTGGTAGAGCTTTGGGCTATAAATCCGGAGGTCCGGTGTTCGAACCTGTGTTGAGGTGAATTTTTCATCTGTGGCAGAGATGAGAAATTACCTTAGACCAGTTTCGAGCATTCTGCCGGCTACTCAGAATTAGGTTTTCCAGCAGTTTTCCTAATTCGTAAGGTAAATACCGGAGTAGTATATAACAACTTAAGACCTTCTGCAGAGGCAGCTCTAAAAAGCATTATGCGGGTCACTCTGTAATTGGGCGCAAGCCTGTTGAGGGCCCAGAACAAGATAGGGATAATAAATAAACAAATAAATAAATAATATCAATTAGCTCTTGATATAGTAGAGAGGTGGGATCTGCATTTACCTTTTCATATTCTCCTGCCGATTTCGTCAGTAATAAATTATCCACCGCTTCTACCGCCAATAATTGAAGTCTGGAATTGTTGCGAAATTTTACGGGAACAGAAATTAGCGAATAGAAGTGTCGAGAAGGAATTGGATTAACAAACGCGGTAGGTCATATCTTCCGCTTGGTAAAAGTAAGTCTTCTTCCGATGGGTTTTAAACGAGCGTACGATTGCGTTTACGCCTCAAGACGGATAACAATAAAAAATTAATCACCATTGAGGGAACTTTTTTGTGAATGTGATGGTAGTTACGATTGTGTTGTGAATGAGGTCGATGTAGGTGGTATTTCTTCAGACGATGCTATCTCGATTTTTAAGTAGCGATCTTACCGAACTCTTTTATTAAGTGTTATAATCGAAATTTATTGGCTCGAGGTGATGATCCATCGGAGACGACTAAAAGTTGCGTGCAAGATACGCGACCTTCGGCGCACTTACGGTGTCCTAAAAAAACTGAATAATACGCGATTGTTTGACTACAATAATAATACTTGCGGGCGAAGGAGTCGGCAAGAACCAACGAAAGTTGTGTAGAAATCTGATGGCATAAACATGCACCGCGCAGTGTTTGCAAATGCTGCTTGTCCAATTAGTAATTGAAATCAGGAGACCTACTTAAAGGAAGATGCCGCGATACCGGTAGTGTATTGCAGTATTTGTCTTGTTTTACTATCCTGTTACTTTGTTCTTTGTTAAGTGTATTATTCTTCGTTGAATTTCATTAAGGAACTAGCCACGATGTTCATTGTTTAACTTTCAATGCTCAACTTTTGTAGTGTCACGTTCAAAATTAAGTTTTTGACTTGCCGTATGGTTTTGACCTTCAATAGGGTATAAGTAGTATATTATAAAAGATCATCTTTGTTGCAAATACATAAGTGTGTTGCAAATTTTTAGGTAGTAGGGCGTAGTGTAAAGGCAAAGGTGCGATCCTATTAATAAATTCCATATTATATGGCGAAAGCTATGCTCATTTTGAATTTCATGCAATTCGGTTCATAACTAAAGGAGTTGTCAAAATGGCCTCCCTCATTTGTTGGCCTACATTGCCAATTTACGAACTCCGATTTACAAATACCTGCAAAATTTTATTTCATTTTCGAGGTATCGTGCTAACAGGAAGACGGACGGACAGACGGACACATACCGCAAAATTATGAACTCGCTAAGAGCTCCTTAAAAATGGAAAAATGCTTTGTCATAGTAAACGTAGATTTAGTCTAGCTTCCTTTTTAACAGAAAATCACCCTCAA
This sequence comes from Photinus pyralis, assembly GCF_008802855.1. Lineage (NCBI taxonomy): Eukaryota > Metazoa > Arthropoda > Insecta > Coleoptera > Lampyridae > Photinus > Photinus pyralis. The sequence goes on along the minus strand of NW_022170663.1, from coordinate 14,828,860 downwards.
TAATGATAAAAATGTGTTCCGTGATAGTGGATTCATACTTGCCATATTCCTTGGCTGCTGCCTAACATTTTGAATGGCACCTTTGATGCTAACCAGCCGTTGAAACAGTCGCTTGATTGCATTTACATTTTACTGTAAGCATTCGTTATTCATAGGCTCGCAAAAGCAGTCACTTATGAATTTCTCCCCATTTGTGTATAAATAGGTCTCTTATAATTTTTCTAGTTTGGATTTTCTTATTTCTTCGAATACTTCAGATTGTACCGATTCAGAATGTGTGTTTCTCCCAAATCTACGGATTATTGAGAATCCTCAGATCCTTTCGTTTCTCTGGATATTTCAGATTATGAAGATCCTATTGAGATCCTTTATCCTCCTGTTGTTCGGATTCTTTGGTGGATTTGGACTAGGTACTTATAGTATTCTTTCACTTCATCGGATTCCTCTCGTTTTTAAGATTCAGATTCCTCATTTCGTTTCAGTCCTTTAGATTCCTTAGGCGGTTCAAATCATTTTATTCCTTGGAATGTAAAGGATTAATTCCATTATGTGCTTTTCCTCAGTTTTCATGTTATTCAGATCCTTCAGGTTCACAAGATTCTTCAAATTATGTTCTTTCAGACTCTTTCAGATATTGTAGTCCCTTTAGATTTTTTAACGCTTCGAATCCTTCAGATTTAGCAAATTATTCATGTTCCTCTTCTTCCGGTTCCTCCGGTTCTTTCTATTCTTTGGATGTTCCAGGATCTTCCGGTTCTTTACTCGGATTCCAATTTTTCAGGTTGTTTTGTTCCATCAGAACCTTCAGATTTTTACGACTCTTCAGATTCTTTGTAATTTTCTGGCTTTTAGATTCTTCAGAGTCCTACCTTCAGTTTTACAAAATTCTTGGGTTTTTTTCAATTTTTTAGATACACCAGTACGAACTTTGTTGGGGCACCACAAATTACACTGCCTCCATGGACATGGGTAACATGTTGAGCATTTTCCATCTTTCTCATCATTATACCACCAAGACCATGTACGAGCTGGTGATCAGCGTATAATAATTGCACTGGCAGAGACAAAAACAATCACGAAAAGTATGATGAATGTATAAGTGGACTGTGCATGTAATACGTATATTGCGCTAACATCTAACAGTAATAAACCATGTCGAGAAATTCTTACTGATAATTAGTGAAATGGATAGGTAACCGAAGAGTAGGCCTAAAATGACAACGAAAGAAATAAATAATCTGAGCCACCCTCTTCGCTAATTACCTTCAATATAATTGAGACACCTGTCTCAAAAATAGGCCGTAAAGACTTACTAAATCGGATACCTACAATTTTTTCTTAGTTAATCACCATTAAAACTGTTACTCGAGCCAAGCATATACATAAAAATTTGTATTATATGTACGTGTGTGAGTGTATTTATATACTGATAAAATATAAATATCAAAGAAGCCGATTTCGGCGTAATTATCCTTCTAGATTGGGACGATGAGGTCAACGTGAAAGGATGCAAGAATGAAGCGAACAGGTTCTTCAGTAGCCACCAAAAACCCGAAGCGTCTGAACAATACAGGCCCGTAACGTTGCAGGCATGTTGCACCAAAAGGAGGATCTGTTCGTTTCACGCTCGTGGAAATTCTTTAAAATAATTGTAGGTTGTGGGTGCATCAACTTTCCGGTTTACGCACATCTTTTATTTGTATTAAAGGATGGCGTGTTGTATAATATTTTACAGAAGTAATAATTAACATAACGTGTAGCTTCTGAAATTGCTCGCCGCAATTAACATCAAAGACACGTATGTTAGATTTATGAAAGATTTACGTTTTATAACAAATTATTAATCATTAGTTTGCACCTTTTTGCTGCCTACGGTTTTTGTCGTACGCGCTCATACCCACTATAATTATATAACCAAAAAAAAGGTTCGATATCCGAAATTTATGTGCCTGGATAGCCAAAAGAGGAAAGGAAGGAACATTTTTTGATGAAAATGTGGCCATTAATATTAAACGGTCCAGTTTTAAATACTGCTAATCACCGGAAACGGTCCATTTGTCCGTTTTTGAGTGTCGTGGCAAATGTTTATTTAGCGAAACTTCTTAATTGGAAATTGTGAAAGTAGCCCCAAATTATACAGTCAAAAATTTTAGATCGTATAATTTCCCTATCGAATGCAATTTTATGAATATAACATAACTACCCTCTGTCCATGAAGAAACTACTATCATTAAACTAGGACCAAGTACTTTTACGCCATCTTATGCAAATTGTCTTTGTATCATGTGTGTACCTAAAGGTGCAGGCTGGTGGTAATTAAGAAATTTCACCAAAAAACTCTCTTATTTTTACTGAGTATGCTGCTGTAGATTGTGCAATGGCAAACTAAACCATCCGCAAGCACCTGTCCAGCTAGTTCAATTAAACACAGGTTCTCACAAAAAAGTTGAGCATGAGAACTCTTATCTAGGTTGTAGTTTGAGCTCGATTATACGTAGAACATACAGATAAACAAATTTATTAGACAAAATCTAAGTGATCCATTCTCCTAATAATGTGGTTTCTTCAACTAAAACTATTAAAACTCTTAATCTTCACCCCCAAATCTTTATATAAATACGTATAAATATATTATAATATAAAGATTTGTGGTGAATACTAGGAGTTTTTAAAACTATATTAGATAAAATCAATCAATAAACATAGAAAAAAGAGAAGCGCACAGGGTTTATAAAGAAAGTACCGCGCAATAGCGATCGATTGACAGAAGAAGAAAACTGCATTACCTTAACGTGTTAATAATCCAAAATATCCGGTCGTAAATGCGATTAGACATCAACCGATTCCTTCGAAACAGCACTTCTTTATTTTAATCTCTTGAAACTAGATTTAGACGCCACAGGCTTCGTTATAATTAATGATGTAAAATTGGCTGTTTTTGGAAAAATTTCCTTTAACGGGCATTAAGAAAGGATTCACATTAGCGATAAACGCTCGAACGGCAACATTCGGACTAAACTTCTTCGTAAGCATAGATAAACTCTATATCTTTCTTCTGCAACAACTGTACAGTGTATAACTGGTAAAACGCGTGTCTTGTAACCAAAATTCGCTCAAACTACCGCTGGCCGCTATACACCAAAATCCTCCATCTCAAAAAAAGCAACCATTAACGTCCATCATCAAACAAGCAACGATTTATGTCCGGTTCTTCTATTTATAAAAGTAAGAACTGGAAAACTTTTGGGCAGAATGGCGCAGGCGTAGGTGTGGGAGTGGTATCCGCGGTAGCCACGCCCAATTTTTAGCTTTAGTTTCAGCATTGTTCGATCACACGATACGGACGTGCATTTTTTCCTCAAGTTATTTTTCAACTTTTCGGTTTCTTGTAAATCCTAAATTCATAGTCAGATTTAAGGGAAGAGTTTCCATAAAAAAGGAAATCAACAATTGGGCTCACAACACAGTTTGGTCCACAAAAATGACCTTCGCTAATACTATACGCAGGAAATTGTGCAAAAAATGTCCAACAACTCACTGGTTTAAAGGAGTAATTACTAAAATGTTACTAAACCCGAATATAAACCGCAAAAAGTGTAAAGGGTCCTACTATTTTACGGAAAATAAAAATCCGTAAGAATTAAATAGGTACGTTAAAAAAATTTAGTGGAAGAGAAGGTCAGAACAAGCATTCTATGGCTAGGACAGGTCTAAACAGGAATGGAAAATAAATTATTGCGACGAAATTTGGGATTTGAGGTCTTTCAAACTCAACATTAGTTTCTGAAAATACACAAAAATCCAATTGCAATACCTGGGCATGACATGACATGAAAACTTTTCGCTAGGTCGTAATTTGGGCTTGATTAAACACAAAACTAACCATTTACAGATGAAAAAAATTTATTCGACATAAAAAAAATCACATAAGCTGAAAGAGCAACAGGCACTCAGATCCCAATAACAAATACCCCGCAACAAGTGACCGATAGAACAACTCAATAACAAAAAAAAAAAATTTAATTTAAATCATTCACTTTCATCATGACGTCCACCACAAACAGAGCCACCTGCACTGCATTTTTGTTTTTTATCTTGAAATTAATTAGCTTACGCAGCGATAACAAAACTTCTTAACTACAACCGGAGTAAACTATTACAAATCCTACGCAATTGTTTCTTGATGGTTAAATCTAGTTTTTTAACAGGTAACAAAATCAAACAAGTAAATAAATACAAGGTGATTATTTAATCAAAATTAACACTAAATACTTCTGATACAAAATTGACCCCTAATTCAACTAATATGATCTGATCTTGTGTCCATTCTCAAATTACAACGTTAAAAATAATTGTAATGTACATACAGGGCGTCTCGCACGTGCCGACGTCCGCATGTCGTAGTTTACTCAACAATATTGCTGCGTAGACAACGTCATGTAGACGGTATTTCGGTCTAAACACCAAAAAGAATGACGGGGCACTATGTATGTGAGAATATTTTAATTTATTAAGTGTAAGCCTGGGGGATTATCAACGAATAAGCACAAAGTTGGTTTATTGCATTTGAATTTGTGTCTCAGTGTCCGTTTTTTTACTTTTGGAATTGTTTGTAATTGCGTAACTCTAGTTTAAATTTGATTATTTATTTAAATGTGTATATTTAATTGTAAAACTTGAAATTACGTGTTAAAATGTAGAGACATCTGGTCGAATTGTGCGTTATTTTGGCGTAAGGCGTTTGGTGCGTTCTTTGGAAGCTGGCGTTATCAGAGAATATATGAATTTGTTAAGTGTAAGTCTGGGGGAGTATCTAGGAATAAGCACAAAGTTGGTTTATTGCATTTGAATTTGTGTCTCAATATCTGTTTTTTACTTTTGGAATTGTTTGTAATTGCGTAATTCTAGTTTAAATTTGATTATTTATTTGAGTGTGTATATTTAACTGTAAAACGTGAAATTACGTGTTAAAATGTAGGGACATTTGGTCGAATTGTGCGCTATTTGGGTAAGGCGTTTGGCGCTTCCTTCGGAAGCTAGCGTTATCAGTTCCGTTGTGATTGGCGAGTTATTTGAAATTTTTAAAAGGAAGGAGTTTATTTGATATTGCCAGTTATGTTTCCCTAAGTATTGGAATCAACGTAAAAAGGAAGGTGGTGCTAGCTGTTATTTTTTCGCGGCGGTAAAAAGATCCTATTCCACGGGCAGTTAGCTATACTTGTTTAATTGAAGACACAGTTCTTCAGTTTTGAAATAAGGTGTGTAGAAGAAGTAAAGCAATCTTAAAAAAGATTTAAGTTATTGTCAGGTGCAGTTGTAAAAGTTTATAAAACGGTTTGTCCGTATTCAGAAAAATTTTTCGAGTGTGAGTAAACAAAGCAGTAAGTTGTCAACTTAGTAAAACCTTTCATAAAGGCTTGTCTGATAAAAGTTTCTACCGTCCAAGCATCCACCGAATATTTTTCATCTTATTTGTCAAGATCCAGTTTAATTTAAAAAGAGCTAAATTTCCTGAAGCTGTCTGCGAGCGTTTTTGTATCTTTGATAATTGCGCTTGAATATTGCAAACCTTTCACAACCAGATCATTTTGAATCATTAAAAAGGTGTAAGTAATTTTAAGATTTGTTTAAATTTAATTTATCGATCGCCTGTGTGCGGGGTATTACGTCCAAAACAATCAGCTATAAGATGGGAGGCACTTCCGGAATAGAACCGTGTCAATGTTGAACGAAAAATCAACCCCTCGTCACCTTTGAAATTGTTTGGGTGTTTGGAAGATCATAATGCTCTTTAACGATTTTTAATTTGTTTTAAATTTGTATAATCTAAGTTTGTTTTTGATATTGCTCTAAGATACCCGGTTGATAAATTTCGTCGAGTTCAGAATCTTTGGAGCACCGTCTTTACAGAAGAATGTAAGGATGAAGACAGTTTTGTAAAATCAGAAAGAGGATACCCAGGGAAATCCGTTAAGTCCATACCACATATATACCACAGATTTAAATATACTATATTTAAATCTGTGGTATAACATTCAGAACGAAGAAAAGCTATCGTCAGGTGGCTGAAAATGAAAAAGTCCGAAGACATTTTTTAAGTACTGAAGGTACCTTCAAAGGGGGCACATCTTGCGAGGAAAGCTCGCACACTACTCTCTTCATTCGTTTCACAAACAGTGGGGAATGGCTAAAAGCGATGATTGCGATGCAACATGCGGTGGTATTTGTTACTAATTTAGTACCGAAATACAGTTTAGCAGACAGAATGACCCTCAATGATTCTATTACAACTCTGTGATTATATCACAAAGGAAAGTCCTGGATACTACATAACGTGGGACACATATAAACGCGTGTTAGGGGTCATTCTATAGTTACAATGTGTCCTTCAATCCAAAAATTCACATGCATTCAAGCCATTTTCGATAGCAAATATCTGTCAAACAAATGCAATCGAATGCCCTTCTTGAAAAAAGTGGAGACGTCTGCGGCAACTTCATTGAATAAGCGACCGAAAAACAATTTTCTTTGTAAGTAGTCTCATAACCTCACGCCTTACTAAAAGAGAATAATATGTGGACGAAGCGCCGCTTTTAAGTATAATGATTAACTGTATTTTCGTAATTTTTCATCCTTTTTTTTGCTCACTGTAAACGCTATAATCTCCCATCCTGAAAGTAGGTAGGTATATACACATACCTATACGAAGTCGACGTTTTAATGCTGCCTTAAGGCGAGGGTGGGTTGTGTGGGCGAGGTAACTACTGCTGGAGCCTGTCCTGCCCAAAGCTATGGCGAACGGCTTCTTAATGTATTATACCTACTAATTTTTGTTTTGCTTGATATTATGGTTTTTAACTTTTCAAGGTTTCTTAGAAAGGATAATTTCTACGGTAATGAATTTTTAACTGTAGGCATCCAATTATACGACGTATCGTTCCTTTTGCGATGATTTTTTTCGAGTTTCATTCAGTAAATGGACGAAACCGCGAATTTTTATGTTAAACATACTCAAATTTATGCCAGTTTTTCTTCTCTTTTTTCAGGCGGAATATCAAAACAGTTCATAAGCTGCTATTAACTTGAAAGGTCTATTATACCAGGTGCTTTTACCAAAAGCAATGCGTGTTGAGCCCGGCTATTCAAATCCACTGCAAATACTATCAATGATGTTAGCAAAAAAAACCATTGCCTATTAATAGATCACTATTTAACTAATAAGTGAGATGGAAATGGAAATTTAAATAATACCTACATAAAAAATACAAAACAGACGATAAATTTAATCAAGCATAAACGTACCAAAACAAGTGTAGTGAAGGGTCAAATGCATATACCTATTCTGCCAGAATCTATTCTTAAGGGAAGACATTCACTTCGGTAAACTCACCCCTGGAATATTCACCCAACGAAAATTTGCCGTAGGAATATTCTACCCTAAAATGGTTTATCTCCGTAAAATTTGGTACCTTCTCGACTATTTTTAAATGAACCTGAAACTATACTTACCTATTGTTTTTTTCTGAACTAATTTCATTTTCTGGAGAGGAAAAGCCGTAGATTGTAGTGAAGACAAAGTTTTCACGAGGGCGAGCATAACAAATATTACAAATAAAATTGTTAAAAAAAAAATTTATTATACCAATAAATAGGTATAATCCGAAAAAGATCTTCGTAAGTTCATTTTCCATCTGGTATTATTAAAATGTAAGTCTTTGATGTGTGGGGGTTAATATTCCGCTGCGAGTATCCGGCACGAACGATTACGGGGGAATATTTGGTGGAGGAACTACCCTGAGTCAATTTCCAGGATTATTCCATGAGCCACTTTTCTAGAAGATCTGCAATGTAGAGAAAACCTCGGAGAAAACAATAGCACATTTTTTTTAATTCTTAAAAAATGCGCTAATTACTCTGAAAACCTTTATTTGTGCAGTTTATTTAGTACACGCCAAATCTGTTTAAAGCCATTTTGACCAAAAATGTCACACTTCATGCGATAACTGGAAAACCGTGCGAAATTCACACACTTTTCAGTCCTAATGAATTATTCTCTCAAGTATAGCGTTTGCTACTGATCAATAAACAGTAAACTCGGCAATTTGCAGTGCACTGCTAATGGAAATAAGTTATAATGAGTCGCCCTATTTTAAGTTTAATTTGAGATGGGATCATTTGGAATCCAGCGTGGGACGCATCATCAATGACTGTAGCTAACAATGGCTTAATCTCATAACACCATCTTCTCTATGTAATGGGATTAGTCAATATGAATATAACAGTTTATTATAGTGTGGCGCTTTAAGTTACTTACCGTGCACCACCCGGTATATTGTTTGAATCACGTAACTAAAAATATAAGTAAATTACCCATAATGCACGAATGTCTGGCTTGTCAAGTGAATATCAGATAATAACGAGCGATCAAAAATGAGTTGCTGTCGAGTCGCCTTTGGAAGTTTAAGTTAAATACGATTTTCCATGTAAACAAAAATTTCAAAGACGACTCGACAGCAACTCATTTTTGATCGCATTTTAGATCTGTGGTATTAGGAACATTAATAAATAACTAAAAAAAAACTAAATAAGAAACCAATATATTGGGATGAAAAGAAGCTAGAAACAAGAATAACAAGGCAAACAAGAAAGCAAGAAAGCATTTAACATATACTTTCAATAATGCAATACAAGGGATAAGTATTACCATACAACGTGGTAACGCGGCCAGTGTAACTACGATCCCCATGGAAGAAATTTATTATTCATTATAAATTTTTAATGTTTAATTTGTTTAAATAAAATCGTGTTATGAAATACTTTGTTTATAGCAAGTATTTTTGAAGTTCTGTTATATAGATTTGCTTAAGTAACAATCCAGAAAATTTAAATCAAAACCAGAAAATCCTTCGACACAAGATGTGAAAATAGGAATGTGACAATTAAACAAATATTCAGAAAATAATTCTTATGAGTTCCATTGGGTCATAGGAATTTGTTTTTATGGCACCTTTCATCGAATTACACCTGGTAACCTCGTAACATCAAAGAACTAAATTCCAAAGTCCAAATAAAAATTAAATAAATTGAATTAAGTTTTTTTTTTATATTCTCATATCTATTTTTCTGATATTATATCTACTTTTCTAACTGAGGTTCAGTGGAAGAACAAATATATTTTGAACTGCGCCTCAAGACTGTCTTTTGTTTTGTTTGTGAGTTGAATTTGAAATGGCCATCTCACTATTTAACTCTAAATAACTAAATAACTTCTCAAATTTGAATAATACCGATAAAAACAATTTTTTATTCATTGTCACACGATAAAATAGGTATTAATTAAACCATTGAATTTAGATACATTCAATGTTAAAATTACTGAATCAGCTGTTGTTCTTATCAGATGTCTTCTGTCAAGAAAATTGCATTTTTAGAAACCCCTTGATATGAAACTCTGTTGGATATGAGGGGTTTTTTTAAGGGAAATTTTTCTTGAATACTGCGAGTTCGATTTCAGTGTTTGTTGCAGGCAAATGGACATTTATTTCCAAAGGTGCGTTTTGCGTACGTAACTACTTTTAATGACTCGGTTACTGTTTATTAAGCGGAAGCGCATAGCGATGTAAGCGGGGAGTCGATCATGTCTGTCTGTCCGTCCGTGAACACGATAACTGCCAAACGCTTTGACCGATTCGGTTCAAACTTTTCACAATTGACCTACATGCCACATGCATCACGCCTATTATAAAATTTATAATATAATATACATAACTTTACGCAAAAAGTTATTCTTTTTCTTAAGCTCTAACGTGTTTTTTTTAACTTGATTTGCTTATCAGGTTGCCATGGAAGATACAATGATTTACTTAATCAAAAACATGCAACTTTCCGCTGTAGATTTTGCGTTTTTTGTAATTTTTTCAGCTGCTAAAAGGAATATCTAGATTTTTGTTTCAGAATAGGTGGTTTTGAGGCAAGCAAAAATGTTTATAAAGAATGACATTTTTGCGTAAAGTTAAAATTAAAAATTTTTCCCCTCTTATTCAGTCCATCCGGGGACCACACTGTATAAAATATTATAAATTATTATTATTAAAAAAATGGGTCAAATCCAATGACCCCGTAGGGTCAAACCGAGGCGCTTTGTCGCTTTTTTAGACCCGCTTTAGAGGTTTATTTTTTATAACAGTTATAACCACGATTCTAACAATAAAAGTTATAGACTCAGCTTTACTCGGGCAAATAGGGACAGTTTTGGTTGTAATTGGGCACCACTGATTTTCTTAAGGTGGCGTTTACAAAAAGTGCAAAAGTTGCCTTGCGATTTCCTCAATAACTTTGTTTCGAGGTAAAAAAAATGAACTTCTGTTAACGACCGATGGTTGCTAACGATTTAAGCTTGTGAATGAAGTTAAATTTGATACCAAATTATTATCTGCAGTGTATGATAAAAATGAAAGATATATATTTTATATGGGAGTTTTAAGAACTTCTTTCCTAAATAACGGCGAAAGTAGAGGAATTAGGTAAACAATTTTTGTTTCATGCAAATGTCGGAACATTATATATTTGAATGAATGCTATTTCAACCAAAACTGTATATCCAGAAGGAAGTTATTGTTACAGTAAATCTGTTCAATGAAGAATAATTGTTAGTGTTATTAAGTTGGCTCTGCAAATCCGTTTAAATCGAGTTTTCTCTGGAACTACTGATCGGATTTGAAAAATAAAAACAGTGCTGAGAACAGAATGACCATGCGTATCGAACTATCTAACGTTTACCACCCCCTCCCATTTACAATTTTTAGGGTGAAATTCACCGCCTTCTCAGGTTTGAAGTTATGTAAATCAAATCGTATTATTTAATTTAGATGTCCTCCTGGAAATTAAAATTGACATATTCGAGCGTTTCTGGCAAAACTGTTGTTGAGCGGCCAAAATTGGCCTAGGCTACCCTGTATATGTGGATATTGATAAAACAACTACCTTTTATGGTGTAGTCACTTACAAAGCAAAGTAATGGTATTCTAGCAACTATAAGGTATCACTGCCTGCTGGGTTCATTTGTTTCAAGAATTTTACAATAGCACAGATTTTTGCGATTATACCTCAAGATCATATACAAGAAATATGTAGAGAATATTCTTCTGGCGTTTCTGTACATACTTATGTTCCAAAAATATATTCATCTACTCATTCAAAGAATATTCCATTAATTACCCTTTGAATTTTCAAAAAGGGGACATTTCAAATTCAGAGAATATTCACAGACTAATTTGATTGTTGTTATAATATTCCAAGAATATTTGAGTATTCGGAAAGAATTTATCAAAAATGTCCATCACTTCGCAGGAGCTTAGTGTAAATGATGGAATCTTTACACTACGGCAGAAGTTTATTCGGTTTTAAGCTCATATTTGTCAAGATTTCAATTTTTCGCCACTTTGTTTGCACGTACCTATCTATTACCTATATGGAAAGATGTCTGTAACAAGTAAAAAAAATTCGCGCAACAAATGAACACTACCCTTAATTAAGAGCGTGTTCCACCCCTTCCACGATTTAGTTTCGTGTATTTACCATAAATAACTATAACAGTTCCACCCATAGGTATTCAATGCTTACGTCTAATAAACCACGCGATTAAATACGTGTCTTTGTTTTATTAACACCTGATGCTTTAGTTTCTACATAACTAAATCGATGGGTTCGTTTTTTATTGGATTGGGTAAATATGCTTCATTCGTTTGCAAAAATTTCTGTTGAAATATGGTTACGTATGTATATCACCAACCCTTAAAAGTGCTCTGCATAACCTACTGAAACAAAATTAATATGAAATCAGACGTAACAATTCCGTAGCGAGACAGACTTGATTTTATTTCTATTTTAAGGATTATCACTCGTATTTCTCTTTTGTGACTGATATCCGAGATTTCGGCTGACCCTCGACAGGGTGTAGTTAGAAGTCCGCGTGCTCGCTACGGACGTAGGGTGCTATTTCACCCTCTCTGAAAAGGGTTATTATAATTCCCATTGTCACTGCCATATCACTATCATTATCAATATCATTTATGTTAAGTATTATTTGTAAATTTTTTCGTATTGAACCTGATTACGTAAAAGTACAGCAAAAAGGAAAAAAAGGTATAGCTTTAGCACAACGTACATATGCACCTGCTAAACTACAATGTTGAAATTACATCTCTACCACCTTTATAATCAATCTCCAAGTAATTATATGAATTCATTGCAAATTCGTAGAAAAAAGGACGTAAGTTGTGATTGAAGAGGAACGTTTTCACTTTGACAAATGATCTGGTTTCGAGTATTTTTATTAATGTTTGTACGAACGTGTGTAAGCGAGAGAGAACAGCCTTGGAAGCAATTTGTCATAAAGTTAAACATTTAAGCCACCGTCGCAGACAGCGTAAATTAAGTTTTGAAATATAGGCCACATCCACTTGTATGTCTCGGCTAATAATTTCCTCTTGCATCGTCCCTTTTTTTATCAAAGAATGTACGGGATTAAGAATAATTATAATTTAACTCTTGTTTTGGCGTGAGATATAAGCTCCTTCACAAGTCGGAGCTTAAATTATTTTAAATCATACAAATTGGCTTAAGTAATTTTGGATCAGAAATAGCCGCACGTAGGTTACCACACCACTACCTACCTACTAAGTAGAAGATAAATCAAAGAAAAAACGCACCACCTGTTTATTAATACAATTATTTAGATAAATCTCTTCGAATTTAGAATGTTGCAAAAAAGAGAAGATAAAAGGCAAATGTCTGGAAGCGTGGTACGAGAATGTATTTCAGAATTATAGCATGTTAGCATTTCCTCGCGTGTCGGGGAATGCGTCTAAAGTTAATGCAGCGGGGCATAATCTACGAAAAGAACTTTACGAGATAGATTGTTGTAGCCAACTAATTGATACTATTTAGTCTGCACACTCTCGGCAGACGTTCGGTTATGGCTTTTGGCAAAATTCTTTTTCTCCTTTTCGATTGCGCAAAATTCGCGTGCTTCGTTTACAAATTCGGATCAAGGGAAAGTGGTCATTTTCGCGCTTGGAGCTTTTATCTTTGCACAATGATGCTGTGTGTAAAGGACGTCTCACGTCGCGACGTTGAGCCATTAAACGCGGACTACTTGATCACTGTCAACTAATTATCTATTGTGGGCGCTCTTCACTTGTTTATTTTCAGATTTTCTTTTAGATCGTGTCGTTACCTTGGTAATTACGAATTTTTCACTTTAAAAGCGGACTAAAAAACGCATTAACCTATTGAAGGATGCGCGGTCTTTGGGGGTTTCGAAATACTCATTCCTTTTTGTGCGGTATATTTAGTGCGGCCAGTTGATGGGGCTTTCTTTCTATCACTGACACTGTGAGAAAAATTAGGGGGAAACATAACCACGTCTTTATTCTTTAGTTTGACTTAAGGTGCTGATTCATTTTAGGTATAACTTGTAAATTAAACAGTATTCGAATTTGAAAATTGGCTACAACTTTTTGGCATCTCCTATCCACTTTCTAGCAAAATAACAACACCAAAAGACCATACATTGTACATTAAAGAAAAATCTACAAAAAGTTGTTTAAAAATGCATCTCCTTTTTAAATTGAAATTTCATTTACTAATATTTCTACCTGTCACCATCTGGATAATATTTTAAACTTAATGCAAATACTACATAGTCAATCTTTGAAAGTACTCCATAAACGTAACGTGGTAAAACTAGAGAAATAAGAACCAAAAAAAAGAACCAAACCGCTGAATTAAAAAAAATCTTAACAGTAGCTGTTGTCCCATTCGTCGTTTTTTTGATTTCGACTAATTCAAGTACCTAAGTACATTTGCACCATTTAACCAAACCTTGATTTGTCATTGACAGGAGAAAATATGCAATAAATAAACCATTGAACTTGGGTTCATCGAATATTAGATATATAGTGTCATTTCCTAATTCTGAAAAGAAAATGAAACTAGGAACTGATACCAAATTCTTCATTGACAATATACAATTTAATTATTTAATTTAATTAAACTTATTTGAGTTTTTTAAGACCCGTTACTTCTAAATATTCTACAGTGATAATATGTATACTTCTTTTAAAAATTGATCTCAAAGGTATCTAATAAACTTGGCGCAATAATTCAATGCGACTAACCTTCATTTCACACGCGATGGAACTCTTACTGATAATTTGTACTCGTAAATTTGGGGTTGATATCAGATGGTTTCTAAAAGAACGCATACTTAACCGCCGATATGGAAATCTTCCGACAACAATTTTCTGGGTGGAATTTAAAGATTCCGCCTGCTTCCAATGTTAGTTTTTTTGCTGGTCAATGAAACTTGGTCCAAAATTGCGTTTTGCCTACACCCTCACATTTACGTAACTTGATTACTGTCTAAGTTTCATTTGGAGAGATGCGTTTGCACTAAATTACTTTTTATCTTATAGTCCAAGAGCCCAGTAGGAAAGTAGGTATACCTTGAACGCCCGGACGATTCTAATAATTTTCATAGGATTCGCCATAAAAAGTTGTATTAGAATCGACAACGGTGCCGGCGAAAATCCTGCCGAAAGCAATTTAAAAAAAATTAAATTCGCCCAATATTTTTGGAAAATGTACTTTATTGTCCCGGACATTCAGGAAGAGTACTAGGGGTGCATATGGATGAGTTTTATCGGAAAAAGTCACGGTACCGGACAGAGCTGAGTAGTGCTTTGAAAAAAAGTGCTTGCTAAAGGACTTCAATTACTTTTAGTGCTTAGAGCTCTGTGCTTCAATTACTTTTCTAATTCAGGAAAAAGTGCTTCAATTACCAAGCACTTTTTAAGAGTGCTTGGAGCTTCAAGTCCTATTGAACTGCTTGAAGCACTTTCATACAATTTCGAGCACTTCTAAAGAGCTTCAAGCACTTATCAAGGGCTTCAAGCACTTATAAAGAGCTTCAAACACTTATAAAGAGCTTCAAGCATTTTCAAAGAGCTTAAAGCACTTTCAAAGAACTTCAAGCCCTTTTTAAGGGCTTCAAGCACTTACAGAGCTTCAAGCACTTTCATAACGAAGCTCTGATCGTGAATTAGGTGACGAATTTAGAAAACCCTTAGTCTTACTCATTCCTTCACTCCTACTCTGACGTTACCTACGTGTTCTGTGCTTCATTAGTGATTAGTCTGCAGTCTGCACATCCCACTTTTGACTTCTTGTTTTTCGTATTGTGTGGTTCCCTGTGAAAGGGGTCGTACGATTTCGTGTACAAAGAAAGGAAGACGTAATAGTTCTGCCATTTATTAACGCTGCCCTATCATATACAGGGCATACAGGCATACGTTAAGTTTTGTTATAGTTATTACGATAGGTATAATCAGATAATTTACTGTCGCGTATATAATACATAAAATACATTACCTGAACGGCAAAAAAAGTACCTAATCAATTACCACGCACTTGCCACTAAATTAAACATTTTTATAAAAGGCCAGAAAATAACATCAAACCGCCAAAATAGTAAATACCAAGAATAGTAGAAGTTTAAATTTTGGTTTGCAAGTATTTTTTTAATTAAGTCTTAACCCTTATACCTGTATTACTTTGATTATAAGGAATTATTATCCTTTTATATTTGTAATTAAGAATTATTACCTACATACTAAAAGTTTACAAATTTTATCTGTGCATTTCTTCACGTAACATACCTACTATCACTAATTTCAATATTATCTCAGAAGATACGTCTCGGTAGGTACGTACTTACAAGTAACAAGTGCCAAGGAATTTCCGAGCAACATTCTGGATTTTTTTCTTGTAGTACCTACTTTTATAGCACATGCAGTTATTACTCCTACATTAGTCGTTACCCATGGGTACGGGGAGAGTACTGTACCGATAACAACATTTTTTTGTTTACCTAATCGTTTTAAATGAAAATTTGGACAAGCAAAACTTTAGCGATAAAACCACTAATTCCTCCAGTATAATTACGATGCGGAAGTACTGTTTCTAGCGTGTTTTTTAAAGTGTTTCCAGCAGGTTAGAAACCAATTTTGAAAAAAAATTCAAAGGGCTGTAACTTTTGAACTAGTAGCCCAATCTTGGAACTGTTTGAAGTTATCGATTCTACAGGCCACATTCTATAAGAAAATATTTTTTATCCGGGTCGATCTGAGATAATTTTCTTTTCGGGGCTCAAAAAAAGGCAGTGTATAACCTTCCTTTTTTACCAAAAATCGAATACACCAAAATTTCTCGGGAAAACACTTTTTCTCATTAATTTGGGTGCGTAGAATCCAAATCAATTCGTACTTTTCCGATCAGACCTCTCAATCAAAAGTTATAGATTAGAAACAAATTTGGAAAAAAAATTCAAAGGGCTGTAACTTTTAAACTAGTAGCCCAATCTTGGAACTGTTGAAATTATGGATTCTACAGGCCACATTCTATAAGAAAAAATTTTTTTCCGGGTCGATCTGTGACAATTTTTTTTCGGGGCTCAAAAAAAGGATTTTTTCTCCAACCACCTGAATAAGACGCTATTTTGTGACAGTGTTCGGTACGTAAAATTGACGTTTTGCGGATTAATCGCTTTCACCATGGCAACTGTACAAAAGTAGATACTTTTGGTCCTAGTACCAAAAAGAAATTGACCTTGAAAGTTGGCCAATTAAAAAATTACAATCACGGAGATATGTCACATTGACATCGTTTTACATTGCAGGTTGTAAGATATTTCTATACATACAAATCAAATATTTTTGCATATTCAATGCAAATAATTTGCTGTTACCTATACGTATGTACATGTATTGAAAATGATTTACGCTCGCTATTTTTATTTAAACCATGTGTAACGTAATTTACATATTCGATGAACGTAATTTTAATACGTACCTATACAACCCGCCGTCGCGCGTAACGCCATCTATTTCAGACCCCTTGCACTATTATCTGTCATTTTGAATTCAAAATTTGAAAAAGTTAATTGCAATTAATTTTAATTAAAAAATTGTACGGTAAGTTTTTTATTTCAATACAAAATATAACAATATTAATTGTGTATACAATAAAATGACTGAAACTGATAGCGACATGGATTGCACTCCGCCATAGAGATTATAGAAACGGCAGAACATGCTACCTCAAGATTTGCTCCCTACAAAGTCGCGAGAGGTGAGAAGTAAGAACGAATAGGTTATAAGTTAACCTAAAAACTAGAGTGGCATGACACGTGAGGACAAGAAAGCAGAAGTTTTTATACTAGTAGTGAAACTGTGACTGAATCTAAATTCGAATATAATTTGAAGTAAAGGGGGTTGGAGAAAAAATTTTATGTTTTATTCGTACAAAAAATGCGGTTTCGGGACTCGGAAGGTTGCTGGACTCCGCTAACGCGTCGTCCAGCAACTATCTTCCTCGTCCCGAAAACTGACATTTTTTGTACTAATGAAACAAATAACTATTTACCAAAAATCGACTACACCAAAATTTCTCGGGAAAACACTTTTTCTTATTAATTTGGGTGCGTAGAATCCAAATCAATTCGTACTTTTTCGATCAGACGTCTCATTCAAAAGTTATAGACTAGAAACCCTGCTTTCCAGTAATATGAAAGGTACTTTATATTGTTTATATTTTATATTTATATTAATTTATATTGTCAATTACTGTGATTCAAGCACTTTAATGGTTTCAAGCACTTTCCAAGGGCTTGGTGCTTTGTATTTTCAATTACTTTAGAAAGTGCTTGGTAATTCCAAGCTCTTTAATCACATAAAAGTGCTTAGGGCTTGCAAGCACTTTTATCAAAACAAAGTGCTCGGTGCTTCAAGCCCTTTTCAAGAGGGCTTTACCCAGCTCTGGTACCGAAGCGCAACTTGCCGCAACCCTTATGGCACCGCGACTACAAACTACCTTTTTCTCCCGGACCAATATAGCCTATGTGAAAAATGTAGCTGCGATTATACAAATATAAAAAACCAACGGTGCCGACTCTCAGGATGCCGGAAGTCCTCGGCACCAAGATGGAATCCTATTGGCACTGCGCAGGCGGTATCTTAGTTACTTTTCTATGGTATCTAGATACTTTAGAAGAGTAACTTGTATTGTAGGTATCTATATAAGATTTTACAAAAGTATCTAAAACATAGTTACTTTTTAACTCAAGAAAAAAGTACTTTTATCATTGTATATGTATTACAATGCTAGTATCTTAGATACTTTCAGTAACTAGATACCGAAAATACTCTTTTTCTAAAAATATTTACAGCTCTGCTTATGCACTAGCACTAGCAATGCAATATAATCAATTAGATCATGTAATTAGGTATAACGTCAATGAGGTAAAGATTGTTGAGGTGCCTTATCAACAATTTACCAATTATAATTTTTTAGAAATGTTTCACATTAAGAACAACTTAACAATGAACTTTAGATCTTTAGAATTAATAAAATTCCAAAAAATTCAAATATAAATAAATTTCCGCTTTGTAACGCTATCTTTTGATCGGTCACCAACAATCAAAACATGACATCTGTCAAAGAAGTATTCTCTTTTGTCTGTCAACCTTCGCGTATAAGCGAGGCCATTTTAACAAGTCTTTCCATGCCTTTTTTTAAAAGCCTTGTAACTTTTGAAAATGTTATCGTGGAATTGTTTCAACATATAGTTCAATGCGAGATTCAATGTAAGTAATGTTTAAATTTAACTTTTGGTAAATATTTATTGTATTGACGATTGTAGTCCTAATGTTAAGTGAATGAACATTCACGAAAATTTGACCAGAAAAAGAGGAATTAGGTAGGTATTAACCAATTTTGTGCCGATATCCAGTAGTCTATTTTTAAATGATAAAACATAAACAATGCCCACTGATTTTACACTAGATTACCTACTAATTATATTTTATCCACCTTCCGTTTGCTCTTAGCCCCTTTTTTTATTACTTTTAATTAATGAAACCTGCAACAGCGCATAAGTGTGACAAGTGCTGGGCGATAAAAGAAATTGTTATCGATAAGTCTGTTTAGTCCGATAAATGGTTAATCGATAATTATAGATAATTCATAATTATCGATAACTTTCAATAATAATCGATAATACTTTTGATAATTATTTGTTTTAATATACTTGGGTTGGTTTTCCAGAAAAACAATTAATGAAGCAATTGAAATAAAGGATGTATTTGAAATAGATGAATTCTTAGTTGAATATTTGTTTCTTATTCACAGAATATTCTGTAGCTGAGTTCGATTATTTCTACAATAGTTACATTGAATAATCCTTGGTTCTTGTAGAAATGATCGAATATTTAGCATACCTAATAAAATTCATTATTCATAGAATAATTAATATACATAATCTTTAATTATTTATAAATAGTTAATCACTATATTGCGAGAATATTCCAAGAATTTATCTGGGTTCAAGTGTTCCGTTGAGAAAAGTGAAAATAACAGGTAAATTTGTCTCATCTTCAAACATTAATTTATTACCCTTGCGCAACATGGCGCTTCTGCAGCTATTAAGTAAATTTTGAATCGCGAACCACTCTTTGGACTTTGAGTAGCCTTTTTATCCACGAGATTACTAGAAACAACTGTCAACCAGTTGCCATGGCTAGCGCCTGTCTTAGTCACATATCATCCATTGCTAATAAAACTGACTTATATCAATTACGAATAAAGCGGCGATGGGGCAGAATTATATTTATAGCAGGCGTTTTTAGATATACACATTTTTACGTATTTGGTCTTAGTTAAATGTTGTACCTACCAAATATATTTAAAGAAGCCCTAGAATTGCTGTCTGTAAATGGCACCATAACATTACTTGCTGTATAAACCACTATTCAGTAGTTGACATCAAATGGAAGCACATCAGAATTTCCAAATTGTCTACGTACCTCTTACCCATTATGTGAAAGGATATTTTAGAAATCAATACAATCTTCATTTAATATGTTTACTTTTGTACCACATTTTGAAGTATATAATCAGTTTAAAATTCAACAGTTTGCTTTAGATAATAAAATGTATATAATGTAAAAACTTTACAAACAATTCTTTGGCTAATCGAATTCTATACTGCATCAATTAATATTCTAAGATTCCAATATTTTAATACTGTTATATTTCGATAATAGTTGTAATTATACACTATGCCAGTGAAGTGGAAGGTTAATAATTACGCACAGAGAGAGCCACGTATCCTACCCTCTATTATACAGTTCTCTTTATATGATGCCCCCAAAACTGCTGCCATCTAAATAAAAAATTAGATGAGACATCGAATAACTAGCAATACCTAGAGGGATTTATGACTCACTCAGTGTAGAATATCCCTGATTTGGTACCAACAATTTTAATTACCTAATTCAGTGTAAAATGGAGTATTAAATTTGGCACAAATTTACATTACTTTTCTAATAAATCTATTAAATCGGCACAGTCTGTTTCGTAATGGTGTTCATTCCCAATTTTAAGGGTAATTTGGAAGCCGAGAAAACTGTACCGAGCTAACAAATTTACTCTTAACTCTATATATACATAATCTAACTGCTTAGAAGACATGAGATTTGTGCTGTTTTGTCCAAATAATGGACTAGTGAACGACTATTAGGCCTACCATCAAGTTAAGTAAATACAGCGTGGACGATTAAAATATAAAATTTTTTGTATAAAATACTTACATTAAAAAATAAAAGGGCAAAGTGTGTTCACAAGTTTTCAGTCAAGATCAGTGTTACCTATCAAAACACCAAATAATTTTGCAACAATCGGTAATTTGTATAGTACCTACCTTGAAGTAGCATTCCATGACGGTATTGGCTTACTTACTACACCTGAAACATGAAGGATCATCCTGTAGAGTATCAAACTGAAAGCAGTAAGGCGAAATCTTGACCAAACGTCAAATACCAGATGTACTGTGCAGAGAAAACTAAATTGTGAACACACTGTACAATTTGCACTACATAGTATAAGTAATCTAATAAAACTGGCAGTCGTAGAATAAAATTCAAGTACTGATATTCGAACACCTACTTCTTTTTCTTGCCACTTGCATTGTTATTGGAAGAATCACTATGGGCAAGTGGTACACTACCATTGGCAATCCTTCGAGACAACCAATTAGCACATTGCAAACTTCGCAGGATACTCACTTGTGGTCCATTCGCGGAATGCTAGCTCTTTGATCGTCCATTCGGCCCGACTGAAACCTCATAATGAGCGAGAAGAAATCCTCATCTGGGACCGTGGCGCCGCTCTTTCCGGCGCTGCTCTCGTTAGGCGCCATGGGCGAGTCCGACTCGCTGTCGACGGCCGGCGCGGGAAGCGGCGACCTTTGATCTTCCAATCGCGAATCCTGACAGCGTACCAATTGGTCCAGGAACGAATCGTCGGGAATGTTGTTGCGGTTCGAGTCGGCTAATCTCTGTAGGGAGTTGGTTTGCAGTCCTGCGGGTTCGAGAATTAAATTAAATCCGAATTCGTCCGCCGAAGGTACCTGGCAGGTGCGGCAAGGAAACGCGCTGCTCGTCCATTCTTTTGCTCTGCATTCCCGCGATCATGTCAATTAGATCGTCCGGACCGTCACGCGGTAGATTGGAAACGTTGGTGTTTTCTTTGTTATCGAGATTTAGGGCGCAGCGTTGGTCGTCCATGCGTTTGGATTGGAATCGGGACAGCAGGTCGAAGAATGAGTCCTCATCCTCGTTTTTCGTAGGAGATGGTGCTCTGGCAATGGCTGGAGGAGGTTGTAGCGTCAAACCGGGCCGTGTTTTATTGTCGGGAGTCATCTGTTCCAAAAATCAACCATCCAGAATTCAAAAACACTTAATAAATATGATATCAGTAGTTCAACGATAGTTTAAACACATGGAGTGGACGAATGACAGATATTTACATTACTGGCGTTTTTATGAATTTAGTCCTCCTAATGTCCCAAATTAGCGAGCGACCCTATACATTGTAAATTACATTCAACGAGCAAAATACAAAATGTGCAAACAAAACTTTTTTAAGAGCCGCAATACCTAAACGCATGCAGGACGATCATGCCAACGACACAACACATACAACAAAAAGACCTTAAAATCATCTGGCGATCGCTAAGCGTTATAAATAATATTTACAAAAGACACAAAGCACCACTACCTTAATAAGACTGAGCTGTTCCATGCTTTCGCGTCTCACCCTTTGAATCCGGTTGATCGAGGGTGGGCGCTCGTTCGCGAATGGCGAAACGGGACTTGTGGCTTCTTGACTAGAAAGTTCTGAGTTGGTCCCGCTCTCTGGAAGGTTCATTATCTTACGTAGGTCCGCTATGTTTACCTTCGCAGTAGATTCCCCGACGGCATCGCCCAGCTAATCGGGAGATATGAAGCATAAGTTGGGAGAAAAATAATAAATGACACGAATTCATGTATGATGTAAAACATGCCCTGAGATAATCAAAGGGGACTTGTAATTAAACTCCGCTTTACAAGATGCGCGAAAAAGAGCATCCTGTATGTAGGATAGAGGATCAGAACAAGCATTTTTTCCAAATAAACCGAGGATCCAACGTGTTTCGTTTGGGAGCCACCCCCACAAAACTGGTAACATTTGCATTCCTTCTTTAATTTTTTTCTCAACAAACATAATTGTTAAAATGACTCGTGGCACGTCTTTGACAGTTTTTCGGGCATGCTCTTTCCGATGTTGTAAAATTTTTTTTCAAAATTCCTACAACGAAAGGGCGCACCCCTAAATGAGGGCGCGAAAAAATTCTAACATTGACAAAACTTGGTATCTGAAACACGTTGGACCCCCGGTTTATTTGGAAAAAGTGCTTGTTTTGATCCCCTATGTAACCCTATTTTTTTTAACATACATTTAACACCCTGTATGCACCATACAGGGTCTCTGGTAATTTTGGAAACAGACGATTATCGGAGAAAATATACAGGATATCAAAAAAAGTTTCATACAAAAGTTTTGGGGTTCTTTAATGTCTACTAGGTAGGTAGGTTTTAATTATACAGGGTTGGGCAATCAAAACGTGTTTTGTGTGGATGTATGTGCATGTAAATCAGTGAGTGTGTGCTTGGAAAATAAACATAATTGTCAGCGACATAGTTTCCTAAACCGCACATAGTTTCTTCGAAAACAACAAAATTTGCAAGCGTTGAGCAAGTTCATTATATGTGTTTTTCATTTTAACCATTGAAGGGGGTGGTTACGTCTACTGTTGGTGTACAGACGCGTAATACGAAATTTTTGTATCTACCACTATACACTTGGACATACAGGGTGTTTCGAAATTCTCGCCCATGAACAAATGGGGGCGTAATTCTGAGACAAAACTGAATAGAAAACCCTATTACTTTTCCAATCAAACAAATTCTTTTCAACATCATGTTCAAACAAACACGTGCAGAAGAAGCATGTTCAGCAGCAAATGGTAGACAGCTATTGAAAATAATTATCTGATCACAAAAGTGTAATAGGGTTTTCTATTCAGTTTTGTCCCAGAATTAGGCCTCCATTGTCTGTAGGCGCGAATTTCGTAAAACCCTGTATAAACCAATTTCGGATAGAATATTGGGACAATCTATTTTATTATTCAAGATTTTGTGTAGGAAGCCAAGTGAAATCACATTTTTTCTATCTGACAATTTCGTGATAGACTGGATTTACCATAAAAATTGTCACCAATAAATGATTTGTACTTTTGTGAAAGCACAATTTTCCCTGGGTCTACAACAGCAATTGCAAATTCCAGCTACCGATACTGAAAAGTTTGCAAATATCCAATGAAGATTCTTATTTAGTTTACATTGCTGAGGTACCTACCTTAACATCCAAAATCCGTTGTACAGGAAGTCGAACTGAACCTACCTTTCCTATCTTACGACCGTAGCTTTGGGGGGGGGGGGGATATAATTCTCTTAAGGTGTAATGTTACCGCAAAGTGATCTAACTCCACCCTTTCCCATTATCGAAAATGACTGACTTTTTACTTTAGTAATAAAAACTATTGCCCTTTTTGTAAAAATTTGTACTTTGGGGATAGGGATTAGGGACTGATTTAATACCTTCAATTGTTGTTCCTAAACAGAGAAAATTACCCAAGTAACCTTTGAAAATGACTAAGAGAATCATTGTTTCATCATTGCATTTTAAAAATGTTGACTAACTAAATGTTGTCTCTGTCCATAGCCGACTGTTCCTTACCTCTTTGCTAATTTCCAGATGTTTATTTGCGAAATTAAGGGCTTTTTCATGGTTACTAAGTGAGGCGTACGCATTGCCTAAAGACCAACAAGCTCGACCTTCCCCGACACGATCCGACAAGTGCTGAGCGATTAGCAAATGTCGCAAATGATACTCTATGGCCGTATCATAATCCCTTAGCAATGTATACGTATTACCCAAACTGTAACAGGCCTGTGCCTCCACCGCATGATCACCCAACTCTTGAGCCAGAGCTAAAGTTCGCCTTAAACCACCACATTAATTCGAATTTATCGTTATTACTACTAATACGTACTTATAGTGATGAGCGGCATCATCAAACTGTCCTAAAAATATGTGAGAATTCCCCAAGTTACTGTGGGCCCTCCTCTCGGCCGATTTATCACCAAACTGCCTAGCAATAGACAGTCGCTCTTCGTGGTAACGAATTGCCTGCGCGAAATCTCCCAAAAGATAGTGAGTGTTGCCTAAATTACCACAGGCACGACCTTGCGCTGCTACATCCTCCAACTCACGCATCAAAATCAAATTTTCTCTAAAACACAACAACCGCACTCAAAACAATTTATCCCCGCCAGTCTTACTCATAATATCCCACAGCTTCTTGTAGGCACGACTTTACGTCCTCTGCAAACTCGCCAGGCTCCTTATTTCCAATTCTCCCAACATGCTTCCCCTTAGCATGGTACACGTTGCCCAAATTGTAAAGAGCACGTCCTTCACTTTGCCTATCATTCAATTCTCTTGATAAATCCAAATGTCTCTTACAACAAAGCACAGCCTCATCGAACCGTCCCATCACTTTCAAGGTATTTCCTAGATTCCCAGATGATTTCGCCTCGCCCAATTTATCACCCATGGTTCTAGGACAAGATTACTAATCAAGGGCAAGCCCTCCACCTCTAATCTTACCTTGCTAAGGTTAAATCATGTTTGTGATATTGCATTGCCTTTCCGTAATCTCCGAGATAAAAGTAGGCATTACCCAGTTGACTATAAATAGCACTTAACGTACGCAAGTCGTCTGTACCCGCCTGAATGGCAGCCTGGAAGAAGGCGACTCCTGCACGACAATCGCCCGATTTGCAAAGACGTTCACCTTCCAACGCCAATTCCAAGCACATATTGCTAGAACCATCGTACGGCTAATAAAAATATAAACATCGTGAGTTATTGTGGATAAATTGGGGGGTGCACACCTGTGAATCTGTTGTTAAATTTTCGGCACTAGCACTTAATGACATTTTAACTTAACATAAATGTTGCATAGATAAAGGTATTAAAAGTAATATTGTATATAATCAAAAGAAACATTAATTAATGATTCATTTACTGAATAAACAAAGTATTTGATGGCGTCATGGTTGAACCAAACCCATTTTTAGTTAAATCTGTTCCATTTCCATCCCCATTTAAAACATGTGGATGTGGTTCATCTACCTTCTACAGTCTTCGTATTCTGATTTATTTAGGTCGATATACAATGCACTTCAAAATAAATAGATAGGAGAAATGAGTTATGTGTGTTGCCTATAAGTGTTGGGTATTTATATACATCGCAACAAAGATTATAGAGGTAACCACAACCGTTGCAAGCTTGCATATAAAGCCTGAATATGAGTTTTTCATTATGTTATTTGTATCTGCGAATAGAATCCCAAATTTTCCTAGGAGTTTTTCTAGAATTTGAAAAAAAATTCCCGGATACCGGACATTTGCTGGGTTGGGTATATACCTACCTTCGTTATACATTTAAGTAGAGTTTTGCAATCGACCATTCATAAGAGCAGGTGCATGTGTCGGCATTTGGTCAATTTCCAATGTACGAAAGTTTTCGATATAACCCCCAGATGGCATCCACATCCACAATCACCCCTCTTGGCGGAAGAGCCTCGCCGCCTCTTACCATGAACGTCTCAGTCCCAACTCAGTAACAACCGCCCGGGAGGAGCACAACGTAAGTGATAACGTCGTCACGAACCACCCTCCGTGTGGTATTATTCAAATTTATTAAGAAAGTCTGGAGGATTGTTTACGAAATAAACACAAAGTTGCTTTATTTCACTTGAATTTGTATCTCGGTGATTTTTTCCTTTTAGAATTGTTTGTAATTGCCTACTTTTTGTTTAAACTTGTTTAAATATTATCACTTTTGTAATTATTCAATTTGGATATTAGAAATAAGACACATCTGCTCTAATTTGTGTGTTTTATATGGTCGTTGCGATAAGGCGAAAATTAATTAACGCACGTGTTTTGGTGTTGATAAAGAAGACGCAGGTGTTTAAAAGAATTGCGCGTTTCATATTGGGGAAGTGGGGACGTTTGGCACGCTCTGTTGGTGATTACCGTGTTATTTGAAATATTTAAGGAAAGAGTTTATTTGCTGGTGGGAGTGGTGAATACTAGAGACAACGAGAAAACGATGCTGCTAAATTTCGCGACGGGTAATGCATGTGATTGTCTTAACAAGCCCGCGGTTATTTTGTACCGGCCAGCATTAAATTTTAGAGAATTTCCACAAAAAATATATCCAGTCAAAGTCGAGAGAAAGCGGTATAGATTCCACTACGTTAACTAGACCAGAGCAAATTGAGGAAAAATTTGCATCGAAGACGATAATCGCTTCATTTGTCTAAGGCCAGCGACCGGTTCCGGCTGCATCATTGACAAAGGTATGTAACTAATCTTTCATTTTCTACGTTTTGATTGCATTTCAGTTAAAAAGCGTTGCCATACACTTTTTTGCAAAACTTTTACTTATTTGAAATTTGTTTATATGGACGTACCTAATCATTATATTTTTAGAACAGGGTTATTGGGTATTTTAATTAATAACTGGTAGGAATTCGGTAGTTTTTCTCTTTTCAGCGTGTATATGAAATTGCGCAAATTGAGATAATTAATTTATCTCAATTTTGAAATAACTAGGAATTATTGTTGTTCTACAAAGGATATTTGTTTCAAAGAGAGGTCTAAATACAGATTACATAAACTTTCCAAAACATATTGGTTCTAATCCAGTATTTTTTCAAATTTTGATAACGGGTTATTGAAAATTAATGACCTATCAGTCAAAACTGAATGAACTAAATTTTTTCCCACCTTTATAGCATTTTTTACCTGAGCTAGACGAAGAAATTATAAAAAGCATTTGCACCACAAGTCCGAGAAAATTTTCAGCCCTTCACAAATCACAAGATACTAAGACAAATTTACACCCCTCTGCGAGGAGGAATTACCCAACCACCTTTTTACTAATTGAAACCAATCGTTACAAGTATACAAAATTAAATAGCACTTAAGCATAAAATTTTCTTCAATAGTTTGTAAGTAAATAAAGACGCCACAATGCTATTTCAATTTTACAAAGCAACAATATCTACAACGCGATAGAGTAATTCCTTTATTGTCTGTTTTTGTATGTTGATTGTTCATTGTTTGTGCACCAGGAATTCTGGATACGTTCTGGTCACGGCTTCCAATCAAAATGAAAATAGTTCGTCCTCCAGCTGTGCTCTGCATGGACCGATTATAAAATCCTCTCCGATGTTACCGATGAACAAGAAGGATTTGCGACACTGAATCAGTACTACATCAACCCCGATTGGGCAAGTTATCTTTACCCCTACCAGACTACTGAGACTGGTTCTTTGCTTAAAATTTTTCTTCTGGATCCTTCTAGTGGACGGTTTAACCTGAATCAGGCGTTCTGCGATAACGACTAGCGCAGATTCCACCCCGTGTACAATCGCTTAACCAATGCTCCAAAGACGTTAACAAATGCCAGGTTTGTAGTTTTCATGGAATATCCCTGAAACTAAACAATCAAATGTTAAACAATAGAGTTCCAACGTTCGAGAAAGGAATTGCGCCATTAAACTTTTTAGAAGTGATTACCACAGCGTTAAGGGCTCTGAAAATGCCCGATAATGGTCCCGGTAGAGAACATTTTTGGTGGAGGTGGAGGTCTTTTTAGTCCTGAAACGAATTTATAAGTATCTACCATAGAAAAGCACATTTGCACTTGTTGGAATAAGTTTTCGTAACTTTCTTCAGCGCTGTTCATAATTTAACCCTTGAATCTTGCATAATTGACATACATATCTAGGGGTAAGTTTCACACATCAAACTATAATTTGTTGGTATCATACGTGTAGATTAGATAATCTTACACCCCGAAGGTAACGGCGTTACGCTCTGAGTTGGAGACGTCTTAATTACCCCGATTACGAACAAGACGCGTATATTTTACGGCGCTTGATTCCGTAAGTGGGATTTGCGAGGGGACTAATTCAGAAATCTACACTAAGTTTAACAATATTCTCCGCAGCCGATACGGGTATAATCCCGAAATGACTATTCCTAAGGATTTGGTAAAGTCCATTAATTTTATTAAATTTATGACGTTATAATCATTTCTCGTTAAATTCTCAACATCAAACTCGATGGTATATTCGAAGTTACTTTTTTAGGTATCTATTAGAAGTATTGGCTTTACTACCTACATTATTTTCATTAGCTTCCGTAATTGGATGAATGTTTTCGATTCCTTTACGTGGTGAGGTAATTTATAATAATAAGGGAGCTCATGTAGCTTTCTACAGTTGTCCCTATTGCCAATCCATTTTAGGTTTCGTCAATTCACCAGAATTTTTATTCTGTTGATCTGCTTTTATTTTTTCTAGATATAATTGTAATGATTTACGTAATTTTTGCTTAGTTCGAATCTGACCGTGCCAATTTTTAGGTACATTGTAATGGTACCAGCACAGATTTAATTAAATCTGTGGTACCAATAGCTATTTTTATAGGTTTATATACAGTGCATTCGAGATGAGATCGATGCAACTTTTGTTTTTCAAATGCAATGCTTATATTTTTTACCATATTTAAAAAAAAAAGAGCAATCAATTTTCCGTATGACAACATAAAATATGCCTATAGTTGATATACAAAAAATTGGAGAAATTCGTTATTCAATATTTGGAAAATTCACGAAATGTAGCGTTCCGTGTGCTGTTAGGATGCATCGTCGTATTGTGCAAAAATAAAGGTCAAGTTCGTGAATCATCCAATTCCGCCATATTGGAACAAAATGGGGGAAAGAAATCTTCCTAGGGACTTTTTATTGCATTTAGTTTTAAGTAATAGTTTGTAAATTCCCTAACGATTTTATTGTAACACGTCTACTTGAAAAGCAGCTCTTTTAATTAATCTTAATATGTGTATTCCCAGATGCAACTATTACTTGATATCAAATTCACCAGATTCAAGTCTTTGACGAACTCTTGTATAAGTTTGCTTCATTTGCATGTTCTGAATCCGAGCTGTTTGCTGTGCTACGTCTTTTCGTAGTCTCAAAGAAATGTTTCAAGCTCAACGTTTATAATAGAGAACTGCAGTCAGTCGCATTGATAGGTGAAATCTTTTGTGGGCCTTTTTGAATTTTTTAATAAAATGAGAAGTGCAATTTTACGAATATTGGCGAATAAATACAACGTTACATAGGATGTATTATTTGGTTGTATATGTATGTAAATAAAATGTTAATTGAGTTACACGAAGGTGAACCTCACCCGAATAATACAATTTATGTAAATATAAATCAAATTGCACGTTCTCCGAATTGTTTTAGGCTAATTTGCATTATTTCTCTCGCGTGTAACAGCACAATACGTTTGCTTATTGTGTATTCTACCTATGCTAAGAAAATATTTACAGAGACGTAGACTACGTTCGCAACGAGAGTACTTTCTTGAAATATCTTAGGAAAACAAATACAGTAATAGTCGTAAACAATCCTCATTTTCTGATGGAATTTAAAACGCTTTGGGTTCTCAACCCATTTTTACAAAGCTTTCCTACTCAAATGGGGCTTCGAACCAATATTCTCAACGAGTCAATTTCATTTTACATCCAACAGCCTTTAAACACTTAAAGAGTCAAGATAAAATCACGCAATGTTGAAGTTGTAACGGGTAGTCGCTTTAGAATTAAAAAAGTATTTTTTTCAAATTTTGCGGTTTATGAACATTGGGAAATTTGCGCCTGTACCGCTTCATAGCGAACGTGAACGAAAATATGTTTGGCGATAACAACGTGTACGTTTTCGGTAAAAGTGTGCGGTGCGAGATAAGCGAAGAAATACCGGATTGTATGGGGGTTTTCAGCAGACGAGGTTAGATTTTTGAAGAGTTGACATGTGCTATTTTGGTAATTTGGTAAATTATATTCGATTATATTATATTCGAATATTCTATCGTCGAAGATTCATTCTGAGTTGATTTTCACGAACCATCGCGTAACACTATGCTGTGTAGAAACGTTCAATCAAAGTCGAATTTGGGTCAATAAGAATGTTTTTTTCGTATAGGTAACGGTCCCAGTGACCCATTCGAGCATACGACTGGAAATTTTAAGACCATTACTCAGTGCTTTTGTCAGCGACAAGATATTTACAGTTAATTAACCATACATTTATAACAATCTTGAAATGAATTGATTTATAACCGTTAAAATATTATTTATCACTCACACATTACACAACTTCTAACAGCGCGAACTTCGGCATTGAAGTTGGAACTGTCCTGAAACGCAATTCGATTTGCTTATATCACAAACTCAAGTGTTCTCGAATGCTTCCGAGTAATCTCGAATGTTCGAAAACAAAACACGTCGTATTTCCCAGAAAGATTGCGTCACATCCACCTGCGCTATTTATCGCCGATATGGCGCCTTTATGTCTATCAGGATTCTGGAATATTCGCTACACCTTGATTAACGAAAACTCGAAGATGAATCCTGCTCAGTTGTAGATATTATTTTAGACCAAAAAGGAATACAATCTTGATCTAAATCCCATAATTTTACTGAGGAAATGGTTAAATGTCACAATAGAGACAACGAAAATTGATTCTGCTTGCATTTTTAATTCTGGGCGGATTTTTCTGAAATTAACTGTCTATGCGCCGAGTGTAACAGGTGGTTTAATTAAAGGTTTTTTGATACATTTACAAATTTGCCAGTGTAGGAATACGTGTACTGCTTAATAGCGAAAGGGAACGGAACTTATATTTGCGAAAATAAAGCACGTTAAGAGTACAAACGAGTATTCAAGTAAATAAGAGTCGAAACCTTACAGCTTTGCGGTTCTAAAAACCGTCGCGACGGACGTGAACGAGTGGTTTGCGGTGGTTCCGTTTCGTATTTAGTATTGGGCGAATAATTAGGTAAAAATCTGATGGGAGAGCGGCATTCTTACTCAAACCTTTGGAGGGAATCTATGCAGGTCGAGCACTGCATTTTTTCGATCACGTATTGAACATATAGCCAGGCAAAACAACGTAACCTGAACGCGAAAATTTATAAATTGTTTAGCACGAAATTCTTTGCCAAGCTTTCAAGGCAAATCATGTGTTTTGTGTACCCTATTTTTGAAATCGCGGGAAATTTCATTGTTAATGAAAATTTCGCACCGAAGGCCGCAAAATCGAGGTATACGGAAATATTTGTAGTTTTTCATGAGATTTCAAGTGAAAATATGGTTAATAAATTACATTAGTTCAATTAGTATCAATTTCTCATACAACTGTTCAAGTGAAAACTGTGCCTCCAGTCCGACATTACATTACTGATGCATTTTAAATTCGTTACGAGTCGCCATTACGAGTTTTTTAATCAATATATAGTGCAGGATTTAAGAAAAAAGAAGAACTTCTTCGTGTAGTAGCCGGGAGTATTTCGAAGCCTTATTAATACGTGAGCGAACATTTTCGTCTCATTGCATTATTGGATAATCGCGGCTAAATAAATTGGTACCACGAAAGCGGGTCCAAGGTACAAAAAAATTTCGTTGCGCTATTTTGGAGTAGCTAATTACGTTGAAAAACCAGTTTATTGGGCAAAGTTGTGCACCTAACTGGTATTAATAACATTATAAATGGAACGGAAATCGAAGAAAAAGGGTAAAGACAACTAATTCGTACTTTTGTTGGTTATCAAAACCCAAAGTTATATAAATAATGGGGAACATTGGTAACCATTCCAGTAAATAAACCAAATTATAACATAAATTGTCGGGATCTTGAAGCACGGGTTTGTTCTGAATTCAAATTCGTCAAACATTTTTCGACATTCACTTTCAAGAAGTAACCGAATTTTTCTTTGGCGATACAAAAGTCCGATTGTATTGTAAAAAAGGCGTTCCACCATCCAATTTTGCAACTCGCTGCTGAAGGAGAAAATCGGCCGTCAGTGGGAGAATATTTCAATTCATTGATAAATGTAAGTCAATTACATTTTTTATATTGGATCAAAATAGGAATCGGCCATTTTTAGGGATTTTATATAAGGAATTTGCACTTAAAGTCATCCTAATGTCCCTGAAGAGGTCGATTTACGGGAATTTATCCCGTAGATAAACCAACTTGTGTATTTTTTATTGACGATAAGTGAATCCAAACCAAAGATGTTTTTCAGGTCATTAATACCATTCTTTTGCATGGGTTAAATTTGTATAGAATCCAGAGACGTGTAAATTTATTTGAATAGAATGTTGTACCAGATGTTTAATTATTTACGGATACAAAGATTTAGGTAATTAATTGAAATCGCCAAAAAAAATGGAAAGAATACTGGAGTTGGAGCGATCTTATCTTAATTAATATATTCAAACAAGTTAATCTATGTGAGTATTTATTTGAGAGTGATCAAACCAGAGCATCAGGTTTTAATTTTCAGATTATAAGTGGAGACAAAGAAACAATTTTCCCCAAGGTAACAGTCCTCGATAATTTATTTATTACTGAGCTAGCCGTGGTATTAATTATTTTTATTACAAAAAATTAGTTGTTACAGTAACATTTTAACCCGTACCGTATAGAATGCAAGAGGGGGTTCTAACCCTTGTACCTAAATGTAACTAGCTGACAAGGGATTTGGCTAGAAGAACTACCTATTTTATTCGGAAAAAAAGCTATTAATGTAGAAATGCGCTTTTTGTTTTTGATTTTTGCGAATCGTTTACTGTAACTGGTTATTTTTTTATTCTAACGCTTCCTTATTCTACCTAACATTCCATTATTTAACTCCTTTCTTCTTCTACAAGGCAATCCCCACTTTAAAATCTATACACGCTGTGCCTCAATCTGTACGTATCAAAATACATGGAAAGTTTCGGTAAGCAATTTAAAGTGTCTGCCGCAGGCGTTGAAAGGGCGCGATCTATTAACATTCAATCTAAAGGAGCGCAACATGCCATCAACTTTTTTCCTCGGCCAGACGCTTCAAAAACTAGGCGTCAATTTATTGAAATTTTATACGCATCGCGTTTCGATACATTTTTGACACATTACATCCTTACTCAATAAACGAGCAAGATTGAATTTGTTTACGTCGGCGGATTTTTCTTATAACCGCTTCAATTTAAAACAGCACACCGTCCCTAAATCAAATTCTTATATTTCTCACTCACCCGAAATTCGCCCAGAGAACATAAATTTATTATCCAATTACCTACCGACCGCAACGTATTTTATTTTATTAATTAAAAAGCAACTTAATTTCCCAGTTTTTTTGTAATTAAACTGAAATCATTCTAGTTATGGTAGTGGTTATTTTCGTGGACGTACAAATATTGAGTTATTGAGGTTCGGACGACAATGATGTGTCGACCGCACTACTCGTGAAGTAATTGCTTTTATTGTTAAAGGAAATAGGAATTTGTTATCTATTTACTGGAGTTGTTGATACAACGTGCCCGTGAGGGATCTTGAAAGGTTGCGCACGTATAGATTGTTCGCATCCCACAGGAGAACGCCGCTTTTGACTCAAAGAAAAGCAATATTGGGTTAGAACAAAGAATTGCATCGCATGAAAAACTCACAATTCACAACTAAGATTACAAAATTTATTTATTTATTTATTTGAATTGAATTACCTATGGTCCTCTTGGCAATCCGGACATCTAAATGGTTCCTCGCATCTCGTACCCTGATGAGGATCTTTACCACATACTTATGCATTGGTGGGAATTGGGACTGGTTTATATAGAGGTATGGCCATAAAGATTACACTTAAAACACCTTATACAGTTTGGGGTAAATTAGTTTTATTGAACGTTAATTGCTGTATTGACCATTTCTTTTAGTTGTAATCCGTCGGACGTCTATGACTCCTTCATTTCTTAGGTATGTTATCTTTAATTTCCTCGAGGGTGCAGTTTAAAAGATCTCTACAAAAAATGACCCCCTTGGAAATATTTAAAGTAGTAAAAGGGATTACAGTTACGTCAAATGTACGGAACTTCGTAATACTCATCAATTCCTTTGCTTACCCATTATTTCGATTAAAAATGCTCCCTTTACTTTTTTAATATTTTTTACTTCATCAAAAAATCCATACAGTCTTCGAAATTAGGTAGAGACTAACAGTAGTAAAATCACCCTCGTGTTTTTTTATAGGAACCGGGGAATTAATTCCAACATCTCACTGGCTGGATCTTGTACGGTCAGCGAACGAAAATCCTTCGTAGTATCGGGTCAGATGGGCTCAAAACGAAGAAGGGAGCCACCTACTCTTTCATCGTTGGGCCGGTCCAGGACGGACGAATCATTGTAAAGCTTCTGACAAGTCTGAATTTAATTTAGAGATAAAAAAAATAGCAAGATTAGGTTCTGCCGTCGCGATCGTTTCCATAGAAACAGAATTGTAATATGTTCTGAACATCATTTTATATCGTGCATTTGAAAAAGAATAACAGATGTCGTTAGAATGCACAATCATCTGTTTCACTTTAACCTTAAGGTTAAAATGATCAGTTTATCTATCCTTACTAGTCCAGGCTAAATAGCTCTAAAATAATTTATTTTCAAAAAAAATTAGTTACCGGGCGAAACCGGGTTTTTCAGGCAGATGAAATGAATAGAAAAAATAATTAAAACAGCTGAATTTTACCGCGGGTGAAATCACTGGGGTTGATAGGGGTGGAAAGGGGTGTTTTGCATATTGTGGCAAAACTTTTATTTTTAGACGAAAATGTTAAATGTAAAAGTTATAGAGATTAAAAAAATGAGCAACTTTTGTATCTACACTATTTTCACATAACCTCCAATTTTCCTAGAAAAACCGGAAAAACTGTTTTTTTCGTTTTTTATTCTTATTTTTGCGAAAAATGTAAAGTAAAGTTGAACCATTTCCAAGATCTCACGATTTCTGAAAAAACCACCTATTTCTCAAGGGGATGAAATAGTTATTTGTTTCATTAGTACAAATTAGTAAAAAAATGTCAGTTTTCGGGACGAGGAAGATAGTTGCTGGACGACGCGTCAGCGGAGTCCAGCAACCTTCCGAGTCCCGAAAACGCATTTTTTGTACGAATAAAACATAAAATTTTTTCTCCAACCTCCTTTACTTCAAATTATATTCGAATTTAGATTCAGTCACAGTTTCACTACTAGTATAAGAACATCTGCTTTCTTGTTCTCACGTGTCATGCCACTCTAGTTTTTAGGTTAACTTATAACCTATTCGTTCTTACTTCTTACTTCTCACCTCTCGTGACTTTGTAGGGAGCAAATCTTGAGGTAGCATGTTCTGCCGTTTCTATAATCTCTGGCGGAGTGCAATCCATGTCGCTATCAGTTTCAGTCATTTCTAATGCATACACAATTAATATTGTTATATTTTGTATTGAAATAAAAAACTTACCATACAGTTTTTTAATTAAAATTAATTGCAATTAACTTTTTCAAATTTTGAATTCAAAATGACAGATAATAGTGCAATGTGTCTTAAGTAGATGGCGTTACGCGCGACGGCGGGTTGTATACGTATTAAAATTACGTTCACCGAATATGTAAATTACGTTACACATGATTTAAATAAAAATAGCGAGCGTAAATCATTTTCAATACATGTACATACGTATAGGTAACAGCATTATTTGCATTGAATATGCAAAAATATTTGATTTGTATGTATAGAAATATCTTACAACCTGCAATGTAAACCGATGTCAATGTGACATATCTCCGTGATTGTAATTTTTTAATTGGTCAACTTTCAAGGTCAATTTCTTTTTGGTACTAGGACCAAAAGTATCCACTTTTTGTACAGTTGCCATGGTGAAAGCGATTAATCCGCAAAACGTCAATTTTACGTACCGAACACCGTCACAAAATAGCGTCTTATTCAGGTGGTTGGAGAAAAAAATCTATTTTTTTTTCATCGTACAGAGGTGCGCGGGGTAGCAAAATTTTCGTAACGACTTACATTTTAATAATCAAAAATAAAAAATATTATTTCAATAGAAACATTTTAAGAAAAGCGGCAAAAACTGAGGGAACAGTTTAAAGGTATACCGTTTTTGACAGTAGGTAAATAGCTTTTTTTGCAAATAAATTAACGTATTGGATCCGCGCTAATAAAAAGTTTTTGAAATCTGTCTTCTCTCCCCTCTTCAATGTTGCTAAAATATGTTCTTTTATTTCCCAGTGCCCAACTGCCTTAATTAAAACATCTGTACTATTTCTTTTTTCTGCATTTTTGCCGCAATAAAAGCAATTCGAAGTAAAATCGAACTCTTTTGCTTCCTGAACAATTTGTTTTTTTTCAATACCTCTTCTTCCTGCCTGTTTTATACAGCTGATAGGATTAAGCTGGCCTTGTTGTTGGTTTAGCAGGAATTATGAATAAAATCCTCATAAAGTTTATTCCAGGTTTTACATCTCAAATCATTTGCTTTGGCCAATGGCCGGTAAAACTAACGTTCTTATTTCAAATTTTCAAAGTTTTCAACAGGCCCAAAGCAATTGCATCAGCTATAAAACACGCAGGAAGAAGAGTCAGTGAACAAAAAGAAATTGTTCAGGAATCAAGAAGCAAGATAATCCGATTTTATTCCGAATTGCTTTTATTGCGGTAAAAATGCAGAAAAAGAATAATAAAGATGTTTTAACTAAAACATTTGAGCATAAGATAACAAAAGAGAATATTTAAGCAAACATTAAAGAGAAGCAAGAAGACAGATTTCGAAAAAATCTTTATTAACATCTAATATGTTGATTTATCATGTCAAAAATCGTATATATCTTAAAACAGTTGTTCCAGTTTTGGGCTATTTTCTGGAATTTTTGCTATAGGAATAATATTTTTTTATTTTTGTATGATGCCCAAAATCAATCTGCTCAGCAAACTGCCGCCACGTTTAACGCCGGACATCCGGGAAAGTTTTCTATCTGAACAAATTAGGATAGGTCGATTAAATAAATTAAATACGAAAACGAATCAAACGTCAAAATAAAGGACTTCGAAAGACCTTTCAAATAAGCTACATCACTTGTCATTTCAAACTTTTAAGGGAATCACCTAGGGAATCACCCTGGGGGGCAGAGGGTGAAAGGGGTGAAGTAGTTTTTGCTTAAAAAGTTGTCCCCTTTGACAAATCCTTTGACGTGTTTCGGCGTTTCTTCCTTTAATCAGTGGTTTCCGATAAATCCGTGGTGGGCAGTTTTCAAATACAAACACAGAAAACAAACCGTTAGAGACCTACTAACGCATCCCATCAGCATGGTTAACACTTTGGGATTTCGGACTATTAAGGGTAGGAATCATTCAGATGGATATAGATAAATCTAAAATTTCAAGACCAAAATTAAAAAAAGAGAAAAATATTGGGGTTCGTTAGACGGTTGCTGTGCTACTGTATCGTATCTGTCCCAGTACGGTGCGATGAAACCTCGTCAACCATTTCCTTTTTGGCGAACCTCTGTGACGTTATTTTCTTTACCGTGTAATCTTTGCTTTGGCTTATATTTGAATTACTATGTGGAATCCTTCTCGAATAACATTATGCGAACTCTTACCTTTATATAGCAATCCTTACGCCATCTAGGTGTTCACATTATAACCCGATCCTTTATTTGCGATATAGTTTTCTTTTAAAAAAAATCTTTTTTCTCCAACCACCTGAATAAGACGCTATTTTGTGACAGTGTTCGGTACCTAAAATTGACGTTTTGCGGATTAATCGCTTTCACTATGGCAACTGTACAAAAAGTGGATACTTTTAGTCCTAGTACCAAAAAGAAATTGACCTTGAAAGTTAAAGTAATTAAAAAATTACAATCACGGAGATATGTCACATTGACATCGTTTTACATTGCAGGTTGTAAGATATTTCTATACATACAAATCAAATATTTTTGCATATTCAATGCAAATAATGATGTTACCTATACGTATGTACATGTATTGAAAATGATTTACGCTCGCTATTTTTATTTAAACCAAGTGTAACGTAATTTACATATTCCGTGAACGTAATTTTAATACGTATACAACCCGCCGTCGCGCGTAACGCCATCTACTTCAGACCCATTGCACTATTATCTGTCATTTTGAATTCAAAATTTGAAAAAGTTAATTGCAATTAATTTTAATTAAAAAACTGTATGGCAAGTTTTTTATTTCAATACAAAATATAACAATATTAATTGTGTATAGAAATGACTGAAACTGATAGCGACATGAATTGCACTCCGCCAGAGATTTTAGAAACGGCAGAACATGCTACCTCAAGATTTGCTCCCTACAAAGTCGCGAGAGGTGAGAAGTAAAAGGTAAAAACGAATAGGTTATAAGTTAACCTAAAAACTAGAGTGGCATGACACGTGAGGACAAGAAAGCAGAAGTTCTTATACTATAGTAGTGAAACTGTGACTGAATCTAAATTCGAATATAATTTGAAGTAAAGGGGGTTGGAGAAAAAATTTTATGTTTTATTCGTACAAAAAAATGCGTTTTCGGGACTCGGAAGGTTGCTGGACTCCGCTAACGCGTCGTCCAGCAACTATCTTCCTCGTCCCGAAAACTGACATTTTTTGTACTAATGAAACAAATAACTATTGTCTAGTGTTC
Source organism: Photinus pyralis (assembly GCF_008802855.1). NCBI lineage: Eukaryota > Metazoa > Arthropoda > Insecta > Coleoptera > Lampyridae > Photinus > Photinus pyralis. Next base: position 14,789,683 of record NW_022170663.1, on the reverse strand, counting down.
TGTTGATTGGCGCGATTATTCTTCTCCCACTCACTGTCGACGCGCGCAGTCCTTGTTGAAGAACTCGATTCGATCTTGACTTGTATTTGAACTACACGCCATTACACTTACTTGACATATTCGTCTACCTTTATTGGGATTTAATTAGTGGTGTTGTACTAAAATTAGTGAAGTTTTCTCTTATCATCTTACTTCCAATTTCGCTGATGACGCATTGCTGCGGATTTATCTTACAAGTTTAAGGCCGTTTTGCGGTATGTTATCTATGACGCATTATCTTTTTATTTTAAATAATCTATTTTAGGCTACTTTCGTACTCCCTAAGTTTTCTTACTTATTATTTTGGTTTTACCAATTGCTTCCTGACTGTACATTGATATTTTGACGTGGAAACGCAAATACCCGATTTTCCATATGGTGCAATAGAATTCCATTGAAGTTTCGACGCCATTACAAATCAAAAACGCTCTACATATTTCTACCTTACCGACTGAAGATTTGACTGAAGAATCACCGCCATTTCATGTGAAACCGATATTTGAACTGCTGACCCAATTTTACGAAGTTCGTTGACCTACGATTCATTCCTCCGAAACGCAAGTACTTAATTAACGAGACGTGTGGAGTTAGTACTGTGTAAATTTTTTTAATTAACGTTATGTATTTTACTTTGAAGAACTTGCTCGTGTAATTTCTTTTGAATTGATAAGATTGCTTTGTCATTGAAGATAGATTCAGTTATTTTATTTGTACATTTTTATAGTATTTTTCTCTTAAAATTTCATGTCAATTTTTTTGATATCTCATACCGATTGTGAAAACCAACCCTTAGTCGAACCAAATTTTGTTTTGTTGTAAAGTCATTTGAATTTTTGATTCTTTTAGTATTGATTGCAATTCTACGTACAAGAATAACCATTCGTGTCTTACGTTAACCATTGCTTATGCGATATATTGTGCAACGCGAATCACTACCCTTCATTATATTTTTTTGTTTTTGTGTCTGACTGTTTTCAGATTTGCAGTTTCGCGTCCTCTGAGCTCGGAAGGTTGCGACCGGAGTTCAAGGTAAATTTAGTTATTTTCGTCGTTTTTCCCTTTTAACGTTTGATTGCATTTTGGTTGTTGATACTAACGAGTTGTGATTATTACTTTGTTTGAAAGTCACTTAATGATTATAGCTCCGTTGTTTCTGCGGAAGCCCTTTTGGATAAATATTTTCCCAGGCTACGTGTTGGCTTCTCATTTGTTTTATTAGAGATTATTTTAAATTCCCAGTTTGATATACTAGATCGATATATTACATTGTCAGATTTGTGATATTTGGAGATCTTTGTTATTAAACTACCCGCATTTATACATCAAATACTGTTTGTTTTCCCCATAATTGTGTATTCCTTTGAGTTTAGTAAGACGAGAACAAGGATCTCTTGGTCTGCCTTGTTCATCCCTTTAGTATTCCTCTCTCTCTAAATTCATCAAAGACTAAGTGGCGCCTATCCGGATTACTTTTACTGTTTCCTTCCCTTTTTGGTTTATTTGTGTGTGTATAGAAGAACCCCATTTCCACCCCGACCCACCTCTACTTTGCCTGAGCTTACCGTGTGCTTATCTAAGGTAATTTTGTCACGTTGGCCCAAAGTGAACGTAACACCTCTTTTCTTGGGTGTTATTCGCCAGGAAACATCTACTTATTATAGCTTAATAAATAAGAGGGAGAGCTGATCGATTTTTTTTACGTTCCACTCTCTTCAATTTTTAATTCAGCTGTTCATCCCCAATTGTTAAGTTTTAATTTTTAAACGACAAGCCTAGATTTCTGCAATTTACCCCTAATCCATTTAAAAAAATAAATCGACAACCCCATTTGATATGTCAGCTATGATCGACGCATCGCTTTAAGGTAGTCGAAACACGTAACAATTTTGTGGTGGCAAAGCAGAAACGAGATTGAATAAGAAAGGGCACGAACCACTTCGTATATCAGTAATATAAATTCTTCGAACGCCAATGAGTCCTTTCGATTATATTGTCACCTGCAGACGAAGAATTTATTTTCGTCCAAAGTAAACTGGGGTATGTATTAGAAAAGATCCGAATATCCGAGCTAATTCAGCATTCAATACTTGCGACAAAAAAAATTGAATTGCGAATGATTCCTCTAACTCCCCGTTCCGTTAGAGAATATTGTTTATTGGAGCGTGTGCGCGTTGAATGCAAAGCAGCTGTCAATTCTTAACTTTTTCCTGATGTGCTGCTATGCTCTTTGTGTGTGACATTTGAAGTAATTCTGCAGTATAGCTTTGATGTCATTTCTATTTTCAAAGCTTCAATTTTTCTCCTTTTTATAGAGACAAGAATTCGTATAATAAAACGTATAGAATTTAGATATAGAATTACTCAGTAAAAACAATATTAAGACTGTATCCGTAAACTAGTAAACTTGATGCTCTGGGTGGTGTTTTTGATTTTGTTTTTTTTCAAAATCAATGTTAGAATTTATCGATTTTTTACAACTACACATTAGCCGGTCATGGTGTCCGTAAAAGAGCTTTGAAAATTACGTTCTACCTAGTGATTTTGAATTCTCTAGCGTTCTGGTGATCAATTTTAGAGTTAAACAATTCTTTTTAGACCTACACATTAAACTTAAAGGAAACGGATCGTTATTTTTATACAAATAAAAATTTTACATTACCTTAATTATAGCGATTTTTGGAATCGGCGGTTTCTTTCAAAATAATACGGCCTTTCTTCAAGGGATGGTGCCTTTATGTAACACAAATGTTTATTTTTGTCTCCTCTACATCAATTCTTTGGGGGTACGTAAATGACACACCCCGCATATATAATATTATTTCCAAAACAAAGAATCGATGCCTATTTGCGTTACAAACATAATTTGACAAGCCTACAGTACAATTAGTGATTTTCACTTAAAGTTATTTTTGGTCAAATATACGATTGCTGTTGGACTAAATTTACTATTTACTTAATACTTATTAGCATGCCATAGAAAATGTATTTACAATTTTTATACAATACATACAATACATACAATACAATTTTTGAGGGTTTAACAGGAATGGTCAAATTAGTTCTTCCGTTTCGCTTTAAAAAATGCGTGGTAAATATTAAATGATTAAAATTACCCCTAGAAATAAATGAAAAATGTCTATCTTGGATTATACACTGTGTCCAAGATAAGGATGTCTATCATGGGGATTTCCGAAACCATAACGATGGTCAAATTAGGGAAAATTTGCGCAATTAAACAGTTATTATCTTTAACGAAAGCCAGGAAATTCCGCTTAGGTACTTCCGAAGATATGCTAGAAAAAATGAAATTTTCCGATTTCGTTTTAATTTTTGTCTGATATTATTTGAGCAGATACAGAAAGATTTTAAAAAAATCACTTTCTCATTGCCAGTGGTTCTACAAGACTGCTTTCAGAGATTTTCCATTTAACGTTTCGTTTGGGAGAAATCATCATCAACTTTATTTTTTTATATGGCCCGTAAAAAAAGTATACACTGTCTTGACTAACATTTACAAATACAACGATGTACCACACACACAAAAAACAAAAGCTGGAAGCTGTGGGTTTCAACAGAATGGTGCACCCGCCACAAAGCCCTAATATAATTGTGCTGGAATACCTATCGGACAAATATCCTCGAAAATGGAAAATTTCTTTGATAGGTATTCTTACACGACTAGGGCGATGTGCGCGGGTGCACCATCCTGTTGATATCAACAATTTCCAACTTTTTCTTTTGTGTTGTGTATCGGGTATCGTTGTTTTCGTAATAAAAAATGCTACTCAATACAGTGTGTACTTCTTTTACGGACCATAAAAGTTGATGATGATTTCTCCAAAACGAAACGTTGTATTGAAAACCAATCAACGGTATCTTGTAGAGTTCCAAAAGTGAGAGTGTGTTTTTTAAAGTTTTGTATCTGCTCAAATAACACCAGAAAAAAATTAAAAAACCGGCACATTTCGGTTTTTCTGGTATAAGTATCTTCGGAAGTAATCGGAATTTTCTGGTTTTCCTTAAAGCATGATAAACTCTTTATCTTCTACAGTTTCAGAGATCCCATGATAGACATCTTTATCTTGGACGCAGGTTATAAGATTTTTTATGAATTAAGCGAGGGCATAACATATTATACATACTCAAAATTGAAATAAATAATTTCAAAACCAGGAAGTTAGACCTATTACAAGCTTGATGTGGAAACTGGTGTATAGTATAGGTATTAATGAGCTCTTTCGCCTACTGCATTGTGGGTTAGTTTTAACCAGTTATCCTTAACCTTTATTTATTGTTTATTTTCTTTTTGAGAAATTGAACCCTTCAGGCACAACTCATCCTTAGTGTTCCTAGAGCTTTAACAAGTAGTACCTACGAATGACGACCAACTATATTGCGTTAGATATCACTATACTGCTTATCCTCCCCACTTAATTAATTTCCAAAGTCGCCATCGTTCCTTTCTTTCCGTTGCTTTCAAATTACGTCATATTCTGAACAACACGCCATTTTAGAAAAGCTGACAACGTTGTTATGACGGAGAACACCACGTACGAGTAATTCTACGCGCATTTTTTCCATTCTACCATCTTCTCACAATGTATTAATCCAGCATTTAAATGGAAATGAATAAATTCCAAGCCTTGAACGGGCTTCTGTTACAAAGCTCTTTAAACTGTCAAAAAATGTACGAGGGTGAAAATTATACAAACAGGAAAAGATTAAATTTTATTAGCAAGGTTGGAATTATGCACGGGTAAAACTTAATTACTATGGATTAGGAGATATTTACATTATACGGATTACCCATTTGAAGATTAAAACAATATACCTCCTTACACTTTACTGGTTATTATCTTTTTGGAATTTTACGAAGACTCAATTAAAAAGATAATAGCGAACGACGTTTCCTTAAATGCTATTCATCTAATTTAATCCATAAACCGGAACTGGGACAAGGCACTTTGTGTCATTTCAGACATCTAAAAGGTCATCTGTCTGGGTAAGAATTGATATTGCGCTATGGGAAATGGAATATATAGTTTCTCTATTGTCGGGATCATCATTAATCCATGTTATCCAAAGGTTTTCTCATTTAATTTATTACAAGGATGGGAATCATAAAATTTGCGTTGGCACAACTTCCGAATTAGGTACATGTTCAGTTTCCTTGTCGTTAATCTGAGCTAAATTAAGAAATACAGACTTGATTTATGATCGTATTATACGTGCGGATAGTACGCTAAACAGAGAGAAAATACAAGTTTCCAGACGGCCGCCTCTTTGCGAACTTTTTAAATATTCATTGAAAAAGGGAAACTAAAAGTGTATTAGCGGATAAACTACCTACAGATTTTGTAAAGATTTTAAGCTTTGTCGATTAGGCTTTTCTCTGCCTTTTAATGGTATTGATGGTATGGGTAAAAATCAACATTTGTTTCACTTCCTTCCTTAAATTTTTAACTATGTAAGTATACGAATTTATTGATCAGGTCTCTGGAACTCTCTGAGTTTGGACGAAGTGAGGAAGAAATAGAATATTGTTTTTGGATGGGCACTGTAATTAATAATAATCATTCTAGACCACCCTTTGTGTTATTGCATTAAGTATTCATTTTAAATTCCATTAATCTCGTATATTAACTGACATCGATGTATATGTTACCGACAAATTGCGAAATCCGGCATTTTGCAAAATGCCTAGGCATTACGCGAAATGACGAATGCATCAGCAAAGTGAGAAATGGAGCTGGAGCATTAGAAATTATTACTATTTTTATAAACAGCACATATAGCTATAATAGACGGAAGTAGCAACTCAAATTTGTCAGTATTTCAGAAAGCAAAAGTTGAGAGAAGCTGTTCTTTATAGCGCAAAGATTTACTTATATGTTTCCTTGAGCACTATTTACTTTTCTTCCGCAAAAAATTTCATTTAATTTTCCTTCGGGGCACTTTACAAATTTTGTTTAGAAAACGCTCCTCCACTTTTGGGTGATGTTTGTTTGACATATACGGCAACGGAGAAATGTTGCATTGGTGGAAATCCGTCACTTATACTGTATCAAGCTCCCGATAAACTTGATACCTTCAACAATATTTCCCTCTAGAATTTAATGCGTCGCACCTCTTCACTTCCGCCGCATATTTATAGGAAAAAACATCTGCATCTCATTTTACGTTACGTTTCCAATTTCCCTTAAACGTGAAAGATACGTTGGCCCTTCTATTCAGCGTGGATGATCGTATCGGATGAATAATACGCAAAAAATCTACATAGTCTGCGGTTGGATCACAGAGTTAGCTTGTTTTCGTAGGAACGAGCAAACATGGAATGGATTTGTTTAACCTAAAATATGCTAACAGTTTGCGAGCGCTACGGCTACGCATTCTCCTTCTAGGCTTCTACATATAAATAAAAAAAAATAAAAACAAATTCTGTAAGTGACATAATTTCCCTAAAACGGTAGGGACAAGGACTATGTCTATACGAAAAAGTAAGTTACGTTAAATGATACCTGAAGATAATCTTTATCACCCGTAAAAAAGCCGTAGTGCCTATTGATTTCAAACAAGCAGAGAACAATAATAGAAATATGAATTGAGAATTCCGAAAACCCTTACTAAATTGCTTAAAGAATTTCATAACGAAGTGGGTAGTTCAAAATCTTGCAACCCCTAAATGGGCAGGTTTTCCCCCGCTCAAAACTTGATGTCTTTGAAATCGCGATTAGCTTCCCTTACCTATCTCTTAGTTACATTAAATATACAATTTCAATTATTGACTTTAGACAAGGTAAGAAACACAGTACATAAATCTGACCGGCAAAGTCTTAAAAATTGCTTCGTTTGAAAATGACCAATTAGCTCATAATTTGGCAACACCCTGTAACAGGGGTTATGTTACAGGGCGAGAAAGCCCCCGAACGTTTCATTTAAATTTTCAATATTTACGCTTAAGAGAAATTTTTAAGATGTAAAAATGTTCAGGCTCGTGCCTTTTATAAAATTCCCCAAATGCGGAAAGGGAAGGCTGAAACATCCGTATCGCCCAATTAACTAGTATCAAAGCGCTCGAATGTTGAAACTTCTTCAATTAATTGCCAGGATTGCTGACGTGATAAAATTCTGGACACGTCTTAAATATCTTGATAAATTAGCGCGCTTCCAATGACACTAAACACAAGCTAATCAGACCGCAGTTTCTGCAACACGAAAGGTCTCTTATCTACGTACGCTGCGCGGCCTTGCTCGCTGTAATCGTGGTTTTAAATTAGCATTGCGAAGCTAAAATCGGCTAATATAATTAATAAACGAAACGGAAATCACAAAATATTGATTTTTTCTCGTCTTCCAAATGACGAGAGCTTTCGGATGCTGCATAACCTAAACATCTCTACGGGAACGGTTTCAAAATTGATAAATTGTTTTTTTACTATCGACCGCCGCGGTTGAAAACTGTGTTACAGATTAAAACAATTAATTCTATTCTTCATTGTTACCCTTTGGAATATAAATAATTAGGCGTGGAAATTATGGTCCATCCATACACCGTACGTTCATTAAATTTGATAGAATTCATGTACGAAAACGGCTGCTTCGTTACACGGTCACCTAATAAATACAAATGAAAATATTGAAGTATATTGGCTATTTAAATCGTCCGATTTCGTCTACAGCCTTTAAGCAAATGCATTTTATGTTTGTTGAAACGTCGAATATCCCAAAATCGTTATTACTTTCTGGTACGTGCGACCACGTTATATTATATAATTTAATGAAACCTCCTTTATATGGACAAATACGCTTTAATTGGAAAATTCTAGGGAAAATATATTTTTGATCGCTATGTATATGTCAGAATGTAAAATTTCTTTTACAACAAAACAGATAGGCACCAAGTGATATTTTTACTGATTTGCAAAATGTTAAAAATCATAAGTAAAATAAGGCAGTGGCCTCTGGTTCTACGAGAATGCACGACTTCGCGTGATTTCCACGGCCGCGTTCATTTCTTTCTTTCGAAACGTAATAATTGGCACATCAAAATAACTCCGGTCTAAGGTCTAAGATCGCGCATGTTAACCTTTTTTAAATTGTTTATCTCCCTTTCTTTCAAAATTGACAGTACTTTTCCAAGCAGCGTTGCTTCCGTTATCGATTACTGTACTTATCTGTGTTGAGCCTGAGTTAATCTAGCGCCAAACTGAAACCTTAATTTCAAACGTCATTACAAAACAAAGGAAAAAATATGACATCCTGCATTTATTTTACTGAACGAATTAGTTACCTAAATTTTAAAAAAACTAAGGACGCCAAAAATCTTCAGTCATAGCCCGATGGAAAGTTTTTATCCGTTCAGAAGTACATAGTAATACGTAGTAACATTTGCACTCGCGAGACTCTTATTTATTATTTATATCAGTTTATTAAAACACAATGTGAATTATTGATTACCTATATAGCTAAGAACAAGGTACAAACCTGAGTGGAAAAGTCCTAATATTTTATTATTTCGCAACTCCCTTACTTATAGTTAAATTAAAAATACAATTTAAATTATTGAATTGTTGAATAATAGACTGTTAAATTATGGTAGCCGAGGCAGAAGCAGGGTCACGCCATTTTGATGTTTTCAGGTACATATGCAATTTATCATTTTACGAGTTGTTTTATCTAAATGGAATTGTAGATGTGTTTTATACTTGATTTTATTTATTCTGTTTTCTACTTGTATTTATGGTGTGACTTGTGTTTCGTTATTGTCGATTTATACTGCATTTGACTCCATACCTGATTTTTATTGTACGATGTAAGATTTTTGATTTGTATATTTCTCTCATTCTCTTATGGGCAGTTTTCTCCATTTAAAACTGGCAAGTTAAATTAAATACATAATTTAAAATATTAATTATAGACTAGATAAGAAACAAAATACAAATTTGAATGGAAACGTCCTAATATTTGCACTAAATTGTTAAAATAAACAAAAGCACCAGCTAACTCAACATTTTGAAACCCCTACTTCGTAATGTTCCTTTGTCCGGAATTGAAAATCATTCTACTTATCCTTGAAATTACGGTTCTCTTACTTATCTCTAATTTAAAACACAATTTAAACTATTGGTTTCAGACAAGGTGAGAAACACAATACAAATATAAGTTGCAATGTCTGCATGGTCTCAATAAATTGCTACAATAAATTCTTAAAGAAATTAGTGCACTAGCTACTTAAAGATTTTGCAACCCCTAATGAGAAGCTTTCCTTTGTTAAGACACATTACCTTTACACATAGTACTGATTTCTTAGTTAATTAAAGATCTGGAAGTCTTTGCACTTATTTTTGCAGCTCCGACTTTCTTACTTATATCTTAGCTAAATGAGACGCAGGTTGACTTCGGGCACGGTAAGAATAGCTACCAGTACTTGCCAAGGGTACAACAGTATTTCGGCTAAAATTTGGTAAATCGCGGAACAATTATTGTAAAACGTATATGGGTCTGAATTGGAGTAGGGTCATAGTTAAAGTTGTTGTAAAAGTTGTACGTGATATAACGTGACTCGAAACTCAAAATGGCGGTCAGTAATTTTTCAAAAGCATGTAAGCGTAAAATTAGACGCGCGATAAAAGGTAGCATCCTTTTATCGCGCGTCTAATTTTACATTCGTCCAAATTTCATACCTCCTAATATCAGCGTCCTTTTGGCGCCTGTCCAAATGTGTCCGTAATGTCGAGACATCGTCACAATGTATGTGAATTACTATAACTGTAGCTAAACGAAAGTGGTTTAACATTTGAAGCTGTTTTTTGTTAACTGTAGACAAAAACGATTCCATATAGCACACATTTTGACATCAATACTGGCGAGCGCAATTTGCATGACAATAAAATATGGTTAATTCTCTCAAACGTACGACACACCGCTACATAGAACGTTCTTCTGACCTACAATAAATTTAGTACTAATTCGTAAAAGTGAAGTATAAAATAAATTTCGGCGGATTAAAACACCCCAGTTAAAAATATGGATTACGGGGGGTGGGCAATTTTCTCGTTCGAGTGCTTTATACTGTGCACTTACAAAGATATTGAATACCCAAACGTGGATTGTAACTAGAATTCTCGCCAAAATTTCTTTGTTTCGAGGTGAAAGATGAACGTGAAAAGTTCTATTTATCGTTTATCTTTAGAAGAGCTTATTAAAGAGTATAATCATATCGTAGGTATTGTCATCAGCCAATCAATCTTTTTCTGTGATGTCATGTGATCGAATGATTTTGGCTTAAAAATCTATATGACTGTGCCTCCTTTCATCTTTCATCAGTTTTAGGACATTTTACATGACAGGGTTTTTATAACATTTAAAAAACGGTATCCACAAAGTGCTTGCCAATCTTGCATCGAGTGCGTACAGCAAATTTTCCATTATCAGGTCTAGAATATTACAGTTAGATTTTTCGAAATTAACCTTGGATTTTTTGTTTTTATGTTTATAAGTTTTCAGGAAGTTTTATTCTATTATGCTGAGGCAAACGCTAAGGAAGGAACGCAAATTAGAACTTCTCGGAGCGTACAGTTCCCAAACAAAAGTTTTTGAAGCTTACGGTTGCAGTTCTTCTGTTACATGTACCATACAATCACCTTATCACCAATTCTGGAATTTCTCCTATTTGGGTTCCGGAAAATGAACAAGAAATGTTCGGACACGTCCATCCATATTGAAGGGTGTCCAAATTTAAAGCGATTCCAAACTCACATAATAATATGTATCACGTGACTCTTTGCGCAACTGAAATCTCGACCACGCCATGCCATGTGATGAAGGGTGTCCAAATTTTAACTGATTTTCACACTCCATCACATTGGGTGGCGTTGTCGAGATTTCAGTTGAGCAAAGAATCATGTGGTACATATTTCAGAATTTTATTCGATTTTTCCATCAAACATCAGACTATTAGCTCTGGTTTATATTTTATATCGCTTTGGTTCAATAGTATACGTAATCCACCTGTTATTTCGTGGATTAGCGTGGAATCATTTGCCTAGTTGGAGTAACCCGTACACTAATAAAAATACCAGTTGAATCTACTGGAGGGGAGCTCAAAACGTACACCTCTACTATCATAAACAATGTAGGCACTATACAGCGATGACAATGTAATGCTCGATCTGTCAAAAATGTCTCTAAACTGCAAACCAATATTTCGAACCATTCCATTAGGAGAGCCTGGTTTCTTTAGTTTAGATCAGATAAAAAAATTAAGTTTTCTTGACATTTTCCAAAAAAAGGGTTAGTTGTTTATATCACTAGAGAGAGAAAACAAGACGTTTTACAATAATGTGTCATATGACCTCTGTTGCTATTTAAACAAATTCAAGATGATGGCCGCCCTCAAAATTGGGGTAAGCAAGAAATTTCTTTTTTTCTCTACTAGCGCCTGATGACATGATTATTAACCTTTTTTCCACTTGTAAAGTAGGCTTTCTCGGCATTTGTTCAAAGTGGTTAATAATTTTTTATTATTAACTAGTAGTCAAAAATGAGAACTGTCACGCTGTCACTTTTAGAAAACACAACCCGAAATTTCGCTCAATAAACGTTTAGACAAGTTCTCTAAAATGAATAATTGCCACCATCCGCCATTTCCAGAGAAATTACATACCTAAAATTATCACATTTTGAAAAAATTCGAACGAAATTACTCTCTGAAAGTATTTCAATGACAGAACAAAATACGGCCTGTGTGACTTGTACTTCTACGCAATTGATTGACATGTTAAATTAACAAACAAAGAATTCTGTCCAACCGTTCACTTTCTTATCAATATAATATGTTAATTTAGAGGACTTCAAGTGCTAGTAGTGAAAAAAATTGTACATATACCACGGTAGAGAAATCTATTATTGCCTTCGCACCTTACACCCCTCGGCGCAAGCGCCTCGAGATGTAATCTTGGTGCTCAGGCAATAATACTGTACTTCTCTACCTTGATATATAATGTACTATTTCATCGCAGTCTATGACGCCTGAGGGCATAATGGATTGTCATTTCATTATACCCCCAAACGGCCTGTCAAATATATTGACGGAGTTACATTATGTAATAAAAAAGATGCTACTTGATTCGTATGAAGCACTTTAATGTTGGCCAAACAATAATCATTACACTTGTATATTGGAAATGCATTATTTGGAACGATGGAAATAAAATGTTGTATGCACCTCAGGCATTACTTGATATTTAAGCCTCGGGCGACTTACTTAAATGTTTACATAATCAGAAAGAAATAACTTGTTTCCTAATGATGTGTCGTATGATTCCAAGTTGCCATTAAAAAAAATTCAAGGTGGCGGCCGCCCTCAAAATTGGGTAATGAGGAAATTTCTTTTTTATTCCGAAACACGCACACAATGTCTCATTGAAGTCTTCCAAACTTGAAATCTATACCTGGAACTGTTTCAGCAGGAGAGCCTTGTCCCATTACATTCTAGCCACCCTGTATAGATTCGAAATGATTCCATTTCATTGAAAGCTGAGCGCCCCTACCGCTCTCCTGAAATCGGTATCGCCCCCGTTGGGAATCTATGCTCTAGCTCATAAATTATTAGTGGTGGGGAAGAGGAACATTTCTTTAAGGTGTTGCATGTAACTTCCGTTTAGGTTAACTGATTTTTACATAATGGGTCTTATTGGAATTTTTAGTAAACGTGATGAGTGGTACAGGGCGCGTTTTGACATTGACATAAACTTTGCAAGTTTTCTCGAAAATGTCAAATGAAGCGATACAATTATATATAAATAAGATGAAATGTGAAAATATCAGTGGAAACCGCATTTTGATACCTGTTTCCTAACCATATAATGGGAAAAATATGCACACTCACAAATTTAAATTACAGAGATCATCCAAGTTTCCTGACCACGTGTCCCTGCTTTTCATTCTTATCTAAATATTTTATCTTTGCCACATGATAAATTCCTGGTACATCCTCTTGTTTAAAATACACACACAGCTGGAATACGAAACAAAATATTAAACCAATTACCAAAGGAATGGTATTACTGAAATTAATTGCAAATCTCAATCAATGAGATAAAATAATTCAAATCATTTGCTTGGATCTGATCCTTATCAATAAATTAATACAAATAATTCTCATGGGTCGATTCCTTTAGGAAAAATTTAAATTACTGCAAACTGAACTAGTATTCCCAAACATAACCGACCGTTATTTTATTACAATTCAAAAAATTACGTTATCATCATGATGAATACCAATTTTGACGGAAGGAAAATTCCTATAATCGGCAAATCCAAACATATCAGCTTTAAAATTTGAGAAAGTAATACTTAGAGACAAAATGTCAGTTTCGGCTCAAGAACTAGAGCAAGAATCTCTCCTTTTTCTCCCGCCTCTTCCGCTATTTGAATCTGGCACGGTAGACTGAAACAAACCCTATTTTTTAGACGAAGCAATCGGAACCGAAACTTTTAATTTCAAAGAGAGCGTTTATCACCAGAGATATTTTTGTTCAAGTTTACTATGAAGCGGTACCTACTAATTACTATTTCGATTCTAAAGCGACCACATGTTACACTATCAATAACTAGTTATGTCCTTTAATAAAACATAACATTCACCAAGTAGTCTAAAATGTTGTGGAGATTAGATACCTACCTATTTCAATAGAAATTTATCACAATTATTAAGGTGTCATGGTTTCTGAAACATTGAAAGGTGTTTAAAATAAATCGGCTTGAAAACATGTTCTCTATTGAAAATATAAATATGTACAGCATAAGTTAATTCGTATTGCTAAATGTATATAATATGAATTTATTCGTAAATATAAAAAAATATACACACTTATGGGTAATTTCAAAAAGGTATCTCTATCTCTTTCCTACAATCATATATTCATTTAAAATACATTCACAATTTGTTTTTGACTAGATTACACAATTGGTTAATATTTGGCGTATAATGAAAACTGAATGCAAGTGTGGATATGTCACAAGTCAAAAACTCTAAGCTAGACTGTCGAAAAAATACTCAGTTACATCTCACGCGTTACCATTCGGAAATAGGGGATCTTTAGTGAACTGCCACTTAAATGCCGTAACACGTGTGGTGTCTTACAATTTTAACAACGTATAAAAATCCTAGAAAATAATAACAATTATTGAAACCAACCAGTCGCGATTTCGCTCATAAGTCAGGTACTCAATCCATAAACTCGGTGCACAAACAACTTGAAAAGCAGCAACCAAAAGTTTCGCCGTTCGAAATAAATCTATTTTTCGTCGAATGGTGTTTTAACAAAGTAAGTCGTCAGCGTTCCCTTCCCCTTTACGTACGTGGGACCACGACATTCACAGGAATATCCGGCGTTCGTAAGGATCTTGGCCGTATCCTCGCTTACTTGTATCCGTCCGATCACTCCGCAGGAATCCATCCTGGAAGCCACGTTAACGGTGTTGCTCCAAATGTCGTATTGGGGTTTCTGGGCACCAACCACTCCGGCGATCACGGGACCGTGATTTATACCTGACGAAACGAAAAATTATTACAAACATAAACCAGTGCTCTCAATTTCGCAGACCGAAGTTTTAGGTTTACGGTTGTGGGTTATAGACGTATTTTGTCGCGGCCCTCGCCTCGCGAATTTATGGGTTCGTTGGTCGTAACGAATTTTATTTATGGAGATTGGATCGATTACCTACATAGACGTCTTCTTTCCACGACGCGCTAAATCGTAAAACATCATACTTGAACGTAGGTGCTTTTCGAGTGTCTTAGTGAATAACTTCAGAACTCGAAACTTGAGCTCGAATTGATAAATTAAGTAACAGATGTAACTTTGAAAAGCGATGATTAATGCATGCCCCTGCTTTTTCGGATTAATTTCCTAAAACGAAGCTGGATATTAAAGAATCATTTAGCTATTCGCGTTAAATTCAATGGCATTGCTTTAATATTTGAGCGTAGTGCCAATTAATATAGCGTTGTACACAGCAAATTCATAAAATTGCTTCTTTAAGGGGGTAGAGAACACATAATACACAAAATTTAAATTAAAAGTCGAACTTTCTGCGTAATTTCGTGGATTCGGAAATGAATCCATATGGCACGAATTACTATAGAAAAACACAACACATAAGTAACGAAAGAGTTTCATAAATGTAGATTTTTAAATTTCCAGTGAAGCAATTTTGAATAGCATACATTTCTGTGTCTATTCGTAATATTTATTACCGTTTGTACTGAAAGGTAGGTATACATTTATGAAACTAGCAGTATTGATTGCGTCTTGAATCTTGTAGAAGCTCTGACAACATGGTATTTATGTAAAATTGAAATAATTCTTCTTCCAAGTAGCGTTTCCGGAATAAACTAGGTACCATACCAGATAAATTCCTCTCGAGAGAGAGTCACCTATATAGAATTGTCTTCACAATTTCACCTCGAAGGTGTTCTCTCCGAAACATTGGCACATTTCCCCAAGAAAAATTGTGTACTGGTAAATTTGACTGAAACATTTTTCCCGAGAATATTCGTCTTCTCAAGTTTTAGTTGTCGGCCCAGTGTATCTATCAAAACATTGGGACTACCATATTTTTTGCTTTTGCAAACCAACGATTACCATCGTTAATTTCAAGTGCATTGAAGAAAGAATGGGAGTAACAGTTTATTTCCGTAAGTACGTATTGGTTGTTTTTGTTTTACGGTCACTGGTATAATTAATTGAGATTCACTGGCATACCTAAACTGTATTTGCGCTCCAATTTCCTCTTTGCGGGCACCATTCTACTGTTAGCACGCCTGAGTTCGACACGTTAAGCAAACAGGGTAAAAGTAATGTAGTTCTAATTGCAATTTTTGTAGATCCCTAATTTTGTCTAATCCACCTTGTTAAATTACACATTTTTTTCAGGTTTTGCTGTGGAAGATGAACAGAACAATTGCCAGCCCGTGCTGTAATTTCTTTGTTTTACGAGTAGCCCTCTTATTTTGAGAGGTGTAACTTTGTAATTCACTAGTTGAGATGTAAGTTAGTTTTGTAGTCGAGTTCTATTGACTAAGTTCTGTATTTTCTTCTTATAGATTTCTTTCACATAGTTAATTGTATTGCCGCTCGAGGTCGTGCAGAGATTTCTTTATTTCTTCTCGGCGCACGCACTCCTTGTACGAAGCCGAGATTCTACCATTACTTGCAAGATGGTAGACGCCATTAGTAACTCTAGAATTTTGTCAGCTTGTTTGGGATTTAAGTTTAGTGAAGTTTTTCTCTTGTTATTTTGATTTTTATGCTTCGCTGACGCTATTTGCTGATATATTTTACAAGTTTAAGGCTTTTATTTGTTACTCAGTTGTAAACGTTGATTAACAAGACAAAACGCAAACGGGTAAACGTCATGTTTAAACGCTACTGACTTGTAAAACTGACAGCTGACCTGTAAAAATTTTATAAGTTAGTGATCTAGTAATTTCGTTGGCCAGAATTAATGCGAAGTCTCTGTTACATGGAAAACATGATATTTTAGACATTTCTTCGAGATGAATTTAAGAACTAATTATTTACGTTTACTATTGTTTACAAATGAGTAACAAATAAAATATTGTACATTATACGCCAGGTAATAGTTTTTACTGGCTACAGGAGATGACAGGCTCGCCAGTCAACTTCTCCTATCGCCAGTAAAAACTCACTTACCTGGCTAATAATGTAAAATACTATTACGGTATGTTAACAACAATTATGCATTTACCCTTGACCTTGAATAATCATTTTTTAGGTTTCTTATTAATAACTTCTGATTTACTCTTTTTTTCATTATCATGTACCGGATTGTGCTTTCACATCAATATTTTTCAGTGGGAACCGTCGAATTTTGGATATTCTTAATATTGCGCAAGAAAAATTCATTTGTGAAGGTCCACCCTTTCTGTTTCTCTTGTAGAACCTTGATAAGTGCTTCCTCCAATTCCCGGCCCTAGTCCTATATTTGGGCTCTCGGTATATTTTTTCCCATTTCTGTAATTAACTTCCAGAAATTTGTCTTCTTCTACTTCAAATTCTTTGTCTTTCATCTTTTCTCTTGACTTGTTTTTTTTTGCACCTTCATTTGTTCTCTCTTAACTCCATCTTTCCTACTTTTTTCATCACTGTTCTAATGTAGGTACTTTTCTCTTCGGGCTGGCCCAACACTGTTCTTGTTCCTATCATGAATTCTGCTTCCATTTATCTTTCGTTAACTATGATATAATCACCCACCCAGTTCCCCACGTATGTGTATTCTCTCCATTATCATCCTCCATGTTTCTGCTCATATTCGCTATTCTTTCAGTACGTTCTAATAACAATTCTCTTTTATCTCTTGTTTGCTTTTCCTCATCTCCCAATTCTGTTGTAAATCTAAATCGATATCTATATTTTTTCCTCCGCCCTTCTCTCCTTATTTTTCCTTCATTCCCTAGTCGATTTCTTTTTACTGCCCCTATTATACTACCTTTAGTTCTTCTGTCTTGGGCATCATTTTCTCCCAGTTCTTCTCTTCTAGCCATGTTTCCCCCAATCCCACAACACAACTTCGCATTCTCTTACAAGATGCAAGAAATGTTCGTAGCTTGTTACCCTCACACTCCAAAGCATAACATAACATAGCATAACATTCATGTCGTCTTCTTCTTTGACATTTTCTGTCTCCTCCCCATATTATCCATTGCCATCTCCTTCCCTCTTCACCCCTGTTCTATTACTTGTCCTCCAAAATTAGTGAAAAGCAAACTTGTCACTCGCCCCTACATAATTTGTCTCATCTCTTTTGCCGTAGTCTCTAGTCTTTACTTTTTTTTCTGACATTCCTCCGTTCTTCCTTCTCTGTTCCCAACTCCCACCAACATTAACGCAATTCACTCAACCTCAATTTATTGTGTTCTACATAGAGAAATAAAGGCACATGAGTGTAGGCGCGATTTTAGCTTTTTTTTAAAACGACCCGCATCAAAATTTCTCCCGGTAACGTATAACAAATATTAAAAGCGGTTTTCCCCTCTGTGGATAAACGAAGCATCCCTTACGTTTTTAACTAGTCGCGTAAAGAAATTTTCGCTGGCCAGAAAAACGTAGTTTCCCACTCGGTGGGGCTGCACGAAGAATTTCTAAACTTTCTTTCTCCGTGACGCGTCCCCACTTATTTCTTTTGCAAACCGACAGGTTTTTTCCAAGATACGTCTTTTTTTATCAAGTACAGGATGTAATTTACTGCAACTTTACTTATCATGAACCTGAGATAATTTAGCGACAGACTGCTGCATCAATTTAATCACGCCATTACAGAACAAAAGAAAAAATTCTATGGCACATCGTCCCACGAGAAAAAGTGCGCTTAGTTTATTTGGAAATTATCTACCCAAAGTAAATTTAGAATAACATCATTTTGAAAAATCCACTATTTCATAGAACTACCCTGTCTAACGCCTAGCTACCCCAACGAAATTCAATTCCGACCCCTTTAAAATTTAAAAAATCAACTCCATTAAAAACCTCCTCTTATACTTAGACCTAGAGCTAGTGGACTAGGTAGCGTACATGGTAACTATCGCTATCTTTGTTCGTTATGCTCTCAAACGCATATCTTTCACCCGCTCGCACTCGTTGGAATTTTCCACACCTTAATTTTCTTCATCTTCTAAGCCATCTGCCGCTCTTAAAGCTACACGTAATATCATCTACCATGATATACGTGAAATAGTGACAAAAAGAGGAATTTTTGAGGTATGACTTTACACGGTTCTCATGGTTTAGTTCAGGGAGTTGCATTACATTGAAGGGCGCCTGACGGCCCGAAAGCTACACTTTAAATTGTCTGCCATAGCGTATTTGAAAACTATGGGAAAAAATGCTATTTCTTTTGCGTGGTCCTTTTGTTTTAGTTGGTTCCCTTTTTTAGGTCACTTTTTTAGCGCCACCCCAAGTAATGCGATTCTGATTTTTTCACTAGCAGGCGCCATTTTGGAACGGGCGTTAATTAGTTCAAATGGGTAGGGATTATTCCGAGAGATGTTTTTGGAAGAGATTACGGGTCAAGCCGGGATATATCACGGTAGCTAAAGGCTGTAGTTTGGTTTAGTTTTGGGCTACAGGAACCTTTCCTGTACTGCTCAAAATATACTTTCTCGCGAAAGTACGCAATCTAAAATGACGTCGGTTAGCACGAAAAAAGTTCGTCTATGTGTCAAAGGTTTTTTGGTAGTTATGAAATTCATATCCGGTTTAGAATTTTGTCACATCGGGAACTTAGGGCGTTTTAATTTGACAGAATGGATGCCGCCCCGACACTAGAACACGCACGAGTTAAAAGCCACCCTGACGAAACATAATAAAAATTATCACATTTGATATGGCACTGGATATGTCCAGATTCAATTTCATAAAATTAGATTCGTAAATGTATCTTTAGATAACATCGTTTAGGAATTTGTATTGTGTTGTACGAAAATAGATTAATTCCACTACAACTTGTACCAATCATATCATCGATTATTGACTTACCAACTCGCAGTTTAAACCTTTGGAAGGAATCTCGATTAATTTGATCTAAACTTCCCATTAATGCTATTCCGTAGTCCACTAACGCCGTTATGATGTGCTCTTCTTTACGGGAAGCTTCCTTCGGTAACCGAAAACACACAAACTCATTAAAACTCAATTTTAAACCGAGCGATAAAGCGATTACCTTCGAGTTATCCAAAGAGGCATGTAGCGTTCAAACATTATTAGTTATTACAGAATTACTGTTAGAACAATATATCTTACCCCGTTCCCGTCTTCGTTCCCCGGATTCAGTCCGGATGCTATCATGTACGTACTCCCGATAGTTTTAATTTTCTCGATGCAGCTAAACTTGGGCTTCGAGAGCAGCTGAAAGACGCAGGTTACGGTGGATCTAATTTTCAACGCCCTTACCTTGTCAAATTCGCAAATGATCTCGTTCAACAGCCTTAAACACTCGAGGCCTTGTTTGTTAACGTCGTTTTCGTCGTAGAATTCTTTGAAGTTGGGAATTGATGCGAACATGACTGCTATGCAGGAATAACGTTCGTGATAGAGATCTTGGGTGTCACCTCGTGTTGCCAGATAATGATCTGCGACGTGAGCGGGTAAAATGTTTTCGAGCAGAATCTGTTGCGAAAATTTGCCTCAGAAGGGCTTTAATTAAGTCTGGTTTACCTTATTAATACCCCGCATCGTTTCAACCTCATCTTGCTCAACCATCAACTTTGACTTCCATAAATAATCTGTGCGCGATGTAAACTCTATTTGTCGATCCAGTATGTAAAATAAAGCCACAACCACGAACAGTACCAGTGATATTTGAAATTCAAAGGGCAGCAGGGGAAATCTACAATTTGAACGTTAGGGTTATCTACAACTGATTCGGGCTTAGGTACTTGTGGTCTTTGAGAGAGTCGTGGTAGTTGTGGAAGATACTCAGCTGGCTGTAGATGCAAATGTGAACAACGGCAGATATTAGCATCACAAGCAGTTTCAGCAGAAATTCCAACTTCAAAAACACCCAAATGCAAGTCAGCGACAACACTGAACTGTAAATGTACGTCTAAAACCCATCACTAAGTAAGAACGCTACGTTTTCCCTACCTACCGGTATAAATTTTGCAATGTAGCCAGACGTTTCGACCGTAGTGGTCCCATTTTCAATGTTGAGCATGACGGGAACTGGATCTTGATCGGGATCTACCTATATTATTGAATATTGACGTAACTCCCTCGTCATTTCACTCACATACCAAGGTCATAACGGCGCAGGCTGAGACGAGCACGCTCGTGATGAGAAAAATGGAGAGTCGCAGTCCCTTGTGGTTGGCAATTACTTGCCTTGGTGGCGCACATACGCCAAGCTCGTCCGGTGGTGTATCCGAGGGCGGCTCCTGCCTACAGCAGTGGTCCAACCATGATAAATATACGAATACTGCCAGTACGAGTATGGTAGGGCCTAAAGTTCCATACAAGACGATGTTTCTGAAAAAGTTAACGCACGATTGTACGGAAACCGATTGGATTTCAGTATTATGAACAGGTCAATTGTGATAAGCCTGCGGGGAATTAAAGGGAAGTTGTAATGGTTGATAGCTGCTCAGTTTATAACGCGTGAAAGGACACCTGCGTTACGGCGATTCAATCGATTCGTAATAATTTACGTTTGATTACATGACAGCTGAAGGGTAGCGCCATTATTCCTCAACTATATTTAGGCAGCGATTGGGAATTTCAAAATATATAGCGAAAACAATCGAGGTTGTAATTCACTTCAAGCTAAATTCATCACAAGAATATAAAGACAATGATGCTGAAATTTAGTAATCGTAAATTAGCAGTAAAATTGATTGATAAAAATAACAAGAAAAAAGAGTAACTATCGCATTTTCCATGCATAGATTTGTACCTTCCGAAAGGCTATATGGGCACAAGCCAGACAAGCCTTTTTATGGACAAACAGTTGACCGTGCATATTTAATTCATACTATATGCGATATGTTTGTCTTATCTGTGGTTAAAATTTCTACAAAATATGCCCGTAAATAAAAAAAAAGTTGGTATTACGCAGTGTGCTCGATTTATACGTAATGCGATGTGTTTTAATCGTAATTAAAAGTTAAAAGTTTTAACTGGCCAGCTGTCCGTAAAAAGTTTTAATTACTTTTTCAATAAACAATGCCACGTGCGAGATAAGCAATCCAGGTGGTTATCTGTTCGAGCGACGGTGTGGAATTTCGTGTGTCGCTGGTAAACAACGATGTGGAAATTATTAGTGGAAGTGGTTTTTAACGAAAATAGCAAGAATTAAGTATTAACGTGGCTGTTTGGGGTTATTTTGAAAGAGAGTGTCAAGTCTTTGACGCTAATTCGCACCGGTTGTCTAGCCGGATACGTGATTTTAAAAGAAGAAAAATGTAGTGGCCCTCATGTTAACAAAAAAGTAATGTGGAAAGAAGCTATAAAGTGCAAGAAGTTTTTACAGATGTAATTTAGAGTTTACAAAGTTGTGCTATCAAGAATGAAGAAATAATTGTTGTAATTCAAGAGAAGTCTTATTATCAGAGCAGTCATAAATTTAAGTGTTTTTTGTTTTCTACCCAATTTTGGCATATTAAAAGTAATTTTTCTTACAAGAATCTTCGCATATTCGTATTTTTTGAGAGCTCTTAAAATGGTTTTGAGAACGACCGTTTGCAAACGAGGTGTATTCTATTCCCAAGGCACCTTCAGCCTTAAATTTTTTTCTTCGTATTTTTTTATGATGTGTTAGAATAAATTTTATTAATTTTTTATTAATTTTACTAATTATGTGTACATTGTCGGAGGTAAAAATTTTTCATCTCTGGCAGAGATGGGACTTTCCTTAGATACGTTTCGAGCACTCTGCCTGTTACTCCGAATTAGGTTTTCCCTCGGGTTTTCCTGCAGTTTTCGCAAGGTAAATATCGGAGTAGTATAGAACAACTTTTGTTTTTCCCCATTTTCCAATTCTGTTGTAAATCTAAATCGGTATCTCTATTTTTCTCCTCCATCCTTCTCTCCTTATTTTTCCTTCATTCCCTAGTCGATTTCTTTTTACTGCACTTATTATACCACCTTTAGTTCTTCTGTATTTGGGCATCTTATTAATCATTTTCTCCCAGTTCTTCTCTTCTAGCCATGTTTCCTTCAATCCCACCCACAACTGCGCATTCTCTTACAAGATGCAAGAAACGTTCTTGGCTTGCTACCCTCACACTCCAAAGCATAACATTCATGTCTTTTTCTTTGAGATTTTCTGTCTCCTTTCCATATTATCCACTTCCATCTTCTTCCCTCTTCGCCCCTCTTCTATTACATGCTATCCAAAATTAGTGAAAAGCAATCTCGCCGCTACATAATTCCTCTCTTTTTTTCAATCTTCCTAGATTTGTTAAATGTAGGGCAATTTATCCCGTTATCAATTTTGCTGTGTTAAATCATTTATGTGACAATTCTAATTTAATTTATGGGCATTTTGATTACTTTTATAAAAGGTTGATATAATTTACTAGCGATAATGCACTCAATCGACAAAACATTGTGTATCTTCTTAGAAAATTGTTATCTAAGATCAATTCCGCGTAAAATTTTGATACCTACGTGACTATAGCGACGTTAACAAACGGAGTTCTATTTGGTTGTCATTAGGGAATGCAATCCCGCAGCAAAATCTCAATCCCGGTATTTGCGGGATCCCGCAAAACTTTAAATAAATTGGCAAATAAGCAATGCTGTACGGTTAACTTCTGTATTATAATAAATCGCTAATTATCACAATATTTAACAAAAAAAGTACCTTCAGCCTAACTTAGAACTCAAAAAAACCTCATCTCTAAAGCACAAAAAGGTGAACTTCTAAAGTGCCTTAAAAATCGTAGTACATTTTTAACGAAAAAGGTTTACACAATTATTATTTAAAAAATATATTCTCCGTTGTGCGTTTCATTAACAAAGTAAACAGTCTCCCCTTGGTCGACAAATTCCTCAGTCCCGCAAATCCCGCGGGATCCCGCTCCATTTATGTGCGGGATTAATCCCTCAAAAATTCTGCGGGATCCCGGTATTACATTCCCTAGTTGTCATGTTGCTACGTCCCATTAATTGGATAAAGTCCTTTTCGAATTTTGGAAGTAGGGAAGGGACGTTCAATACTGGAGTTGGCATAAGTGAATTTTGAGGTCGAGTTGCTGTTCGTTGAAAGCGTAAGACACGCATCCTGCCATAAGTTTAGTTTTATTCGGCAAGTGGAATTCATCACGTGGTAATCAGCAAGTCAGCCGAGTTCGAGTGAAAGTTGTTGTTGTTTCCGGACAGCCGCCGCTTTCGTCGGTCGTGCGTTTGGCCAGCCAGTTTAATTCGAATTGAGTAAAATTACGTTCCTGTGACCTGATCAGAAGTTAAAGAAGAATTTTTGAGATTTTAACAGAAAACTGTAAGTGGTTTTAAGATTTCATTATTTTGTTTAATTGTAATCGAAGGCTTATGCGAGGTGTGTAAAAGGACCTTGTTGTAGTCCATTTTTGATTGTTAGATTTTTATTATTAATTTATTTTGCGTGTTTAAATTAAATTTTGTTTGTGCGAATTCATGTAAATCGTGTGTCTATTTGAACCCTTTAACGATCCAGATAAATGTCCCATGCTTTATTATGGTTAATTTTGTTGATCGGTGCCGAAAGTTAATTTCAGATGTATGTAAGCAACCCTTTTGGAATTTAAGGCATTAATTAATTACATAATTAAGGAATTTCCTTAGAATTGTAGGTTTACTGTAGGGATAGAATTTTGCAGGAGAAGTTGTATGAAATTAGGGACATGAAAGGGGAAAATAATTTAATTGTGGATGTTTTACCAAGAAAGGGAATAGGGGAGGAGTTAGGAAAAGATTATGAGATTTTAGGTAACCAGATGAGGGAGAGATTATTTAGGAATTTAGGGTTTACGAGATTTAGATTTGCGATTGCGAGTAAAGGGAATGTGCGTTAGTAGGAGTAGTGAGTGTGTGTCTAATTTAATAATTTTTGTAATTTAGGAACGAAAAAACTATTTGATGCATGGGATTTTTATAAAAAGACCTTGGGCAAAATTAGATAAGGGGGGAGAAAAAGTAAAACGGGAATGGAAAAAGTTTAAGTAAAAGATAGGAGTTTTGTTTCTCAGGCATCTTTGGTGAAGGTTTGGTTTCGGGAAAAGTCTATAAGAGTCAGAAGACCCATGGAGAATTATTATAATGACCCCATATGGGCTCAATAAAGCTCCGAGACTCTCAAGGAAGTTTAAAAAGTTCACATTTATGTTGAAATTTCAAAAGATTGAAGAAGAATTATTTGGGATTTCGGAAAATTTAAATGGATGCATAGCATTTCAAAATCCAAATTGTTAAGGATCAATTATTTAGGATTTGAAATTTGAAATTCGGTGTTCATGTCTGGAGATTTGATACGCAAGATTTATGAATCGAACCTCCAAAAATTATTCTTGAAGGAATGTTGGATGAATATGGGGATGATCGCCCTTCTAAGTCAACTGACTAAGTCCGACTTTCGTAAAAATTGAACATCCGCCTTATAGTCCAGATTTAGCACCCAGTGGCTATTATTTGTTCCCAAATCTAAAGAGGGACAACATTTGGGGTCAATGGGTCCACGGTTATTTTGTGGAAAAACCAAGTGAATATTGTTATATACTGAATTGAAGATTGAAACGGTGTATTCAAAAGCAGGGGAACTAAATCTAGTTTTTTATTTTCATGCTTAATCCGGGAATATAAAAACAACCCGCGGACATTTTGCTCTCACAAATTCTACCTAATCTAATTAAGAAAAACAAGAAAAGTCTTAAGGTATTTGAAATAACTCCTAAATTCAATTATAAAGTTGCATAGTTAGTAACTTTAAAAAGGATTGTAATTAATCTTTACTGTGTCCACTTCGGCGGTAATGACATTCGCCAAGATACCCCAGTAGAATTTCGGTAAATATACGGTTTGTCAGTGACGACATGAAACTTTATCACCTTATAAAAGTTTCAATATATAACTTGATTAAAAGTGATTTACATAGAACGAGCCATAAAGGCGCGTCCAAATTAAGAGAATTGTAATTAAAAATGCAAATTTCCCTTAAAATTATTCAACAAGGTATAATTTCATATAACACTTGAGTGGGAAAATGTTGCAATAAAAACGTGTACGTGTAATTAACTTCGCAAGCAAAACGTAAATAATTGCCCGTGGTCCTTGATGCGCGCCAGCACCTCACAAACGGTGAGGGGTAATAGAATTAAGCATTAACCCCTCGCATAATTCTCATCACAATTTGCGCGTACCCACTTACTCGAGCATTTTCACTCACCTGGGTAGAAAGATTGTGGAAAGTTGCATTACGCACATCGCCAAGAAGACGATGGCCGAGCAGGTGATGTAGTAGCGAAATTCATTATCGGGTTTGCGGCGGTAATTGACTTCTTGCTTTTGATCACGAAACCACAGGAATGCGGGGTGGAGGTCTTCGGAATGCCACCACTTCCTAAAGCACACTGTCATTATCTAAACTTTGTCGATGTTAAATTTGGTTTAGCATTTTGTATTACTAACACACTTTTCCTTCGGGCGCCATCACAAACTTCAATAAAAGGTACACAACAGTAAAGTCTCCCTTTACTTTTAATTAGAATGTTCCGACTTGATTGCATGGGAGAATAGCAATTAATTGAAGGGCGGCCGTATTTAAATTTGGGGAAATTTACATACGAAACACGATGATTCTAGCTTTTATTACAAAAATGTTGTCTTGATTAGTATTTCACAGCACCATACTTTCTCATTTACGTCTATAAGGCTGACGTGTATATCCTTTCCAGAAAACTTTCAAACCGACTTGAATTTGAGATTAATATTGGAATAACCGTTGGACAGATTTTAACGTGCTTGAAATTTATACGATATGTTTGTCTTTACTAGTAACATATCCGCGCCAGTAGACGTTTTTCATGAAGGTTTGGGTCGGTTGTTGCAATCAATAGAGTTATAATTTATTTTTTACATAGTGATGAAATTATCGGACTTTTTTTTAACGAAAAATCGTATGGAAAGTGGTAGTTTTTTCACGATTTTTACTATGCGTTTCCATAGAGTTTAGTGCTGTCTATGAACAATAGCATCCATTTTTGAGTGACAGTAAATCGCGAATGTCAATAAAATTATTCAATTGTGGGTTATTATGGATCACTATGCAAAAAAAAATTCGTGTACAACACGTGTTGAAAGTGTCTTTTTTCCATGAATTTGCTTGATTAACTCGGGCTTCGCCCTCATTAATCAAACTGCAAATTCATGAAAAAAAGTATCACTTTCAAAACTAGTTGTACAAATAACTACTTCCTTATTAATATCTTGAAGTGTTTTTTTTTAATTAATTACTAAACTACTCGCATGTACTTTTGATTTTGTAATTTTTTGGAATATTGTCCTGTTATTGAGTATATTTACTTGTTTGGATAATAAAATATTATTATTATCTATTATTATATTATTATTAGCATTAATATGGTAACAATTTCAAACAAAATTTGCGTACATAAAAAATGTGTCGTTCTGCGATTTCCGGATGCGCACATTTGATTTTTATTACATCCGATTAGTGTAAACGTTTAAAATAACGATTTGTAAGTTACATAAGAATATTACGCGTAACTTACATGAGGTCGGCTGTTTTATGTAATTTATGGCTTATATGAAATTTACGTAACTTTCGTTTTTATTTAAAAAACCGTAATTTTTGTAAATTTACGTAAATGTAATACCTATTTTAACATTTTGATCGGTACTACCACAGACCATCAACGGTACTACCAACGTAAACGTGTATGTTTTTTACGTAATTTGCAAATATTTTTGTAAAATTACCTGTCATTTATATTTTTATGTTTCTTTTAATACTCCATCAACCACCGTTGAATCTAGTTTGGTTTAGTGAAGATGATACAGCATCTAATTCGCGATCTGGAACTTCTCCTTGCAAACAAACGACACGGGATGGCGAAATACCTACTGTTTGGGTATTTTATTTAATACATCAAAATATATAATTTATCCAGTGTTTTTGTTTTCAAACACTCACATAATTCAAAAAGGTAGATGGAATATTAAAAAAAACATAAAAAATATAAATGACAGGTAATTTTACAAAAATATTTGTAAATTATGTAAAAAACATAAATTACTGGTAATTTTACTGTAAAATTACATTAAAAAAAAATGGTAAGTTACATAAATTACATAAAATACCATAAAAAACATAAACAATTGGTAACTTACGGACGGTTATGATGCTACCACAGTTAATAAACATATATCATGTGCTGGTTGCGTCTGTAATCAGGTATGGTATGGTAGGTATATGTCTATGGGGATCATCCATAGTCTAAAAACGTATCTCAGAAACAAATTCTGAGAACAATTACGAATGTATCCAAATTTCATACCTGCAGGGAACTTAACCTTCTTACCGTAACCGGCATGTATATATTTGAAATATGTAAACTTATTTTTAATAGTCAGGAGAAATTAAAAACAAATAGAGATGAGCACTCTTATAATTTACGCAACAAGGATCAGTTCAGGACAGAATTGGCCAGATCTAAAATAGGACAAAATTCTCCACTAGTTTCGGGAATTAAAATTTTTAACCATTTACCTCATAATATAAGAACCTGCCTTACATGGAATAAATTTAAAAAGCAATTGTACAAGTATCTAGTCAATGGGTGTTTCTACAACATACAAGAATTTTTTATATCCTTCAATATTTAATTGTTTGTTTGTTTACTTAATGTTATATTGACTTGTTCCATACAAATGTTATTTGTCGAAGGAATTAAATGAAATGAAATAATATTACGCACTTTAAAAAAACGTGTAATTTCACATCACTACATCTGATTAACTTTAGTAGAAGCAACACGAGCGCGAATTTCACTATTTATAGCACTTTAGCATCCATGTTAAACCTAAAACCAAACACAATTCAATTTGCTAATATAGCAAACAAAGATATTTAAGAGAAGTCGCGAATCGGAATATCATATTTATGGACTTGATGGAGTCTTGAGTATGTTCTAGAAAGATCGCTGCAATATTAACGAGGGGAACCTCAGAATTTTACCTCTAACATTTCCTTTTGCAGCTGCTACCATCTTGTTTTTGTAAAACAATTTTGCACTTCACTTTATTTTACATATCAGTTTGAGTTATAAAACCAAAATTGTGTATAAGAGATACTGTGGGTTAACTACCTATTGCCTGAATCACATTACTAAGGAGACAAAATTATACTCCAGTTTCTGAACATTGAACATTTCTATTATACTTCAATGAAATCACTTTATTTACATGTGTATATGAAAGTTGACATTTTTCCAAATTTATTCGATTTTTACATAATAGGCTACATGACAGTGGAAAAAGAATAAATAAATGTTTGTTACATAAGATAGAGTAAGGTACCAGGGTATCGCAAAATAACTTTCTTTGGTAATGTACAAGAGAAACTATTATATTTTAGTAAAAATAAAATTAAAAAATAACGACATTTGTCACGTGATATCAAACGCCAATCAGAGCGCGTGACGTCACTATCCTAATCCTCTGTGCGTTGATATAGTTTGTCCACGTTTTTTAATTTAGTGCTTGTTCCATTTTATGGTGATCATATTATCCTAAAGTTTAGTTTTTAAAACCAGATAGGAATGGAAAGTGGGTATACGAAAGCTGATAGCATCAAATCTGCCAAAAAATGATGTAATGATGTTGGGAATATTTCTTGCATCAAACAGAAAGATTTTTGCTCATCAGAAAACTGCCATATAAGTCTTGTAGGTTTTTAAGTTAAGCTTATTACAAGAAATGAGTTATTTAGAAGAATGTGTACAAGACCGGTCCAGATTTGTTGCGTATCCTCGTATCGTATCCCCGTATCGTATCAGTGTAGACAGGGAGACGTTGCACAGAACCGTATCAAAACTGTGATATAAGATGCTTTGTTTTTAGGTCATCGAAGCTATCATATGGAGATGATTTAGTAAGCTATGTCCACTTTAAGAGTTTTCTGTACGTCTACGTAAGCGCAACTTTTTTACATTACGAACATTTTGTAGATAAAGATCTAAATTTTAAAGTAGTTCTTAAAACACCTTTTTTTGGAAAAACAGTTCCTATAGCGGGCGTTCTTATGGAACCTTACATTGGGTGCAGTCGAACAGAAGACTCTTAAGCGTGATGGCAACTTATTCACAGTTAAGTCAAAATTTGCCCGCAACATACGGTTCACGCAAAGCTGTATGCAGTTTCCTTAGTTGTCGACGAAGAAAACAATTATTTTCTTTGCCCTACCATCAAGTCTCTTTTATCACGTTTAACAAGTCATGATCTTTTTTTACCACACACCGTCTGTTCGCAAACGGTAGTGTGGGGCTCACACCCACTAAAACTCCTTATCCCTTAATCTCCAAAATATCCGCCTCTGGGCATCGCTCAAGCATTCTTCCAGAGGGGTCTCCATTCCTCTGCACTTTCCAGCATTGTTTCGATTATGTTATCCTTTTCTATTACTTCTCCTACTCTAATGGCGACGCGGTATCTCTCGGCTTCCCACCTTGGGCACTTTAACACTCCGTGTCCTGCATCATCCACAGCACCACAGTCTGTGCAGGCATCACTGTCCATCTTTCTTATTCTTTTCAGATACACCCCATTTTCTCCATGCCCTGTTAGAAATTGCGTGACAAAATAGTTGGTTTCCCCATGCTTCCTTCCTACCCATCTAGTCCGATTATTCGAAACCCTATCGGCAAATGGCTGAATCGGATTCGGAAGTTGTCCAAATTGTCGTCTACCGCACGCCTCGGGAGTTAATGTACGTGAAACATGTGCTGCTCATGTCAATATAGGTTTCTATATTACGTTTAATGAGCAGTCGTCGAGAACCCTTTTGGATTTCTCTACTCCATGAAGCATTTGAATGATACAGCATCCTTGTAACCAGATTTACCCGCCTGGTATACTTAGCTGTGCCATAGAAAAATGTGACTACTGAGCCCTACCACCACGACAAGGTGTACCCCATGGTAGGGCACCACTTATAGTAGTTATAATTCATCACGAAATCTTTTAAACTATTTACGCTGGGGTTATGTGTTTATAATTGTCAGGACTGTGACGTCACAGACACCGCCACCGCCATGACACAAAACAGCGTTTTGGCGCTACAATAAAAATCTACAATTTAAATTGCATAAATTTGCAATAATATGATTTATTTTGCTGAAATATCATATTTTAAAGTTATAGTAGAGGTATACGAACAGTTATAAGTGGTTTTAAAAAATTTGTCATCTACCCTATTAGGTATATTATATTACCCTGGTTTTATGAGAGGAAAACCCTATATTTCTCATTATCTCCTTGCACATAGCAATACCAGGGGGCGAACCTGGGGATTATTCTCCGGTTCTGAAACGGTGTTGTGAGGGGGACTTGCGTACTAGCCTTTTTTAGGTAATATTCTGGCAACGTAGATGAAAACGATTCATGTCAGAAAAGGTGTCGGTCTACAAAATGAAAGAATCGGAAAATGGTTTTTGGAGAACGTTCGAAGGAAAAATCAAGTAGAAAAAAATCTTAGGGCGAAAACCCCTTTTTGTAAATATGGTAACGAGCAAAGGTGACTTCAGAAAGTCCAATTTGGCACTTATCCCAATCAGCTTCCTATAAGGATGTGGCTGTAGAGATTTGGGCGGCGTTGCGGAGGCATAGGGTCCTTCGAACGAATTAAAGTGGTAACGGCTGTTTTACAGATATCGTGGGGACTTCAGGAGCGACTACAGTTTGATAGAAGGCTTGTGGCAGATCGATGACCAAATACTCAACCGCTTGATTCTTGAAGTAAGTCTTCAATAATTAGCAGCGAGTAGCGGTCTGGGCGAGTGATATGAGTTCAAATGTCGATAATTTCCAGTCGCGCACCATTTTCTACCAGCCTTGGACACTGTGTGCAAAGGACTGGCCAAATGGCTCGCTGATGGTCGGATGATGCCTAGTTCCAATAAGAAGGTCGAATTCTTGCTTTGTCGCACTAAAGCGTTCTCCTGCAAGTCTGCGAGGACGGGCAAACATTGGAGGTCCGCAGGTGACGATTTGATGTTGGAAAGTAGGCCGGGAATCCTTACCATTTTTCCAGCTAAAACAGCAGAGTGGAGAAACAGAAATAATACGCTTGTAAGCGTCTCCTACTAGGCCATCCGGGGCTATTGGGGAGGAAACGATGTTGAGAGTGTATGTGTGGGGTTGAATCAAGAGTACATACGGGGTGGAGATTGGTGAGTCCATCTAGAAGGCCACACAGATGATCTCGGAGGCTTTAGATTGAAAATTTCTACTTACCAACAAATGCGATTCATTTTCCAAGGATTCATCCTGGGAAAATGTATTGAGGCCAATGCAACGTCGAATTATAAATTAGAATGGGAAAGTACTGTAAATAATATTTATCGTGTATTCAGAGGAAGTGGTATTTTAGAGGTACCGTAGAACTTTCTTTAAATTTATTGTACCAAATCCATTTCGCCACCTTTAAAAAAAAAGAAGCAGCACCTACATTATCACAATAATGTAAATTAAAACATAAATTCCTTACGTACTAATTTACATAATTGTAATAATTGGTGTGTTCCAGTGAGTGGCTGCTGGATAGGAATTTTAGAAGTGATGGACAGAGAGTCATCTCCGTGATCTATTGGAGAGTAGGGAACCATCTCATTTTGTTTGTACTAGGGGGCACCACACATGTAACGGGGGTCGCCTGGTGGGCGTAAAAATTATTTAAATTTGTATTCGTTCAAGTATTAAGAAATTTACATAAGTACCGCTTCATAGAAAACGTGGACGTGAGTAGGTCTGGCGATAAGCGAGGCGCGTTTGGAATTAAATTTCGTTTCCAGTTCAATTAACCACTTTGACGGAGAAATAGGATCCTCAGATGTAGATACGGGTAAATATCTGGCTATAAAGCGTGCGAACTCAACGAGTTCACGAGCTTCCATTTCAGATTTTGAGCTGGGTATCAATAGCCAACGAAGCACAAATGCAATAATGTGAGTCCGGGTCGCTCGATTTTATCGCTCGCGAGACTGTGAAATCATTTTCAGCTTAACCTCGCACCCGTAGTAGTGTATAGGGTATAAGTACGTTTAGTCCCTCGTATAAAGTTAGTGGATTTGTAGACTATCCATAATCAATATAATTACGGCCTTTTTATACGAAATCGCCTGGAACTATCTAGCGTCCGCAAGTCTGAATTGAGTAGGGCAGTAAGACTGTGTAAATACCGCACGGAAACATTTACGTGGTGCATCCTGTGGTGGGTATTAAAATCTTGATAAGAATAATCAGTTTTAGTAAAATTGCGAAGGAAATCGTTTCGCCGAGCAGGTAAATTAAATAAAAAATGGTGATTATTTCGAAACGAATTGTGCTGTAAACAAAACCCATGATAAATAGGTGGAGACAAGGATTTAAAAACAGATTCAAACTTTAATAATGTGCAGTAGAATTTGGCTTCTTATTCCTGTGCATAAACATTTTCGAGAATTTCACACCAATTCTTGAGTATCGTTCAATATTCACCCTCTGGAAATTTTCAACACAACGGAAGCAGATTGCACAAGGGCGAGCTACAAACAAAGATCAATTGTCTCACCCCGAAAGCGATCCAGTTTTCACATTTTCTTGGAGAACATTTCCAAGGGAGAACGAACCTAACGAACACCAGATCTATCAGTATCATAAATGCCAGAAAATTCTACCCCTATCGATGGAGTGGTCAGGTGATCTTTTGTCGTTGCGTGATAACGCGGTAATTTTTTGGCAGCGCCTCGTATTTTATTAAGCCCTTCTCAGTACGGTTTTTGGAAAAACCACTCCATTACTCAAGCGGTCTCTAAAATCGTTTCTACCATTATTGAATTTTATGGAAAGGGTGAATACTTATATGCCCTGTCCAAAGTGTGCGCTTATTTTACATTTTGGGGTTGTAATTAGAAGTGGTTTACCTAAAACATTTCTAGGTCTTAACTTCATAATAAAAGGATATGTGTTACGGCTATGTTAAATTGTTATTGCCTATTTAATGTTCGATTTTTTGTTATTATTACAGTACAGTTTCCCAGATTACTACCACTCAAGTTGTAGCAAATTCTATCTTACATAAAAAAATCGGTTTTACTATGCGGTGCCCAATCGATGCATGTGATTATACTCCACTCTTATTATGTCGTTATGTTCAGAAGACAAATTGCTAAACCAAATTTACGAGAATAAAAAATAAACGTACTTACTGACATTCAATACATGAAATCCGATCTGCAACCAAGTCATTCTCAATCATGGCAACGCTCTGTTAAATTACAAATAAACATAAACAACGTCCACATCAACAAAAAATAACGCCCTCCTTACCATATGCTCAATATTCTTGGCAATTGTGCTTTCAGCAATATTCGAAAACGGTTTATCCGCACCCCAACATTCGACGTACTTCGTCATCTTACTGGAATGTCGATTACGCGTCGGCGGACCACCGGGCGTCGCGAAACCTGGACCGTTTAAACCGACATCGATACTGTTATTCCTCTCGACAGGCAATAAAGATTTAGAACGTTGGTTTTGATGAGCTTCCCCGTCCATTTTCTGCAAACAGAGCGGCGATATTTTCCAGTGGACAGTATGTAGGACTGTAGGTATCTAAAGATTAATTGAACCTCAAGAGACACCACATAAAAGTTTTTCCCTTACGACGTTTGGGACCGAGCAATTCTGAGAGATACTTTATTTTCGAATCCCGCGCGACGTATCGCTTTGTTGTGGTTCTTTTGACATCGTGCATTGTGTACGAAAGTTCAACGAAAATTAGGTGTCCATTGTACGCGTATTTTTGCCACTTACTTTCGGAGGAACGATGAGATATGTTTCTATCTTGTGGTCCTCTAAGTAGCCGTCGCGACTTCTGCCGTCTCCAGGTTCGACTTCGAAACGGTCGCCGAGTTGGTTTAGTGTGGCGGTTGTTACATGCACCCTCCTGAAACAATTTATAATTATAAAGATACACAGAATAGATTTTACATGAAACGGCAACCAGTAAGTAAAAAAGTGTAAAGACAATTAATTAGTGCTTTTGCTGGCTCTTAAACCTTAAGTTGTAAGGGGGATTTTTTGACATCTCCCTATTGCGGAACAGTGGTCGAATAATCCAATGGATGAACAAAAGTCCGACTATTTCAAGAAACCTGATGCCCAGTTTGTTCCGTGTGAAAATTGTCGTACATCTTTCGAAATTCACTATCAACGAGTAGTTACATTTATCAGGCGATACAAAAGGTTCGATTGTATTGCACAAGACGTTCTACCATCCGTTTTTTCTAAAATTTGGCTACCTTTTAAAAGGAGAACTGGGAGAACAATTTGACTCATCGACAAAAATGTAAGCTATTTCGAATTTTTTGAATTGTGTAACAGTAGGAGTCGATCTTTTGGAGATTTTGTATAACAGATTTATGCTGAAAGTCAATTTAGCATTCCTGAAGGGGTTGGTTTTCATGGTTGAATTTAAAGTTCATTTATACCATTCTTTTGTGAGGGTTAAAATTTTATGTAGGCATGTAAATTTGTTTTTGAATAGGAAAATGTACCGGATGTTGGACTAATTACCAATAGTAAAAAATCTAAGGTAATAAATTAGATTTGAACGTGATCATGAGGTAGGCATTGTGAGTGTACTACCTATAGCTTCAGAAGCCTAAATGGTCATTTGCACCATGAAAGTTAAAGAGCGATTAATATTAATCATAGTTTAATATCCATGACTACAATATCATCGTCACGAAATGATTTTAAACGATGGTTAAAAAGCTTTCAGTTTTACGAGCAAACGGCCGTAAATCGCTTACTAAAAATATCAAGGTCTCAACTATTAGTTTGGTATTCGAATACATTTTATTCAAAACAGGTGTTAATTCTAATATTCTGTTTATCTCTACTGACGTTGCCGCCAGGATCCGATTACGTCCGAATGAAAATTTGTGAATGGTCCCATTTTTGAACAAGCGCTTCTCGGCTTATCAGTGCAAGAGGTTTATTTCGTTCGCGTCGCGATGTATGGCATTTGTGCAGTATTTTATCGTTTACATTCGTATCGACTCTTTGTGTTGTGTTTCTAAAAGCAGGAAAAGCAAATTCTGGACCCCAAAAAGGAAAATGAAAGGCTCGGTGAAAGGTTAGTCAATTTTTGACACTACTAAAGGGGTAAAGAGATGGGGTAATTTGGGACACGCAGCATCGCTACTTACATCCGTAACGTAATTATTTTCAACTTCGTGTCCAAAATTATTCCACCCGAAAAATTGGAATCTTTATAAAACAATATGTTTGCCACGTAGCAACATCTGCCATGACTCATGCGAGTGACGTGGCATGAACGCCTGTTGCATTTATGACGGAAGCGTCGAGTATAATTGCTATACAGGTCATATAACTACTATTGTTTTTGGACGAAATCTACAAATAAATTATTATTCAACATTAAAAAAAAGATACGTCAGCTCTCTCCTAATCAAAATCCTGAAGCAAGACAGTATAGCGTGATGCGTCAAAGTCGGGGTCGCCCCAAAGGTGGATTAGCTCAACATTCGCCCCTACACTACAATAATTTGTGTACCCCCGCCCCTCCAAAAATTCATTAACATGGGTTTATGTTTTATTAATATTAAAAAATGGTAAATACAGGTGGGTGCCTATGCCTATATCAAGTGTTGCTTGGCTCATTTTCTAATAAAAATTCACGTAAAAGTCCCTAATTTACCTCATATTATCCCCTTGATAATGCCCAAAAGACGTAACAACGCCAACCCCTAATTTGGCAACTGTGCCTTAGAGTAGGTATTTAATTTTGCCTGGCGCGATGTCAATATAAATCCATTTTTGACAATGAGACACAAAATTTAACAAAAACCAAATACAACCCTTTAATTAACTCTACCTTTGCTCTCAACAAAATTTAATCCACGCCTTCGCACCTCCTTAAAATTTTTGCGCGCTTTTTCTTTAAAACTTCCTTGTATCTTTTTCACTCCCCTTTACGTTTCCTACAACTTTCTTACTCTTCTTGTCTCCACACCTGATTCTTTTATCCGGATTGAACGCTTTTCTTTCCTAAAAAGTTTTTCTTACTTCGTCTTTCATTGACACATTCTACGAGAATTCCTCAACCGTACCTATGACCTCATTCGCGTCACCTTCCGTCTCGACTGTGTAACGGGCGGCCACTATAGCAATTTTTTTAAAAGTAATTTTTCGAATTTATAATTTGGTAAACATAGGAAGATTTACATACAGGGTGGCAATTTGAAAACTGACCACCCCCCATGTCTTAGTAAATAAACGAGATATTTAAAAAAATCAAAATCCGTTTCGGTAATTCGGAGGGGGAATCACAATGACAGTTGGCGACACACTCCCTCCAACCCCCTGCTCCCCAGCTACCCCAACTTTTAAATCTTAAATAGTGACCCCCCATGTGTGATACGTCGTTGGAAAACTCTGAAAAAATACTTTCCAACCATACAAAAAGAATTACATTTATGTTAGTAATTATCGTGCAAATCAAAAAATAAACTATAATATGATACATTTGAAATCTGTCGTATTTAAAACGCAACCGTCGAACATAGACGAACTAAGGCAGATAATAATTCAAGAATGTCGAAATATTGCAAAACCAACATTTGAAAAGGTTCGACAAGAGTTTGAGAATAGATTATACTATTGTCTTACCAATAACGGAACCCATTTTGAACATTTATTGAAATAAAAGGCAACTTTAAAAAATGTACCATATTGGTTTCTTTTTTGATTTGCACGATAATTACTAACCTAAATGTAATGCTTTTTGGTATGGTTTTGGTAGGGGGTGGTAAGTTTTCAAATTTCTACCCTGTATGTACCGTTTTACTGAAACAAAATTACGTTTAGAAATAAAAGGCGACAACAACGCGTGTATTTTCAATAAAAGGTTGTTATTTCGCGTATTGGCGAAAATATACTGGTTAAAATTTAAGGGTCGCCGGGCAGATGAGCCAATTTCGCGAGTTACTTACTATCTCAGTTCTGCCAAATTGTTGTTGGAGAAAATCTAAACAAGTCGCAGAAAAGCGTTACCGATTTTTATTTTGAGAGGAAATTTCCAACAACGAACCGCTGCTATTTATTTTTATCGATCGCGTAATTAAGAACGCACGTCGTTAAGAAACGCTTTGTCTATAAATTGGTGACAAAGGGCGAGTTACCTACAGGCTCCATTTTTTTTACATTAAAATTTGGAAGTCAGTTGTAGCAAGATCATTCATTTGCTGGGGAATATTTTAGAATTCAAAACGCGCTCTTCACATAAAAAACGTAATTAAAAGTTCGAAACCTAAGAAACTCGTGTGATAAACAGAGATTTTCCTTCATTCGCATAGCTAACGGTAACGGCCAGTGAAAAGCTGTCACTTTTAACACGACGTATTAGATAAGTGTCTTATTGCACATATTTGCACTAAAAAGTAGAACAATAGCTCTTCAGATAAAGAACTAGTAACGTCTCAACGAACGAGCGGACGGACGGACGGACAAAGTGACAATAGCGGTGAAAATGCGCTAAAAACGTTGCGTTAATTAATTTATTAATCAAAGTTCTGCATCCATTTTTAGCGCATTTCCACAAAAATAAAAAATAATTGCGCTATTGTGGCCACTTTGTCCGTCTGTCCGTCCTTCCGTCCGCTCGTTCGTTGAGACGCTACTAGTTCTTTATCTGAAGAGCTATTGTTCTACTTTTTTCGCTATTTGGTTCGCTATGGTGTCGAGGCTTGTACCAAGGAAGGAATTTTTTCTGCGTTTATTGCTAAAAAAGTTATTGTAAAAAAACCAAAAAACCGTTTTTTACATGTTCCATAATTTTACACTTTTCCCGTTTATTAACGATCCTAGAGATCGTTTATAATTTTGTATTGCTGTCTGTCGTCTGCCTGTTGGTCTGTCCGTCTGTTCCTTTGTCTGTATGTCCCTCTATCTGTCCGTGTGAACGATAACTTTGTTTAGAAATGTCCGATCGCTTTTAGATCTCCGTTAGTTATGAACTGAAAAACGACTACCAGTAAAAAGGTCAATGACAATTAATTCAATCTTCTGTTTGCTGTTAGAAGGGCACATCTTTAACATTTATACATTGCGGAACATCGGTAATTTATTACAGTGGATGACTCAAAGTTCAACCAATTGAATCAAAGTAATCCTGAAGCACGTTTTATAATTATATGAATCAAATTACGCCAAAGAATTATTAAGACACTCATATTCATTACGATGCCTTAATAGCGGTGCCTTAATAGCAATAATTAAATGCCCATTGCATAAAATACTATTACCAGATGTAAATACTACGAATATAAGTAAAACTAACGGCATTTCCAATATTGTTTTGCGCATGCGAAATGTCAACTTTCTTATTTACAAAAGCATTGAAATGAAATTTGATACATAGACACTTGTAGTAGGGGAGCTAACACGAAATCCACTGAACGAGAATGATCAAAATTTTAACCGATGGAGTTCCATTTTGCCCTTTCAGAGTATGCCAAAAACGATCGTCTGCCGCCTCAGGTCATACGACTTAAGGCGCTGCGGGTACTTCTTGCGGTAGCAATTCTGAAAGGTTGTTTTTCGAAAAAATAAGTTATACACCAAATGAAAACGTTGATAATAGTTCTTAAAAAAATATTTTAAAAAATCGCGCGCATTTGATAACTCCGTAAAAAAACAATTACTAGTCGGTTTTTCACGAACTTTCTACGGATATAACTAGGCTACGGTTGGACGAATGAAGCTGATTTTTTTTACAGACTGATGATAGGTACTACTAATGACTTAACGGTGTTTCGTTTTTAAATTTTTTCTCTAATTATAAGATTGTCTTATTATCTTAACATTATAAGATATCTTATAATTAGAGAAAAAATTTAAAAAAGAAACACTCTCATAGTCATTGGCTGTACCTATCATTAGTCTGTAAAAAAAAATCAGCTTCATTCTTCCAACGGTAACCTAGTTATATTCGTAGAAAGTTCGTGAAAAACCGACTAAGGATTGTTTTTATACGGAGTTATCAAATGTGCGCGATTTTTTTAAATATTTTTTTAAGAGCTATTATCAACGTTTTCATTTGGTGTATAACTTATTTTCTCGAAAAACAACCTTTCAGAATTGGTACCACAAGAAGTACCCGCAGCGCCTAAGTCGTATGACCTGAGGCGGCAGACGATCGTTTTTGGCATACTCTGATAGGGCAAAATGGAACTCCATCGGTTAAAATTTTGATCATTCTCGTTCAGTGGATTTCGTGCTAGCTCCCCTACTATTGGAATAATAGTAAATATAACGCCAGGTTCAAAATTCGTTTTTGAGCTTGATACAGCCACTCAGAAGTTCGTTTGTTTATACATTTATTATTCAAAGGTCGACGTTTGCGACACGAGCGAGCTGGCGAGCGAGTGGAGTAACTGATCCAATTAATAAGAGTTATTTGTTTTATATATTATGATGGCGTTATACCGTTATTATTATCCAATGTATATTCATTCTTATTTTTGAACGTCTTGTTCATTATATGATGTAGGTGATAGTGTGTTTGTTTTCAATACCTTCCGATAGTTGCAAGAATTACGAGATCTGTGAATTTTTTGGTCAATTAGGCCACAATAATTGAATTGATTCTTATTCCTTACCAACCATATAAATGTAAAAAATCTATAGGTAAACAAATTCTTATTTGACGCTAACACTGTCTTTGACTTTACAATTATTTGTCTGTTAATTAAAAGTTTCTG
The DNA here is from genome assembly GCF_008802855.1 of Photinus pyralis. Classification (NCBI taxonomy): domain Eukaryota; kingdom Metazoa; phylum Arthropoda; class Insecta; order Coleoptera; family Lampyridae; genus Photinus; species Photinus pyralis. The sequence goes on along the minus strand of NW_022170663.1, from coordinate 14,749,083 downwards.
TTGTCTGAGCTTATTTTAAATTGCTTTTCATAATTGAGACGTAGGTAGTTTGTCTTTCCATTACGCTCTTATCATTGTTTACGGAAATCCTAGCTATAATAAGGAAGCTTGTTGGTTTGATAGTCTAGCGCTCTAGGCGATATCCACGTTATAAATATAGTAGGTATAACCCGCTAGCTTAAGTGTCAAATAAACGCTCACGGATTATTCTTAAACGATCAGCTTTATGGGTAATTGGTCGAGGTTTAATTGAAACAAACTGATTAAATTAACAGAAACTGGGCGAAGTGTGTTAAAAGACGCCTAAAATTAAATCAAACCCGTGCGACGTTTCACGTAGCCGTTCAGTTAATTATCGGGTTTCGGTAGTAAACTCAATTTATACCCCCGATCAGCAGGTACGACTTCCGCGACTGACTTCATTACGAGCCGAAAGGAACGCATTCCAAGTTCGTGACTGACACAAATTACAAAATTCATTAAGCTCATGTTTGCGTTAACTGTTAACGTTCGTCCCTAACTGAAAAGTGGCAATATCTGTCAACGTTTTGCAGTCTGACTACAAAACGTTACGGCAATATCAAATTGGATGCTGGTCCTGATGACAGATCTAATTTTCCTCTTGATATTTTCCATTACGTGAAGGATGACAAATGTCGTGGCCACGTAGATATAGTAAAAGTGTCCTTTTAATAGCATCTGTCGACCGAAAGTGACAAAATGACATAGTGCAAACTAACCTGAATTTCCGAAACACAGTTGCTTCAAATTTTTCTCTGGCTACTCACATTTTTTTGAAATTTCCAGAATTTACTAATGTTTCTAAGTTTATACATTCTGCAAGGTGCAGTAACAAAAATGTGTGCCCTTGGCAAAATAAACGTTTCGACAAAATCCCATCGATTTTTATGAAACAATCATTCTTGCAACTTTAACCCTGGGCTAGGCGTTGTAACTGAACAATTTTTAATTAGTCAAATGACCGTCACTGGAAAAACCTCAAAATTCTGTAGAACTGGTACATGGAATCATAATCCAATTCCTAATTAATTTAAAATCTTTCTGTCTCTATTAATTATAAAATCCCCTTTCCCAAGGACACGACCTTGCACACACAAACAAGGTCACTCCTTAGTTACGTCACCTTGACGGAGACAAAATGAACCTTTTTTCTTTTTATTGTAAACTGTTTGGATGCAAAAACGCATATTTAGACGAAAGCGATTTGCCCTTGATAATATGACCTTATGGTTTATTTTTGTAACCATAAAGAGAAATCCTACAATATCTTCGCACTTAACAATGCGGTGAATGTGAGCGGAAAACTGGCTCGGTTAATTTTCAAATGAGCGAGAGCTCATCCGTGCAAATTAAGTGTGAATGAAATGAGAGATTCGTATAATGAAGTACAATTTTCAACACCATTTGAGAAATTTTGCTTGAAAATTAGATGGCATTGTGAGTAAGGATAATTGGAGAAATGTGCGCGAACAAATTTTGAAAATGAACATCTCAATTAAAGCGTCCTATTCAAGGTAGGTAGTCAATACAAATTGGCTTAATTAGGACTCGGTGATGAATGCTAAACAGATTTTTTTTGCTCTACTCGAATTCTCAGTATTTCCTGAACTTGATACCTTCCCATTCTTTGTTTAGAAATCCATCGACAATGAGGAGTAGTGTTATTTAAGCGCACAACTTTTATTTCTCTATAAATAATTAAAGATCTTTTTCATTTATTCGGCTTTCTTTCATGTTTTTCCGTGTAGAATATCCCTACCGGACTTAAAAGGCGACTAAACAACAGATTGCAACGTTACCAGTCGTCAGGTTGACGAGCCTATTTTCCCTCAAATTCAGGCGATAAGAGAGCGCCGCAGTTTGGGAAAAACTGGAAATTTTGCAAAAGTGTAAGGTTCGAAGAGAGAGAAATGAATTAACTGGTTTTGAGCCGTCGTAAAGATCACGTCAAAATAACAGTGTTTTGTGGATGCAGGTTCACCGGGGGGAGGGGGGTGCTGTGCGGTATGGAATATCCCCTAGCATATGAAGATTTGAATAACTTTTTCCCGTGGGGGTGCTAAGGGAAATAGAGACGGAATTATCGAGTCCTCCTTTATTAAGGGTACTCGATCCTGTGTGACTGGGTGGTATTCCATACACTCCAGTTCCATACCCTCCAGACTCCCGGTGCTATGCTCTTCCCCAGAAACGTATAGTTTACCAAACATAATCCTGTGTTATATTGAATATTCCACAGGACAGAAACATTTGTCTTTCCGTTTTCAAAAACTAGTATGAGAGTATAGAAGGCTGGACGCCCTTGTCCAAGCTCGTAGTTAAAATTTTGTTGCTTAAACTGTATCCACAGCTACCTCACTTTATTAAAATTACTTTCTCAATTCTCTTAGTAAAAAAAATCGACTCATCTCCTTTGTACCAGAAGGCTAAAAATGATCTCTTCCGCCTTCGACCACCTTCCTATAGTCAATAAATACCTACACAAGATCAAAATAGTGACATATATATTATTGAAATTTAAACCACTTTTCTCCACAGCCCTCTAAAACTCAATTTCATGTTCATTAAAATATCAAATAACCAAAATGGTTACTACGATATACGTGGCTACGACCTACTTTACTATATTAAATATATTAAATACGAATAGCTGTGTTTCCTCCTTTGTTATTCCTTTGAAAGTTCGTTTAAAGAAATTATCCTTATCGCGCCCTGTATATAACTATTTCGCCTGTCCCTGCATTAATTGCCACTTGTTATGTGCGGTGCATGAGCCGTCGAAGCTACAATTAACCTGCATATGAGCATTTGTCGAAATACAAAATGTTGTCGTACAACCATTAATAACGAGTGTGTCTGTTAAAAAGCAGCATGTCATTTTCGCAGAGCTTGTTTTTCGTCGTTAGAAGTTCCTTCGATGTTTAACCCGCCAGCAATCTACGTTACCGCTACCGAAAAAAGCAACCATCGCCACCATCGTTCATCTTCCTTTGTATCTTGAACCCTTCCCTTGGCTCACATTCCTTTTGTAATTATTCCAATTCCTATGACATGTGCTGTATCAATCATCAGTTCAAGATTTAGACACAGTTTACTTTATTTGTATTTTTAACCAATAAACACGTTAATCATTAGTTTCGATATTTATTCAACATCCCTCTTATACAAAAGCAGAGTAAGCAATTATACTCATACAGTCCACAATAATGAATATCGGAAACCAAATTGGTCCAATATCGTGTTTTTCTCCTGAGGAGGATAGAACGAATGCTAAAAAGAAAGAAGATGTATTATAATGGTTATATTTTCATAGGTTCATCTCTACTGGGTTGTTCTCCACGATGTGAGAAAAATGACAAGCTGCGCCAGCTTGTAACGAAGCACCCATTTCCCGCTGTAAGATCTACCGGGTTTGAGAATCGCCCGATACATGAACGCACGGTATTGAGACATTTGGGGAACTTCATTACGAAAAGCTAGCTTCTGGACCTATATAGTTCTTTTCCGAGAGAAGGTAAAAGTAATTTTTTGATACCTAGCGTCACCGATAAGAAAATGCAGATGTTGTAATTTCCCGTTTGTAACCGTTTCCGTGGAGATATTTACATTATCTTTGCAGAATCCGAAAGCTCCCTTCGATTGGAAGAGGAGAGAAAATTAATATTTGACTCCAAATTCCATGTAACAATAAGTTTTAAATTAAATTATCGAATTTAGAAATTTCAACTCGGCCAATTAAGTGAGTATAATTAACCGTAGTTAATTAAATATGTTGGTTTTTTTTCGTTTGACTTGGGTTTGGTGTCAAATGAAGCGTGCTTAATTACCATGAATTTTAAGTCGTCTTAGATTTTTAGATGATCGGAAGCCGAGAAATTAATTAAAGAAGAATTTGTAATTTTTGAACGCTTTCTTAGGAATTCGTCGGGCGAGCTGAAAAATCTTTCCAGTATTTAGGGATTCCGTGGAAATATTTACATTATCTTTGCAGAATCCGAAAGCTCCCTTCGATTGGAAGAGGAGAGAAAATTATTATTGTATGATTTTCTAGTCGCATTAATTAAATTTTCCCTCTCTTAAAACCCTTCTTTTATAAATCGACTTAAGGCAATTATTAGAAATATAAAAATGTGGAATACCAGCTCTAATAGAACCACCCTACTTAATATTGGGCTGCAGTAAAAAAAAATTACAATCCTACCCTACTAATATTGGTCGGGAAATGACAGTGAATAGTCATAAGTATTCCAATTTGTCCTTGCATTTTGCTTACTAATGCTAATTGCATTAGAAGCAACTATAGTAATTACAGATAGGAGCATTACTCAGATATTATCTTCAACTGATGTGCACATTTGAAATCCAAATTTATGCGAGGATTACTCCTGAAAGCTCCTACCACTAAATTTTGCGTTTGCGCTAAAAATAAGGTGCGAGATTATAAGAGATTTGCGGTCTCTTTGTGCCGTAATCTGCATAAAACGTTACCAAATTGTCCCACGCGTTAATTTAATGACTGGAACTTAACGTTGCACGGAAGGTTCCGCGAAATTGTTTGAAAGCACACGAATGCCTTAAATTAATATGTAAATGCTACGCGTTGTGTGCGAGCCTAAGTAATTCGGGACATATTAATAATTTGTAAGCTAAAAGTTCGATTACAAACCCTGCAATTCCCCCAGACTCCATATGATTAGCTAAGGTGACGTCGTCGCTCCATACATCAAACTGCCACTTCCTTAATCCCAGAACGCCGCAAAGAACGTTTCCCGTATGAATCCCTATTCTCATATCAACATTAAATCCTGTTGCTTCGCGAACAAAGCTGTAACAGAAGTTCGAATATAGCACAAAGTTCGATATTTCAAGTCGGCAAACTTACCATATAGCGTCTATCATTTGTAGGCCCATATTAACGCAGTTATAGGCGTGATTAGGCCGCGATACTGGAAGCCCGGAAACGCAGTAATAACAGTCTCCTAAAATTTTGATCCTCATGCACTGATTGTCCTGAAATGAAAAGGAAGACGAAGTTATCATTGTTCGACACGTTTTTGGTTACACGATCGCCCCTTTTAGTGAAAACGTGAGGCATATTGTTGTATGGGTAATGTATTTTTCGCAAGAATTGCCGCATAGCGAAAATGGATTATCCTAAGGGTTGATTCTTTGTCTATGATTACAAAAGTATCACATTTTCCCGTGCAAATTTCGTAAAATTTATTAATCGTAATTTTCAGATTTCATTTTGTGTGTGACAGGTTTCTCTGCAAAACGATTCTCTTTCATGAAGTCCTAATCCCTTAGGATTGGAGTGGGAATAACGGTTTTAGCCGTAGTAGGATTACAAAAGTAGAAAAAACCACTACAGCAGAAAGTTGGCATCGAATGCGCTCCTGTCCTACTTTCTGGCATTCTGTCTCATTTTACTTAGTGAACATCTTTCCTTTTGTGAAAAGCCTTCACAACCAATTAATGTAATCGGAAAAGGTTAGTGGCAAACTACAGTGGAAACCTTATTGGCCTGTAAATAATAGACGGAAGTTCAACGCCCCCGAAATTATGGCCGGAGAGCATCAATACATAGAGGTGCAAATAGACGTCGCTAAAATCCACTTTACAGTGTTCCCATTGGTCAATTTACGAAATATTATCTCTGAACGGAAGGTCGTACTAAGTCTCCTTTGTATGCGAATCATCGTCTCCAAAGGATATTTTGATATGAGGTACTGTGATCTTGATTTATGTTGCTAAAAGAAAAATTTTGATTTGTTTTCTTAAAGGTATCAATTTGTGGACCAATTGAACTGATGTGTCGTTTACGAACTCATTAAAATTAAATGTGCCAAAAAATTGGGCTGTCCTATTAAATTGGTTTTGTTATAGTTAAAAAAGCAAAAGAATATCCATGCAAATGGTTTCGATTTGATTAGCAATAAGGTGTATTTTGTATAAAAAGTTTGCCGTATATTGTTGTCTGGTAGCCACGTGGCCACGAATTTATTGTGGTTGAATCCTTAGTAAAAGATATCAATAGAAAACAAGTGTAAATCGGATCTGTTTTGTCTCGTCAATATATAAGTTTTATGATAATTTTGTATTTATTGACTATCGCTGCAGGCAAACAAGTCAGAAACCAGGTGTATAAAATCAAAATTATTCCGTCCCCTTATTTCCAAAAACCCATTGCAAGTTTCAGGTTAAAGTACATATTATATTCGTTCGAAATCGGTTTACAAGGGCGTGTGACGTCACCTCAACTAAACACCTAATTGGAATTTATCGAATCTTTTAAATTTGCAGGAAAAATTATCATTCAGCACAAAACTGTTCGTTTAGATATTAATTTTTAAAATCTAATTATAACAATAGTTTCCCTACGAACCATGATTTACAACCTATAATCTAACTATAATCTTACCCGCTCACCAGACTGCCGTCCTTCAAGTTTCAACACTAATAATAATTACACGTAAACTTTAAAAGTGGAGTAATACTAAGAAAATAATTATGATAGAACTTCATGTAAGCCCAGTCAGTCCGAAACATTTTTTTAAATACAACACCCTGTATATCATAACGCCAATTTTTTGCATTCTTTTTCATGATTACATAGATGTACATGAAAGAGAATTAGAGATATTAAATAACAAGCGTGGTTGGATATGCAATTCATATGTAATTAGAGTAAATTAATAGTTATACTGCGTGTATATTCGGGATGGGTAAATGAAGCGGGTCATTGCAATTAAAATAAGAGCAAAGAGAGTGAGTTGGATATCATAACCGAATGTTTATATTTATATATTTATACGATTCATCGTTATAAGATACCCGGTCAAAATTTACAACGGGGATACGCCGATACCTATAAATATGAGTGCATTTAATAAGAAAGGAAGCATTCCTTCAGTGACCGTAGTTGCTGCCAAATCTGCGCTCGTAGTTTTCGCAGACCGCGTTGTTCATTTTTTAAGTTAAACTATCCACTGGGCGGATCCCTAAGAAAGAAATCAATCCAAGAGCACGAAATCACTTCCATCGAGCCAACGTCAAGCTGCAGACGAAGATTTTCGCAGGATTTACAAGAAACAAAACAATAAAGTTGAAAATGGATGGAAGATGAAGGTCTCAGGTGACCGACGTGAACTGTGGCTCGTTGTCTTTCGAGTGTGTTGACCACGGCGTCGGTGGTGTAGCGGCTCTTCCACCCACATGGCATATAAGTCCGTGACCACTATGATGAATCTATTTCCGCGATTTGACCCTATGTACGATCCCATGATGTCAACGGATATCATATCCCATGGTCCGCTCGGTGGCGGAGGATAGACAGTTGCTAAGTGGATTAGTCCACGTTTTGTGGCGGCGTAGACCCAGCAAGTGCGTAGGTAATTCTCCGCGTCCGCGGTTATTTTGAGCCAGTAGTATTGGGTGCTGATTGCGTGTGCGGTCTCCTTTGCCCTTTGGTAGGCGTAGTTCTTCTAGTTGTTTCTTCTCCGGAGAGTACTTGTACGGGGGACTCAGAACGGTGTATCTTGCCTTAGTTTAATTCGGTGAGTGGTAGAGGCGGTGGTGTCCAGCTGGGATATGAGCGGCGGTGTTGGACGTCCTTCGTAGTGATAGTAGGAGTGTTAGTTTTCCTTGGCCAATGTATGTTTGTTTCTTTACCCAAAGCTTGGTCGCGGATGATGGTCATTACGAGGATTGAAGCGACAAGGAATTGGTCTCGCTCTATCTATCTGCGGAGCGTGTATTTGCTGGTGGCGATGCATACGATGTGGAGATGGTGGTTCGGGTCTACTAGGCTGGCTGTTGTGTCGGCGCAGCGTCCAATCTCCGATGCGAACTACTCTCTTACAAAGTGGTACGACAAACCGGCTGTGCAGTGGATTAGTTGGACGACACCGTGGAGTTTCCGGCCGCCGCGCCGGTCCGTTTCCATGGTTCTCCCGGCTGGCTAGAACTAGGCAGTTTGGGTGGAAAAGATACTCCCGTTATTGGTGACACTTAGAAGTATTTTCTTGTCATTCGGATGCTGCGGATACTGATCGAATGTCGTGAGCGGAGTTCTTGTGGTCGTCTTCAATACTACTAGCGGGAGGAACCAGATCAATGAGGGTTGCTGTTTCGGGGGGGTCGGCGTTAAGCTTCCCACGGATTCTGTCGTTGTCGTAATTCCTCTTCTTGTCCATCGGTAACATCAGCGAGGATTCTATAGTCGGTCCGTGCAAAGAACACTTTCTTGTTTACATTTATTTCACACATTAATCTTTTTATCTTTATTGCTTTAAGGCGTCTTTCCTTCACGTCACTTTCCCGCATACTAAAGTATGTGTAAGTTGTGCAATCTACAACCGTCTCCTCTTTTGTTCTCCATGTTTTATTTATGTATGCATTTGAAACCTACTTTCCCATCACATATTTTCTCAATGTCTGTCTCCTTCATCATGACTCGTTCCTTAAGTTTCTTTCTTCACTATTTTTTACTTCTGATTCTCTTCCTTGGCACCTCGTTCCTTTACCTCTTCTGGTTATGCCTTGTACATTCTCACATGCAAATACTTTCAAATCTTGTTCACTGTGTCGCTCCATTTTTCTTTACGGCTTTACCATTTAAGATTTCCTTCACACCGCCTTCATTCTTGCTTCACTCATCATACCCTCTTTCTGACTCCCCCATACCTCCTTCATGCCCTCCAACCTTTTAACACACCGCATTTACGTTTCCATTTCATACACTTTCTAGTTTTAAGTTTCTTCACTTATCACTTTTCTTGCAGATTTTTCAATTGTATCATCTTCCCTCACAACTTCTCTCTTCATCCCTCCTTCCTACTTTATTTGAATTATCTTGACAGCTCACACAACAATGCAAGTCAGAAAATAGACGCTAAAACTTTCACTGTTTCATTATTGCATTTTCCTTTGTTTCTTTTCTACTATAAAGAAACATTGAAGAATATTTCTTATATATACGAAATGACAAGTTATTATCTCACAACAAAATTTATTAGCAAGTAATTAAAAAACTCTTTTGTTACATTAATACTCCGTGATGGAATACGCGCTGAGTTCGTGATGAGATCCGACAGGAGACGTTTCAGGTGGCGGTTGGGCTTCGCTAAGTTCCTTTTTTAAAATACTCAATTTTTGTGACGACAGAATGTTGTAAATTTGATTTTGGCATTTCAAAGCGTCCATGTCGGGTAATTTGCGGAGAAGTGCGACTATAAATTTTCCAAAGCAGGTCAGATCGTCCTCCAAGCAGTCTTCCATTTTTCCAAAGGCGGTCTTGGGAATTTCTCTCAGTACTGCGGAGGGGGATTTCGATATTGGTGTCGATGGCGAGGGATCCACTTCGGGCGACTTGGGCAAATCTTCGGTGCGACCCTCCGGATCAATATAAACACTTTCGTCTATATCACTTGAAAAAATAACTTCTTCCCGAAAATCTAATGACTCGTTTTCGTCTTGTACACTCATTTTTATTACGTCTAAAACAATCAAAGACGTTATCATAATCTAAGTATTGACATAGTTTCAGTACCTATAAAACTATACTGTACACTTTCTAGTACGTCCTTGATGTTGTCCGTCAAAGTTATGCAGGGTATCTTCACGTACCTATTGAAAACTGGGAAAATGTACGTACCAGTTCTTCCTCTGGCACTGTGGTTGTCAAATTATTTAATGGAGATGCAGTTAATTTTGTTACCTGACGTGGACGACCTGAATTTGCCAGACTGCTGCTTTGATCCGTTAATTATTGAAGATCGGATGCTAATTGTTTTGGCAAAACCATGTGATGTCACCATTTCCTATACTTCCTCACGTAATCGAAGAATTACACCCCTTGAGAAAGACACCCCAGTTCAAATTAGTAATTTGCCACTAGTTCATGGGATCAAAGTGTTCCCAAGGGGTACCTTTTCGACTCACAACAACTTAAGGAAACAAGTTAAGGAAAAATGAACTTTAATCACTAGCGGACGTTTTCTGATGGATAGATGAAACGCCATAGTGACAGCTTAAATAATTTTAAATTTGTCCCTTTGGAAGGTTGATGTTTACCGGAGATATTTAAATCACCTGGTATTGGGATTGTGGGCCGTAAACACAGACAGTTCAATTGCCGCGAAATTACATCAGGCGCTTCAATTTCCAAGACAATCCCACATTGACGGCGGTCCTTCCTTAGATCCAAATTCTGCTATCTTTGATCAATTTTGAAGGTACCATCTTTACACGAATGGCGGTGCCGGGTTTTTATTATATGAAAGACATTACTTCCAGAGACCATTATATATGAGATACTGTAAACTTTTATTGATTTGTATCAAATTTATGATTGGTTCTCTATAAGAAAATTTCGTAAAAAATAAATATTTTGTTGACAGATTTAATCCCAAATGCTTTTCCTGAAGCTATGGATCTGTATAAATTAACTGATTTAAGCCGCACTGTATTTTATAAAATTATTATTTGAATTTGTGTTTTTTTTCAATGAGAATTTCCGACAAGGGGGTTCAACTTTTTTAGCCATAAGGTGTGCATTCTTTGTGAAAAAACTGCCATAATTTTTATTGTTCATTGACATTTAAATAAGGGTATTTCGCAAGGGACCAGGCCACGATATAGTGGTTGATTTCAAATGTTCATTGTATACATCACAAATATTTAAATAAGCAAAAACTGAAAGAGGAAGTGAAATTTTTCTGCCCAAAATGTATCAACGGCTAGCTCACTCTATTAAAATTACCTGAATATTAAAAATCTCTTTTCCGCCTTGTACGGTTTTTCCTTAAATACTGGAATCAACGTAAAAATGAGGCTGTTATCTGCTGGTTCGCGACGGTTGAAAAGCGTGTACGTTTCTTTGCGCTATTTTTATTCGGACAGTCCGCCATATTTGATTGTTGAAGACGTAGTTTGTCCTTATTATAATAATGTCGTTATTGGGATTTTTTTGTATAGTACTTGCCTGATGTGTACGAGAAAAGTTACAAAATTCTTAGTTAAATGCAGGGTGGACAGATGTTTTGTGAGTAATTGACGTCATTTTTATAATATAAAATTGATCTTTCAGCAAACTAATTAATTGCTTCTTTCAGAAATACCTACGCCAAGTAAGTATAAGTTTTCATCGCTGTTTTTATATATAATCGCCCGTTTGTTTCAAAGAACCCAGACTATATAGTGTCACATCTACACGACACGACAGCATCCGTAGTTCGTTATGACCCTTAAGGTGCGCTGCGATGGGTTTTTTAGGAGAGTACTTTCTCGTGTTGTTATCCACACAGCTCGTTGTCGATAATCTCCTAACGGTCATACTGCAGAGTGACCCACAAGAATACTTCCAAATTACGCGGTATACTTACTTCACTGTGTCCTGCACTACTAAAAGCATTATAAAAAGTAGTAAGAATTTTACTTGCACATGTCGCAATAACAACGTTAAGCGAATCCGTGCCGAGAATTTAACCACTAAGCAGAAATACGATTGCAATTACACTTCATGTGTTTTCCTCAAACTATTGTTTACCTACAAGTACAGCTAACCCATTTTAACTAGGTAATTTGAATGTGCGGTTTGTGTTTCTGATAAAACAAATTTAATATGTACACGGTTTGATGAGAGGAGCCCACTTTTAGAAGGGCGACAGTTCACTACAAGATTTATCGTAATCCGTGGGTGGAATAAGACGGATAGCTGGATTTGGACAAACGTCGGATTCTTTAGCCATGTTTACTCTGATTTACGATTGCAACAACAAATAGGGTACAAAAACAAAATAGAGCCGCGAGTGGAGAGCATGAAACCTCTCCAGTAGATTCAGCATTTGAGCCGGTTTCGCTAATGGAACTCTGATTATGCAAAAAAATTTCCTGGTTTTTAACTAACGAGTTGTTTTTCAGTCGTGTCCTCCAGTCACTCTGATCTAGTATATATGATATATATGGTAAAGGGTAGGCGTTCTTATTACACGCAGTTAACTGTCGATAGTAACGCAGAAACGATACTTGTCCCTTTTGAGCAGGAAACATATGGGATTGAACCATGAGTGTACATTTTAAGCACGTGGTTAGATATGGCTGGACATTCTTTTTTATTTTCGAAAGCTGCATGTTCCGAATACGTAAAAATATTTAGATATTCCAAGACAGCCTGCGTAACGTTCCCTAAATGTTAGCTTACAAGGTATCGTTTCCTTAGAAATCACCTCAAACTCCACTTGCCTATGAAAGACGTTAACAAACATCACAAAAAGTAAAGTAGCGAATTATATCCTGAAAATGTCATGTACAAGAGCTAGTATCCAAATCCTTATTGATTGATAAAATCGTAGTAGCTCGTATAAAAAATAGCCTTGAGTTTTGTCAGATTATTTCTTTTCAGTTCTAATCCGGATTTCCATCAGGTTTAGATTGACGTAAAATGTTTTGCCTCGTTCGTACAAGACGGTGGATTTTCAAAAGTGAATCGTTTGCATTCGTGGTGAAAAGGGAGGAATTTGACGTGACAATTTTATTTCTTGCCTTCTACTCGTTTAAAAGAGCCCTCAAAAAGTCGACAATGAAAGAATTTCACTACGGATTTAGTCAGCAACCAGCTTAACTTAATAATTGCATCGTTAAACTACAATATTGATTTATGCTGTATGAATTTAACTGTCAACAATTAAATATCCATGGGGAAGGTTTTGAGGAATTGAGTCGTTTATTTCATTCATGGTTCATCACCCCCATTTTGAGCATGGATCAACCACAACCACGAGTTTTTTTTGATGAATTTAAGTTACACAACCAAAATAGATTTTGAGGTGAGGTTAACGAACATTTAATTGAAATGTGCCTTCTCTGTAGAATCACTATAGAAAGAGAAACGTGAAATGTAACTTACACATGCCTGCCAAGGAAAACGTCGTTAAATTTTAGACAAATCTGTATGAATTTTATTTTCTTTCGTAGACACGTATTTACGCGCAGGGGTGGAAAAGAATAACCGTACCTCGGAGGGCACTGCATGTCATAAGAGGCGACTGAACAACTGGAAGCCACTAGTAACTGTTTTGGACAGACTTGCAGTTGGCTTGAGGATTGAAGGGAGTGAAACAACAATAAGCGAAAAATTAATTAAATGAAATATTAATGACTTTAAAGTGTTAATAATCTAAAATATCCGATCGTAACTGCGATTTTCAACAAACAGAAGACAAAACCCACCTGATGTTGTTTCAGGAACTTCACTTCTTTACTTACATTTGAATTTATATTTACACAACAGTGGGTTCGTTGTAATTTCAGAATGCTTTTTGGCTCTTTGATGGTGGAAAGACTCCTTTTAACTGGTACTGGGAAAGGTTTCACATAAGAGATAAACGCATGATAAGACAATTCGGCTAAACTTCGTAAACGTAACACACGCTTCCGCTTAAATCTACTTAAACTGTGAACGAGGTGTTAGATAGAATCCCTTAGAGCACATAACAGACTTTCTTCTATAGCAGTACAATTGGCAAGACTGATCGTCTTGCAATAATACGCTCAAATAGGGCGACAACTGCCAATCGCCAAGACAATAAGCTGCTCGCAAAAAGCAACCAGTAATTTCCACCAACACGCAAGCAACGTATACCACCAAAAAAGCCACGATTAAACATCTTCCTGCGCTATTTAAAACATTCTTCCCTAAGTGAAGGAATTTCCGAATACTTTAAGATGTCCGGCAAAAAAATTAAATTCACTTTTGTGATCTTATTGCAAGAGATTTCAGTTTCCCAGTAGAACTTTGTCTCCCCTACTACTTGGAATGTATCACATTTGCATAGTTACTAAATGCTACTGCCCTCAAATTGAAAAGAAACCAAAATTTACATTAAAAAAAGGTGCAGGATGTGAAAGTAAAGCGTTCATGTCAAACTCCCTTGAAACATTAGAGTTGCAGTTACTTTTTACTGGTTTATTTTGAATGTCCTTAGGGTACTTCAGTTTTAGGATATGGGTATTAGGAAAGTATACAGGGCAGGTTATTCCAAAATTTTTTCAAAGTTTGAAAGTCCGAAAGATTTTGGCGATCTATGATTTTATGGGTCATTGGTTTACGGATGCATCATGACCAGTTAATCTCCTGGATAAGTTACCAGCGCCAGTCTGACGGGCGGTAATCCAATCTAAACATGTTTTACGTTACAGCCAAAGCAGGTTTACTCGCGATGAGATCGTAGAGCTGCGTAAGACTTAAAAGGGCCGTGGATTTTTTATTCACGGCCTTTACGCGCTCGTGATTCGTTGCGTCAAGCGTAGGACATTTGTGGGTGGTAACATTGCACGAGTAAGGGGCGCGATCCGGGGAAATAGAAGTAGGGGCATTCGGTTTGGGACCACGAGAACACCAACGAAATATATTTTTTTCGGGCAGTCGTCTGAAAAATTTTTTGTGTGGATTGCGATTTTCATTTTCGCCGGTACAATTTAAAATCAGTAAAGAACCGGCAACCAGTTAATTACGGTCCGTAAACCAGTTAATTACAGTCCGTAAACCGAGAAGACGTTTCGTGTCATAAAACGTACGATATTAAACCGTGATAGAAAATGCGCGAAAGTTCATTTACAGCCTTAGAAAAGATTGTGGAAATTAAGTAAAATAATAATAAGCTGTAAAAGTAGACATTTTGCGTATTTTTTCGATTTTCTGGAAAAATGAAATTATGTTTGAAGTAAAGAACAATGAAGATCTGGCTTGTTTTCGTTACCAGTGTTACTTGCAAGCCATTTCAAAGCATCCTATACATTCACTGTTCAAGTTGGCTGCGCTTCTCTCCACTTCAGCAGCTACCAGGTATAACATTCATTTAGAAGTTACCATCAGGTGTAACAGTGGCCGCATGAGAAGAAGAACCCGCTGAAGTGGGGATGGAAGATTGTCGAACACCTGAGAGCAATAACAACACATCCTGCAACTCCCCAGGAATTACTGTCCCTCATAGTGGAAGTCTCTTGAAAAAATGGCCCCCCTTGAGAAGGTGGTAAGGTTATCGTTCCTTCAAGGACTTATCAGTAACATACCACCGGTCACTAAAGTGCAATTTGTTTGAACCGGTTTTAACAAAAAAAAATAGTTTCCTTAGTGATAATCTCATATTTTTTCCAAAAGTATCTAAAAAAAAAGATGAAAAATTTCTACTGTTACATCCTTCGTAACTCTGGAACGGTTCAATTTAGCAAGATTATATACGAGGCCATTTTGTTCGCAATTTACTGTAGATTATTTTTGTATACGGCACTTTTCGCACTAAATCGTATAGTTTTCAAAATATTTAAGAAAAACTGATCACAACTACTAATTTTCCAACTTCCCTCCCCCCTCCCATCCAAACCCGACGCTTAAAATGGTGTAACTTTTTACCAAAGAATCTGTGGACTGTATAGAACAATTTGCAGTTGGAGGGAAACTTTTACTTTGGATGTTGAGGTTTGGGTCTAACTGCACTTTACTAATGCCCGAACAATTACATTAGGAGCGGTAATCGTAAAATTAATCTCAAAAAATAATCACAAGAAAACTCAACGAAAATTCGAAACAAGGGCTCCCGTTACAAGGGCGGAAAAGTCAATACTCTATTGAAGCCAGTGAGTAATATAAAATATAAAAAATACAAAATTATATGATAACGGAAAGCCAGCGTACAAAATGTAAAAATATCGATACAACGTAAGTGATTTGGCGAATGTATCTATCGCGAAATAGCAGAGTGCGACATCAACGAAAAGAGAAGTTTTAGAAAAAATTGCATATTCCGATATGCCAATTGTGAGCCTAACCATCCGAGGACATACAGAGGCACAATGTTAAGTTCAAGTTTAGAGTACGGTTTCTCAATCTAATCTCAAAACTCCACCTGCAAGTAACTCACGGGTTCGAATCAAAGTCATTTTTTAAACACTTTGCTCTTATTGCTATAGTTGCGTTCCTAAACCTCCCACTCGATCCAGACCATGGATGGATTCACCATGGTCGCGAGGTATCTATCACTTTAGCTTTTCTTTTAATTCTGCTGTAGGGGAAAATACTGATGAAACTTGTTCATTCACTTATTGAATAATGCGGAACATTTATTTAGTGGAAATATTCCGACCGAATTCGATACACATTTCTCCGATGAAAGCCTCTCTTGCCTTTCGATTAAGCTTCAATTACCCAAGTCCTTGTGTGAGGTGTTATCTTTCAGTTTCACAATGATAACGTAGGCTTAAATTGTCCATTTTCTTCGGCGATATCGTCATATATTGGTCTTGCGGGATTACAGATAGTATATGTGTTCCAATTTTTTTTTCATTTTGCTTTGCACTCTTCCAAATCGATTGGCACTTCCCTTTTCTATAAATCAATGGAATAACTGCCGCTAAAACAAATTTGAAATTCGTTAGGAATTACGAAAATAAAAGTAAACTGGTTTCTCTCGTAAAACAAAAGTATTTACGTGGATGGAAACAATGTAGCTTTTAAGAGGATTAATAAAGCCGAGATACCTGAAATTATGCAAACTTTTCAAAGGAGGCCAGAGTTTTCTCGTTCTTCTCTTTCCAGTTTACAAAGGGAGGTTGAGCGAAAACGACTTTTTTTATATCAATTACTAACAAAACATTACAACTGCCATTTCCACCGCTCGGGCTGCTGTAAGTAATGTGCATTTCGCTTTCAGTAATCTCTCTGATCTACTGAAATTAAGCCGTCTATAACTTCGTGCGGGAACAGTATGCTCAGTTTGAATGTCACGAGCACTGATTTTGCGTTTTGTAGGAAAATGACGTACGGCTCTACTTACTTTAGAAAATTATATTGTCAATAGGCTTTGCTTTGAACGTGCAGATGATGATATTAAGTACAATGGCATTATTTGTCTTGTAGGCGAACGTTAGGATAATGAACGCCAAAAGCTGTCTACACAACTGTAAGGATTCTAATACATCAATTGTAATGGAAGACGTCAGTTTTCTGTATAAGAAGTACTGGTTTATGAATTACCAAGTTCCAATACTGCTCAATAGGAAGGATCTTGAGAAAAACTACTATTCTATAGACGAACCACTAAGTAGAATTAAAAGAAAAGCTAAAGTGATAGGTACCTCGCGACCATGGTGAATCCATCCATGGTCTGGATCCAGTGGGAGGTTTAGGAACCCAACTATAGCAATAAGAGCAGAGTGTTTAAAAAATGACTTTGATTCGAACCTGTGGGTTCCTTCAGGTGGAGTTTTGGGATTAGATTGAGAAACCGTACTCCAAACTTGAACTTAACATTGGGGCTCTGTATGTCCTCGGATGGTTAGGTTCACAATTGTCCCCTATCGGAATATACAATTTTTTCTAAAACTTCTTCTTTCGTTGATGTCGCACTCTGCTATTTTGCGATAGATACATTCGCCAAATCACTTACATTGTATCGATATTTTTATATTTTGTACGCTGGCTTTCCGTTATCATATAATATACAGTGTGTCCCCGGATGGACTGAACAAGAGGGAAAAAATTTTTAATTTTAACTTTACGCAAAAATTTCATTCTTTATAAAAAATTTTGCTTGCCCCAAAACCTCCTACTCTGAAATAAAAAATTCCTTTTAGCAGCTGAGAAAATTACAAAAAAACGCAAAATCTACAGCGGAAATTTTTCTAAGTTGCATGTTTTTGATTAAATCAGACTATCATTGTATCTTCCATGGCAACCTGATAAGCAAATCAAGTTAAAAAAGACACCTTAGAGCTTAAGAGAAACATTTTATTTTATTCAATGTGGTATCCTCCAACCTCTACACACTTTTCAGCTCTACATACAAATTCTTTATAAACATTGTGGATCGTATCTTCATTGACAGAATTGATCGCTTCCGTGATTTCTTGCCATGGAAGATACAATGATCGTCTGATTTAATCAAAAACATGCAACTTAGAAAAATTTCAGCTGTAGATTTTACGTTTTTTGTAATTTTCTCAGCTGCTAAAAGGAATATCTACATTTTTATTTCAGAATAGGTGGTTTTGAGGCAAGCAAAAATTTTTATAAAGAATGGCATTTTTGCGTAAAGTTAAAATTAAAAATTTTTATTTCATACTGTCCGGTAGATGTTCGATTACACTATCATTTTGAGTCCAGTAGGTGAGTTATTACAGCATCCGAGCCGGTAAGTGTCGCTAAGCAACGCTTACCGGACTGTTATTTGTATACATCAAATTTGACATCTTCACACAATTAATTAAAAACCCCAACATAAATTTGGCTGTAATTCTTTATTTCAAACATTAACATTGATTGTAATGAAACAATTTGTATTGCCCTCAACACTACGCCTGGGTTATTACTGAATGTCGAGTTAGTAATGTTTGATTCCTTCTGCTGTAAAACTTCAATGAAATTTTCGCCGCCTTGTATCAGTTGTATCATACGGGCAATCTTAACTTTTCCTTCTACCGAGCCTTCGATGTATTTTTCTGCCGTCGATGAGCTTTTCCATGCTCCATGACGCTTTAACACCGAAACCCAGGCAAAAAAATCTCAATTCAAAAACTTACTGCGTCCAAAAAGTATGCCAACATGACTTTTTCCTCTACTTGTTTCGCCCCATGTTCGTTCCTCAATTGGCAAAACACTTAGTACTCTTTTTCATACCTTGCGGCCGACTTCTTAGGAACCAACTTTTCGGTTGCTTCATGAGATTTCGACAGGATTGTATCGGGAACATTGGAACATCCCACAACGTTTATAACGTCAATTTGTCAGTGAAAAAAAATCAATTGTCAACAGACTACAAACTATAGCAACGGCCGTTGTCACAGAAACAAGGTAATGCGATTTTTACAATATGATGAAATTTTGTAATCTTTGAAATGAAATAATGATACAAAACAGACTTACAGTATGAAATAAAATACGTTACGATATACGTCCGGTAGTACTTGTAACAGTACTCGTTTAAGACATTCTTGACTCGGCTCCTGACGTCGCCTCGTCCATAATGTCTAACTCGTACTGTTACAAGTAACCTACCGGACTTATAACGTAAATAACTATTTCCTCTTGTTCAGTCCATCCGGGGACACACTGTATATAATACCCAAGTGTTTTGTATTTTTTATATTTTATATTACTCACTGGCTTCAATAGAGTATTGACTTATATTTTCCGCCCTTGTAACGGGAGCACTTGTTTCGAATTTCCCTTGAGTTTTAGGGGTGACGGTTTACGTGAGTCACTGGTCTCCGCGTGGGTCATGAAGTCAGTATAACTCATGATAACAACCATGCAGGTTCGCGTGAAGCGCTGAATTTGCAATATTAAATGTCTGGGCATTACAAAAGAAAAGTGTGGCACCAACTCAACAAAATTATTGTTATATGACTTTAACTTCCCTACGAGTTAAAATATCATATACTTAAACTAAGACCAAGTGGCTTATTATGCAAAATGAAGTTTGTTGCAGCTTATACACCCTGATATTGTTGTGCAAACAACGTCTTCAGACCTTTTGTTTGGGCTCGGCAACTAGAATAATAGTGGGTCACCCTGTATGTAGAATATCAGTTTTTTTTTGTAAATTCGGTTGCTGGTTTTCAACTTTAAACACGGAATTCGTTCTTTTTTATTTAAAGTTGAAGTTCAACGTTATTTGGCATAAGAATTGTTAAACGTTTAAGTTTTGTCTCGTTTGATCGCCTTGTAATTTTTTAATCGTAAAAGTTTAAATTACGTATTAAACTTTATGAACATCAGGTCGTATTTGTCCGTTGTATTGAAAGGTTTATCTGGGCTTTGTGATAAGAACATTTGTTATCGCGTCGCGTAAGTTGAAATTTAATTAGTTTCAAGATAAGCACGTGTTATCACAGGCGTGCAGTTTATTTTGGAGCTGGCGTTAATCAAATTTGGTTTTCATTTACTGTTTGTTTACGAAATCTTAAAGAAGGAGATTTGAAAAGATCCTTCAAATGCTAGAACATAACGAACAAGATACAGGGCATACGATTTTCAGTAGGGAAGTTTTTTGACACTAAGCTCGCATTCGGAAACACGTCGTGAAATCGATTTGCAGAGGTCGCTCTCTTTTTGTTCTCGAGTTACACGAGGAACAGACGGACGGTCCATCACATAGGGTGAATTTCTTTTGAAAGGCTCCCCTAAAAACGGGGATTTTTTGGTGGTAGTCCAACAGTATTAGTTCACGTTTGAAACAATTTTTTTGGGGTGTTTGGGCAGTCAGCCTGTTGGGGTTTAAGACGGCGTTCGTCTTTTTAAAAGTGAAGCTTGTTTATTGAAAATGAATTAAGCGAGTTCGTGAGAAGTTGTAAACGCTTTATCCGCATCTGACCTAGGCCTAGTGAGGCCTCTCTTCAAGGTTCTCTAAGTATTAGGTAAAGTAAGATTTTTTCCACCATTCGGGAAGCCACTTAATCAAACTCAACGAAGCCATTTCATGTTATGATTTTATGAAGGTAGTATAAAAGAAAAGAAGTGAAGTTTTTGAAGCTGTCAGCGAGTATTGGTTTAGTTCTTTGTGCGCCAAAAAAAATTGATTAACTACCAGACAATTTGATGATTAAATACTGTAAGTAATTAAGATTTCTTTAATTAATTGTCCATCGATCGCTTGCATACGTGGTAAAGGTACGCACACCCTGACAGCCTCTCTTATATAATATAAAAGTCAATAATTTTAAACAAAATCATCCTTTGTCAACCAACTGGCAGATCCTTCATTTTTGCAGTCAAGGTCTCAGACTTACATTTTTTGAAATGAAAGTTGTTCAACAATTTAAAGAAACTCCTTGATTTACTCTGAATCAAATTTTCAATCTTACTAAGAACCTCCCCCTGGATTAACGCCCTTGTTTTAAGAACTTGCAACCTCTCTTCGCTCTTTTTAAGTAATTCCTAACTACTGCTGCTTTTTGAAAGAACCTGACGTTTGTCATCCCGTCAGTTTTCATTGACATTTTGTTAATTCGCCCAAAAAAAACAACCCTCTCCTAAGTCTCGTAAGCGATTATCTTCAGCATGAACATGTAGCAAGCGACCCAACCTTTAAAATTGCTTGAATATAAAACGAGTTTGGGGCTGTGGGGACGGTTAGAGTCTTTTTAGAATTTAATTTGATTGAACCAGATTTGGAGTATTTATAAACACGGTTTCCTTCAGAACTCCTTCCAGGACTATTGAACGGTTTTTAAAGATTTTTCAGAATTCTTTAGTGGTTCCTCACAGATATTTTAAAGATTCTAAAAGATTCACTGAACATTTTTCAGGGATCTTTTCCAGATAATCACTTTTTTGTAGTTTTTGCTACTTTTCGAAAATGTTATGTGACTAAGTGAATCTTGTGTATGACGAATTTGGGGATCCCTAAATTTCACTGAATAATAATCTCTTAGGGATTTGCCGAGGGATTTGTGAAGAACTTCGGCGGAATCCGCGCAACAATCGTAACTTTGTTAATCTAAGAAATTTTGAAGAATGTCCTCTCTGAGGATCTTTTCAACTTCGGTGCAACTGAACTTAACTCTGATGATGTTCGAGATCGACGCTCACCTTTATTAGGCGGCAGAGCAGAGCGATGCAAGCTTTATGGGAAAGTTGATGGTGTCCGTCTGTCCGTCCGTGAACACGATAACTGTCAAACGCTTGGACCGATATGGTTCATACTTTGCACAGTTGACCTATATGCCACAAGTAATAAACCTATTGAAAATGGATCAAATCCAATGACCTCGTAGGGTCACACCGAGGTGTTCTGCCGTTTTTTAGCGCATTTTCCAACGAAGTTGGGTGCGCTATTGCAGCCACTTTCTCTGTCCGTCCGTCTGTCCGAGGCCTTAACTACTCCTACAGTTTTGAAGATATTAAGTTCGTTCTTTTTGCATTCGGTAGCGTATAGCTCTAGCACCTGAGCCAAGGAAAATCTTGACAAATAAACGGCGCAATGTCAACTTCCTTATTTATTAATATATTTTGTTGAAATTTTAACCACAGATCCTTCCGGTGAAGGCAAATATATCGCATATAGTAAAAATCAGTTGTGCGCATGTGCAGACTGCGCAATGGTAACTTTCTTATTTATGGAGATATTTATTTGAAATTTTAACCATATATGCCTCTAGTAAATAAAATCACAGCGCACATAGCTATGGTCTTTTGGGAAGTACTGATCATTAATGGAAAATGCGCTGAAGTTCCCCGCTTTAGGGCGAAAACCTTTTTACTTGTTTAGATGCTGTTTAGGGGCTTATTTGCTATCCTATGGTTAACGTAAGCTGTACTTGGAAGCTGCAGAAATCCCATCTGCCTTAACGGAAACCCCTTCGTATTACACGTGTATGAAAATAGTTACCCCTTAATCATCTGAATATTTTGATTGGAATATAATATCCAATAATTTTTTGTGTAAGGACGGATATCTTTATGTAGATCGGAAAATGAATGAAGCAATGAATCTTAGAAACGATAGTCGCAGTTAAGAACGAAATGCAATTTGCAATAAACTTGAAATTAGTCGATAATTATAATTATATTCCGGAACTCGGCAGCTCGTTTTCCTGAAACTGAACCAACTAATATCCGTTCTTTTGCCGCCGTAGTCAACATGAACCATTTCGCCGTTTAATTAAACAATTAATATGCTCCACTATTCCTTTTGTACTGAAATATCCAATTTCCAAAGTAAAATGAAAGAAAGCGCGTTTAAAAAGGTTTCGAACTGCGTATATTAACTTATATTATCATACTCGATTGTAATGCGCCTAATTTGTATAAGAAATAATCTTGCAGGATTTAAGATTCCTCTGGGGAATTTTACATTTTTTATCAAGAGGCAGATTAAACGCTCATTATGGAGATGAGGAACAGCATTTCATTTGTTTGATGGCAATCCGCATTAATCATACGTGAATCTGGAGCTTCTACCTTAGATCTCACGCAGTTTGCAAAGTAGGTCCCCATTGTTCCAAAAATTTCAGCTTTTTGGCCATCTGAAATATTATGTTTCTGATGCAGACCATTAATAGACGTGACTTTATGTATAAAGGACCGTGTGAAGTTGAACTGTGGCACTTTTAGGTGTAAACAGCGTTTCAAGAATGGGGATGAAAAGTGCTTTCAACGTGCCACTTAAACCTAGCGCTGCTACTTTCCAAATGGCACTTACCTGTGCAATTTGATCGAACCGACCGAACAGTTCATTGAGGGTCCTAACTAAATCGGAGGCCGACAGTCTTTCAGAGAGTGGAGTGAAATTAACGATGTCCGCGTAGAGTATGGACACGTTGTTGTAGCGTTGCACGTGCATCTCGTGAAACGTTTGAGCTTTATTCGGCCCCTCGTGGCATGCTTCCGACATTTTAATCATAATACTCCTCTTCACCTGAAACCACAAATAAGATTTAAGCGCACTAATCGAAACCGTAGGGAGCATGATTTAATTACTTCCCTTAGAAAATAAATCGGGAATTAATCAAAGCGATTCCTCTGATTCCATTTTCGCTCTTTGAGAGCAAAGCTTTTAAATTTCTTTTGATTATATCTACTTTCCTAATTCATTTCTGGCTGGCAAAAAATTGAGATATCACTTTTATTAAAAAAAGCGTAAATTTGTTAAATAAAGCACAGGGCATGCGAAAGGAGGATTTTATTAAAAAATGCTAAAACAGCTTCCATGTTTTTTCAGACCTTTCAGCGAGAGCTTTTAAGCGGTTTCATGGATGACGTTTCATTGAATTGATTAACTTACCTCCGCTGCAATATACACTGGAATGACACTTAACAGAAGCTGTTCCTGCTGTTCCTTTTCTACTTCCAACTTCACCCTTGATTCTATACAACTTCGCGTACTTTCAAAAGTGCGACGATGTGCACTTTCGGTAATGTAACGGTAGTACAATCCTGTGCCGCTTGCGGTCAGAAGTAGGATAATTTCGGGAACAAGCTGAAACAATTAGAAAACATATAGGCCGCAATCCCATCAAACACAAATTATTTTAATAAAAATTAGAAATCATTGTTTTCTTATCAGGTGTCGACTATTAGAAAACAATGATTACCACTTGTTAATGCAATAGGCTGAGCGCTTGGAAAACAGTTTTTGATAAAAGGTTACCGGTATCTCGCTTCGTTTTTAGGTGCATATATTTCGCACTTTTACGAAATTTATCTTTTTCAGCACTCGTTACGTAATGTACTCTTTCAGAATTATATCCTTCTTAACTGGAGGGCAAGACTGATTCTTTTCCATAACAAAATATTTTTAACATTGGAAATGTTTATGGTTTCATTAGTTTCGTTACGAGTTACGAGTTTCGTTCAAACAGAAAAGACAACAAAAGATCAACGAGAAACCACTCCATTAAAGACCTCACGGTATCCCTTGAAAACTTCCACAGAAAGATGAAAAGAAATATGGATTCCTTGAATATTAAGTTTTCCGTGGTTAAAATAGTCCCCAAATCCGTATCTCCCGGGTGGACAATGCATTCGAGAAAAACAATAAGGAGTAAATTCCACGGATATCATTGTTGATCCAATCGTTGTCAAGGTACTTATTTGCCAAATAAATTTATCGAGAGATGGAAAGATTGGCCCCTAGACAAATAAAAGTTTATAGAGAAGGATGAAGTGGGGAAATTGATGAATGAAGAAATAATGAATCTAAAGTCGCCACAAGTCGAGGAAGATGTAAAGTGTAAGTGGAACAGAATCGAGGCGGGAATAATCAAAACAGCTGAAGATAAAGTGGATATAAGAAAGGAATAAGATCAAAGACGTTTTGGATAAATCAGGAAATCATGGAAAAGATTCAAGAGAAAAGAAGGTACAAAACCATCAATACCGCAGGAGGAATAAGTCAATATGGGAGGGTAAAAACGGAGTTGAGAGAAAAAACTGATGAAGCTAGGAAAAGGTGGTGAGGAGATCATTGTTCCTAAATAGAAAAGCTTGATAGGATAAGAGAGCACGAGCACGATGTTGTTTACAAACGGACTAAAGAGGTTACTTGGAATAGATCATTAAAGGTGTTTGTAACAACGCGGTGGAAGATAGAAAGAGTCGGTGGGAAGAGTATATCGTAGATCTCTATAAAACACATGAAAAACCAACTGGAAACAGAAGCATAAGTCTGTCCTGACAATATAAAAGCCAGAATCAGAAATAGCAATGAAATCATGGGACAGATGGCATTCCAGTAGAACCTGAATGGCCTGAAGATTTCCTAAATCAGATGATTCTTCTGGATAAAAAGAAATGAAGACACACGTGTGGTGAACATATAACGATCAGTCTGATAGGATAGAGTGTTAAATAAAAGGTTCGAGAAGATAATGAAGAGAAATGGCAACAAGAGATGTCAAATTGGACAATAGGTAAAAGATATATGGAGAAAGAAGGAATCTGAGCTTGTGTTTCGTTGGTCTGGTGAAAGCATTTGATTGCATTCTGTAGGAAAAATTTATGGGGATTTTAAAAGAGAAAGGTGTAGATTGGAAGGATACAAGGCACCGGGCAGTAAATAGACTTGATTGTACGGATGTGACCCGTGGACAATCTTGAAAATACATAAGAAAAGATTTAAAGAGATTGAAATGTGGATGTGGAGAAGAATGCTTGGATCAAAGTGGTATGACAAGATTTATGAACGAACAGGCACTAGGAAGAATAGGTGAGGGAAGATCCTTGTATCTATAACACAACTTTGAGAAGGAAAAGAATGTGGCATGGTCACGTGCTAAGAGGGCACAGTTTGCTGAAAGCCGTTATCGAAGGAGCCGTGGAGAGTACAAATAAAAGAGGAAAAAGACGAGTGAATATGGTAAACGATCTAAACGATGCGAGAGGTTACGTGGATATGGAAAGAAAGGCAATGGGTAAAGACGAATGGAGATGGCAAAACAGAACCTGCGTATAGCAAAAAACTCGACAACAACACATTTTCAAAAAGTAACGGTTTACAAATTTGATTAGGACAACAGGCGACTGTTATTTAGCGGTTGCTGTTTATCCCAGTGGTGTTGCTATCTTACCTTGTAAATGGCAGCAAGTTTTCCTTTGTCTCTCTTCTATATCTTTTATATTCCCCCTTTAATCTATTTTTGACACTCGCCTTTAATTCCTTACCATTCCGTATCATTTCTTTTGCGTTTACCTTACGTTCGGTGTTAGATCTATATTTACCTTTGTAGGGACCTATAAGTATAACGTCTTTATTTTATTTTATTTTCCGGACTTGCTACATTTCCTCTTAGTGTCTGTTACTTCTTAATTTTTCCCAAAATGTTTGATTTTGTGCGAGATTGCTTTCGTTTTGTTTTCCGGTGACCGTCCAATAATTGTCAACCAATCGTAGGTACTTGAATGACGGGCGGAAAATTATTTTGGGATTTTTCCTCAATTTGAGATCGTTGAAGTGGAAATACGCAAGGTACTTATTTTTAACGAGTCTGAGTCGATTCCTAGGAAGAAAAAAAAACACCAACGTTGGTTTGTCGATGGCCTCCGGGATCGAACTCGGCACCTTAGTTGTAAGATGGTGTCCATACCACTAACCTACCCCACATCAGGATCTTATAATTATTTGATAATATAATGTATTAGTCACGACTACGCATTTATACCCTCTACTTCAAGGTCTCCACCATCTTGTAAGTCTTCCCTTTCTGTGATCTTATGTGTTTGTCAGTTTTTCAGGGCTCTGTTGTTGCTATACATCTGGATTCACTACTTCGGACAACATCCGAACAACAACTCCGAGATCCGTGGACAAGAAACAATAAGATTGCAAGATTTCATCCCCTAGTCTTACCATTCTCTTCTAAGTATCCTCCCATCACGCGTCATCTCCCCTGTAATTCGTATTTGACCCTCCGAGTCCATTCCTTACACCTTCCACTCTCTACCACATATTGGGCGTCGCTGGGGTGATTCAAGTCCAATTATTGTGATTGGCGGTGTGTTGAAAAATTCATAAAGAAGGAGGTTAGGGGTTAGTGGAAATGATGGTTTTTTTAGCGTAATACAACGAAGTTGCGGTAACGCTTATATGCTCAATATTTCGTTTCTGTCTGTCTGTCGTTCCTTCGAGATCTCGGCCCCTGGGCCACCTAGAGACTTTGAGTTTTCGCTATTTAATAGCGCTGCTATGGTCTATATTTGCCCGTTTCCCATTATTTACGGTTGTGTTACGCGGAAACACCCACGCGTGGGTTTTGAAACATTTTTAAATATTGGAATCAACGGAAACGAGATTCGTTTCACGACGGTTGAGGAAGAGCGGGTACATTTCTTTACGCTAAATTTTCAGGCAGTCAGCCCTATTTTTTTTATTAGAAGACTACTGATTTTTGTAATAAATTTGTGCAGAAGCAGGTTAACCAGAGTTGTGTAATAAGTTTAACGCGTGTTGTCCGATTTCGGAAAAAGGTTCGTCAAGTTGAAAGTGCAAGCAGTTTAAGGTGGTCGCTTTTGATTTTAAAGATTTTTTGCGTGATCGGTCATTTCTGACAATTTATCATGGGTGTTTCCATGACAGTACGTAGAATTTACCAATTGCTATGATTACGACGACGCCAAAATTACTTACCGATCTAAAAACAGAACAGCAAAAATACTTACCACGCCTTTTTAAAACAATCAGTTCAACATCAGTTTAATCTTTATTTATTGTCACATTAAACGTACAATTTGTGCTGTTATTTCATACAGAAAGAACACGTTCTTCATTTAAACCTGAAGCAATAGAGATCAATTCAATGTGTTTGAAGATATGCTTTCGTTTTTCTTAACACATTCCAATTACAATTTTTTTCTGTAAAGAATCTTCGACATACCATTCGGCCACCGGCGAATACATCGCTCATAAAGTCATATAGGAAGTGCAAAGCTAGCAAACTACATCAGACACATGCACAATTTTATGGAATTATTAATTTCAATTTTGACAATTAAACTGGTTACCTAGTGATGTACACCATACCACTTCGATCATTTGGATTTATTCTGCTCGTTAATTTCTTAGTGCATATTTATAATTTTAATTTCGATCGCGCAAAAAATGTTATAAGCACGTCGAACGTTAAGGGTTACCGTTCTCAGACAATAATTGGAGTCGTCGCTTCGCTCCTCCTCCAAACAATTGTCTTCGAACGGTAAAAATCCCTTACCGTTCTCCATACTTCTTAATACAGGGTGTTTTTTTGGGAGCTTTAGTTAAAAGTTTCTGGGAAAGTAAAATAGGTAGGTTTTTGAAAAATTGTACTTAGGAGTTACTCTGAAAGCCGAATCGATGTAAAATATTGTCAAAATGGTCGCACTTCCGGAAACACCGGAAGTAGATAGTAACTTCGTTATTTTAAATGACAACCCCTATTTTTTATTGCATTTTTGGATTCTACGTGAAATTTCACTTTTATTGATACCCATATGTCGATATCTACCATTTATGGTTTTTAAGTTATTTTGACTTTAAGAAAAGAAATGGCGGATGCAGATGGTACCTTGATAATTGATTACTTGCAAACGGTTGTAGTCATGGCAACCTATTTTTATCAGTGCATAGAGAATGAATAGGGCTTTCTTTTAGTGCACTTAAAAAAAAGTTAAGTTGCGTACGACCGCCCCTATGGATATCCAAATTTATGAAACTTCAAAGACTAAAAACTCAGTTTTTTTAAATGGAATGACCATGTTCTTACT
Source organism: Photinus pyralis (assembly GCF_008802855.1). NCBI lineage: Eukaryota > Metazoa > Arthropoda > Insecta > Coleoptera > Lampyridae > Photinus > Photinus pyralis. The sequence continues at coordinate 14,720,330 of NW_022170663.1, read as the reverse complement.
ATTCCATGAGATAGAGAATCGAAATGGGCATATTTTGACAATACATGTTCCTATAGCTATCTTTAACAGTTTCTGACTTATTCCCATTTTATTGAATTGACACTATTTTTTTAGGTTTTTCTTTTTAGTAGTCGGCCATGATTCTATAACAATTGAATTTTAAACAAATCTAGTGACACTAATCCATCACCCACTGTTATAGGTTAACATAAGTTTTTCAAAAATCGAAAAATGACTCGCAGTGGTTTCACCTATTTTGGAATTTAATTGTTATTTATGGTGAAATGGGCAGAATCGCGGCGCGTGCTTTCCGTACATTCATTCGAAAACCGGAACGAAATTGTATGAATTTTGGAAATTTTGTACCCCTAATGCACTACAAACCGTTGAAGCACAAGTGATACAAAGCTCTAGAAGAGAATATTTAAGAAAATGAATTGAATTGCAAATGCAAGATTAACAAAATAAATTCAATGCAAAATATAAAAAACTTCGTTGAAACATTTTTGGTATGGAATTGTTGCTAGAACAGATATCGCATTACCTCTCTTAATTTGTAGACTTATACGTTGTTTAAGAAATTCAGTTGAACGACTCTGTTTAGATTTTTCAAAAATTTTCTGTCCTATATCCTTAATAAATGAGTTATTTATTAATGAATTATTTAGACTAGAACTAGAATCAGTGGTATTAAAGAATCCATTCCTTGATTTGTTTAAAATTCGATTGTTATAAAATCATGGCCAACTACTAAAAAGAAAATGCGAAAAAAAATGGCATCAATTCCGAGATCAATTCAATGAAATGGGAATAAATCAGAAACTGTTAAAGATAGCTATAGGAACATGTAATATCAAAATATGCCAATTTCGATTCTCTATCTCATGCAATATTAAGAACATGGTCATTCCATTTAAAAAACTGAGTTTATAGACTTTGAAGTTTCTTAAATTTGGATCTCCATAGGTGTGGTTGTACGCAACTTAACTTTTTTTTAAGTACACTAAAAGAAAGCCCTATTCATTCTCTATGCACTGATAAAAATGGGTTGTCATGACTATAACCTTTTTCAAGTAATCAATTATCAAGGTACCATCAGCATCCGCCATTTTTTTTCTTAAAGTCAAAATAACTTAAAAACCATAAATGGCAGATATCGACATATGGGTATCAAAAGAACTGAAATTTCACGTAGAATCCAAAAATGCAATAAAAAATAGGGGTTGCCATTTAAAATAACGAAGTTACTATCTACTTCCGGTGTTTCCGGAAGTGCGGCCATTTTGAAAATATTTTACATAGATTCGGCCTTCAGAGTAACTCCTAAGTACAAATTTTCAAAAACCTACGTATTTTACTTTCCCAGAAACGTTTAACTAAAGCTCCCAAAAAAACACCCTGTATACTATTGTCAAATTTACAAATTTGCATAGGATTTTATACGCGTGCCGCTCCAGAAAAGAAAAGGGAAGAGAACAGAACTTATATTCGAAAAAACAAAGCAAGTTAAGATAAGACACGAGTGTTCAAGCAGATAAGACTTGAAACGCTACAATGTGTATTTTGGCTATTAAGCAGGGTCTTAAGTAATGCATCTCTTCTTATTTGAATTGCGCTGGAGGTTGTGATTTTGATATTTACCCAAGATGGTTCGCACGAGTCCATGTGAAGTGTAAGGGAATTAACACCCCATCTAAGATTGATGACATGTAATACTTGAAAATGTTGGGTCGATATCTATGAATTGCACAATCCAGGAATGTTTGATGAATGCTAATTTGATTGCTAAATTCAAAAGAGGGGTTAGATTTTTATCTTGTATATTTTCTTTTTCTCCGCATCATTTGTTGACGGTGTTTATTCTATGTAGGATAAATAAACCGAGTTTGTTTTTGCATAGTGAGTACTTGCGTTAGTTGAAGCGGACGGTTTTATTTAAATCTGTGCTTTTGCCTGCAATACACTAACGGTGTGTCTACATGCAAGCGTAGCTATCTTTATTTTCCGGCCAGGACATATTCAAGTAATTACATTTTTACTGGTACCAATTCTCTGATCTAGTCTATTACAATGACGCAGACGGGAGAGATTTATGTAGTTGCTTTAAAATTATTTCGGCACTAATGGCATTTTGCGAGACTAATGTACCCTTAAATTTTTAATGTCAAACAAAATGTGAGCATAAAGTGGAATAAATAATAATATACTTTTATAATTTTGTTTTCTACATAAAGATCGCGAACGTTGTTGAAAATATCACATTCAAGTTTTAATAGGTAGGTATGCTGGACATGTTTTGCATATTTCAGACCTCTTTAGCGTGCTACGACCAACTGAAAAAATGAGATTTTCTAATTAATTAAGGAAGTAGCTTTGGTGTAATTATTTAGACTGCAAAGGTTACAAAATGGAAACTGGTGCTCAATTTTAGGGTAAGAATTCCCCAAAGTGTTAATGAAAATTCAATGTCTAACGATCAATTTTAGTTACGACATTGAAGTTTACTAGGAAACAAAATTGAAAGACGTTCTGGGAATATTTCTTTATATCGTTACAATTCGTGAAGTAATGTGCCACGTGTAACATCTCACAAAGCTTACCACGAACTCCGAATAAAAGTCACTCCAAAAATGCACGGTCCAGTTCTTGTAATCTCACAAAGAATCTCTCCAGATATTCAGAATAAAATCTGCTCTTATAACTCGATAAAAATTCAATTTTAACGCACTAATGCACAGTACCAGTAGAAACAACTCGCCCAAGTAGAGGACACGATGGCTCGCAAATTCCTCTTGAAATCTCGCTCGGTAGAAATACCGAAATGAGTCCTATTTTCTGCAAAAAGCAATCGCGACTAGCGTACCTTTTTAAACGAATAGTAAACCTGCATTTTTGTCACGTGCTCAGATTTTCACAGAATGAACCGAAACAATTAGGTCCAAAGGAATCGTGGCAACCACGCTCGCTTTTCAGCAATACATTTCTTGATATAGCTCGTTCTCGCCAGACATATCTTTGTTCAAGTTCACTGTGAAGCGGTACATGTGTACAATTTCCTATGCTTACCAAAGTATAAAAGAAAAAAAATTGTTGACTCTAAATCGACTACCCGCATTTACGTATACATGATTAGGCACTGAGTGGAATACATTAATTATTTTATAACTAAAATGTTATAGAATAGGTAACAAAAAAACACTGGAATCTAAGCGGACTCGGGTTTTAAAATTCACCTTATACTAGGAAGGTTAATGGAAGGTAATAAATAAAATCTACAAGGTTAAATGAATGTTTAGACAATTTCAGCTACTTGCACTTTTCTGAAAGTAAAAGTACACAACAAATTCTATGCATGAGCATGGACATTTAATAAATTTAAAAAGTGGGCATTTCTTTAAGGTAAAAAAGTTTCAGTCACTTGCACTGTTTTTAAGGTAAAAATATAAAAAAACCTATCGATTGTGTAAAAATTAAGAACATTTTTTTAATGCATGTGTCGGAAGCATCTATTTTGGATTTAATTTTTCAATTTTCTCGCAGAAATAAGTGAAGTATAATTTTAAAGCTGTAAAAAATGCCAAGGTTCTGGAAGGTCTTTCCAAAAAAATGTTAGTAGTGATAATGTAAAAAATTTATCTGGATGATTGGAGGAGTCAGTGGAATATGTGTAATTTTTACGCAGGGGTTTTCAATGAGCATTATTTGTTCTTTAATTGTTTTTTTCATCTAGATAGCGAGCGCAAGGATAGGATTGCAGTCGGTTTAATAGTAACATTTCTTAGCTCATTGTGAAGGTAAACTCGCCGTGAAAATCTTTGATTCAGTTTATTTTGAAATGACTAACAATAAATGACATCCGTGTAGGATTGGTAGGAAAAAAGACACTAACCGACAGAAAATTTACACGTCGCCATTTTAAAGAGAATTCGCGTAAAGGGAGTCGTTCAGAATTGAATTAAGATATAGATAAAATCTCACAGCCATCGGGGCATGATTTTAATTAAAAGGGAAATTAGAATTAGTTCGGTGTAAGAAATTGGAATTAGTTGTGTTTCTTGAAAAATTGTTTCGAATCATCGCAAAAACATCTCTTGCGGTCGCCGATGTAGTTCTCAAGACAAATAATTCAATTCCCAACTGTATCTTCAAAGTCACCTAGTTCACCTATACCTTGACGTCCACCCCGCCGACGGCGAAAGGCAAACATTTGCTTTTTTTTATTTTACTGATCTGCTTACTACCCTTAAATCATTCGGCTTCCTGTCTGTATAAAATAAATTCTTGCCAAAAGACTGGTATGAAATAACGAAGCTGCGTTAACTTTGAACTGTTGCAATTTCCTCAAAGACTATGCCAAGCATTTGTGTGGAATTTGTTCTGTTTGTTGCCGTAGGGTGTGTTTTATATAAAAATAAAGTACTAAAGGAACGTCTGTTAAAATGTAATGTTCACTTTTCAAAGCCACGCTCAGCCTATACGCATTCTTGTAGTTTACAAACTTTTCGTTTAACCTTCGGGCTCTGCCCTAGAAACCTAAATGTGCACCCTACTCACCTGCTCAAACGACGAGTCGGAATTATTCAACCTGCGCGCTATTGCAATCGCCAAATGAGCTACCGTGACGATTGCCGCCAACGCTATTGCGATCAGTTTCGACAGCGGTAGCATCGTGTGCAACGCTAGGAGCAGGGCGAAAAGCGGCAGGGGTGCGTATATTCCAGCGAGTAGCAGAGCCGCGGTTGTCACCGCTCCCGTGACGATCAGCGACGCCACCAGCGACCATATTTTCGACTCCAGCATTGGCGGAAGCTGCGATCCCACGAATATCAGCATTAGGGCAATGGTCACCAAGGATAGTGTCACCACTGGAAGCAGATGGTCTTGAATGTCCTGCAATAAAACAGTTCGTGAGCGTTTCGGCCTTTTAATTTGAAAGCGCGTTCCTTTTTCACAAATTCCCCCTTCTAACAAAAAGGAATGAATTGACTTACTGCATAGCTTATTGTGGGACGTTTATGAGCTTTAGAGATAGCGCGGTTGTTAGCTTTGAAAGAGAATGTGAAGTTAAACACGGGAAATAAACTTCATATAATTCTAGGGCGATTTGTGCTAACAGAAAGGGCAATCTATCAATGTTTTATATAAGAATCTGTTTGTTAGGAAAAGGCACCTCGAAGTCCTTCAATATTTTATAAACGCCCTTCCATGACATGGATGAATATATTCAAAAGATGATATTTATCGCTAGAGATGCTCTGAATACACTTGAACCAGTGACAAACAAAGCAATCTTGTACCGAATGTCGCGCACATCCCCATTATTTGTTGTTCGATTTTCACAAACCAAACGTAACTTCGCGAAAGGCACTTCAGGCTGACGTTAAAACAATCATAATTATATACTTCCCTCTTTCAGTGGTAATAAGTTTACTTAATGTACCTACATGTGAGATTTCATTTTTCCTTGCACTTCCATGTTAATTGGTGCCACAAGAGTCGAGTTGAGAGACTTCATGCGACAGGAAGTGAAAAATGAAATGCTACCTTCCCTTGCACGTGAAGGCATTCAGTCAACTACACCACCACAACAACAATTAAAATGTAATGGTAGGAGGGGAGAATGCCAGAATAAAAGCAATATTCAAGAAGATAACGCTCCCACAGCTTCTGAATTGTTATCAAATGAGTGGGGAAGAACTTCGGCATTTTTTAAACAAAAATCACGACTCTGCTAAATGTTGGAAAGCGAAATTAATGACCTATGAAGATAGGCAGAAAGTAGAGAAAATTGCTTGCTTCCGGTGCTTGAAAATTGGTCACTCCTCTAGAAATGCAAGAAGAAAGTCCCAGTCATTATCAAATTATGTACTGACTCAAAAAATAAGCAGAAGTCATCGAAGGAAGAGGATGTCAAGTACATCAGAATCTCTATAATCAGTGCGCTTGTAGTATTCTCCTAAGTACTTTGAAAGTTAGTATGAAACCAAGAAAGTAGTCTCAGTTTGGATAATTGGAGACACCGGAAGAATTATATAACCACTGGAGTAGCACGGCAAGGAAATGCTGTAAAAATTTGAGAAGAATTTCTCTTTGGAGAAAAGATGTCGTCACGCGAAAAGTACGATAAGTTCGTAGTATGACTAAAACCTTTACACAGAAAAAGCAAGCGCTTTGGTTTCAAACTGTTGGCAAAGAACAAGGATTAATTTTGCTCTTGAAGGACCTTGGTTAAATGAACTCCAAGAAAAAGGAATAATGATTTCAGACGTCCTCATCTAAGAACCATTAGCTTGCAAACGAATTGTGGTCATACCATAGCTGGGAAGGTAGTCAAACTGAAATGTGGACTGATAGCGACACAGACTCAAAAGGGGATGGAATCGGCTACAATGAACTCCAACAACCAACGTTTCATGATTACCGAACTCTAGGAACATTTCCCACAAATTCCACGAAGTTGAGTTCGTGAAATTGTACCACAAATTTTGTGCCAGGGGGATTCCAAAAATCATTACGGAAGATCACAGAAAACAAGGGCTAGGTGCATCGCTAACCTTCCTTAACGCTTACAATAAACACTGTTACCAAAAAGCCATCCACTTGTCACAGCTCTAATTTATGACTCATCTGTATCATGGATACGGTGGAGTCAACTTCATTCCTAACAACTTGAGGGAAAAATAGTGGATATTTAACTCCAGCAGGGCGGTGTTAAAAGTAATACGGATCTGCAAGGCCTGCCTTCGTCACTCAGTACTAAACCACTAAAAGTGGATCCAGTTTCCTTACCAAATAAGGGAAGATATCGGATAGGGATCCGTTTACCACCACTGGAGTGGATCTTGCAGTGCCCAATTATTTGAAGGAAGGAAAAACCCGGACCGTGCACAAGTGTGCAGTTTATCGATGTGTGGATTAAGATCTGGTATGCAGTTTGTCTACCGAAGCACTTATTTCCTTGTATGGAACGTTCAATACAATTTTCTCAGACAACGGAACACATTTCGTGGGAGCGGCTAATTTGTTTAATAGTATCGATTGGGAAGAAGTGAACAACAGGTACTGTGGACCTTCATGTCACCTGCATCTCCCTGGTTTGGGGGTTAGTGCGAAAGGTTATTTTGTTTGGTAAAGGACCTCCTCAAGGAGATATTAGGAAGATCAAAACTTGATTATGATCAGATGAGGACTTGTCTGACCAGCGTTGCTACCACCATAAATGAGCGACTTCTCATAGTGGTTACAGAAGATAACGGCGATCTACATGCTATGAGTCCTTTTATGTTCATTAGGTACCTTAAAATAGGATCGTTTTACCTTGAAAAAGCAGAAGGCCGCCCTGAAAGATAGAACTGAATGCATGAAGTGAAGAAAAAGGTGCAAGAGCAAGTTCGTGAGGTCATCGTAGTCTCGAATGGCCAGGCCATATAGTATATCCGGGATGGATCTTCAACCACCGCCTCAGGGTTTATATTTTTTTAACTCATCGATTACTTGAAAAATTGAAGCGGTCCCTAATTGTCTTTAGTGATATTAATATCGTTAATAGCACCTCCATTACCAAACATGTTCATTACAATGCGTATCATATGAGGTAACTACATGAAAGAATGAAAATTACCTTTTTCTTGAGATTGAAAGAAAGAAAGAAAGTTCATTTTTCCAAAGCACAAAAAAAAACAGAAAGAAAGTTATAAAAATAATACAGTCAAACATTTTTTTAATAAAATTAGACTTAAAATGCGCTACGGATAGGTACCTCCTGGAGGTTACCCTCAGAAATTATATGGAATGTAGTGATGGTGAACAGGACCCCATATTAGAAGGTATTCTTTATACAATAGTATAAAAAAAAAACTTGTAGGTATTTAAAGAAAAAATTCACAAGACTTTATATCTAACGGGCCATAGAGAAGCTTAAACATTCCTACTGATATAACATTGCTGTATTGTGGAATTCTACTACGGCCAGATTCAAAATGCTTGGTTTACAATCCTTCCGTAAAGCGATCATCTCCAACCTCCTGGAGAACAGCTGTTAATATGTAGAGTACGGGTAGAACTAGACTGAGAACGCATATTGTGTGTAGGTATATTGTGAGTAGAAACCAATTTCGAAAAAAATTTTTTTTTCCGGGTCGATCTGAGACAATTTTTTTTTCGGGCCTCAAAAAAAGCACCTTTCTTTTTTACCAAAAATCGACTACACCAAAATTTCTCGGGAAAACACATTTTCTTATTAATTTTGGGGCGTAGAATCTAAAACAATTCGTACTTTTTCGATTAGACTTCTCAATCAAAAGTTATGGACTAGAAACCAATTTCGAAAGAAAATTAAAAGGGCCGTAACTTTTGAATTAGTAGCCCAATCTTGGAACTGTTTGAAATTATGGATTGTACAGGCCACATTCTATGAGAAAATTTTTTTTCCGGGTCGATCTGAGACAATTTTTTTTCGGGGCTCAAAAAAAGGCAGTCCTTTTTTTACCAAAAATCGACTACACCAAAATTTCTCGGGAAAACACTTTTTCTTATTAATTTAGGTGCGTAGAATCCAAATCAATTCGTACTTTTTCGATCAGACTTCTCAATCAAAAGTTATAGACTAGAAACTAGTGATTTTAAATTACACGTTTTTTTTAAAGTGCGTAATATTACGTGTAAAATTACCAATTGTTTATGTTTTTTGTAATTTTTGTAATTTATGTAACTTACCATTTTTAAAAGAAAACCGTAATTTTATAGTAAAATTACCAGTAATTTATGTTTTTTATGTAATTTACAAATATTTTTGTAAAATTACCTGTTATTTATGTTTTTTATGTTTTTTTTTCAATATTGTATAAACCTTTTTGAATTTTGTGAGTGTTTGAAAATAAAAACACTTGTTGAATTATATATTTTGGTGTATTAAATAAAATAACCAAGCAGTAGGTATTTCGCCATCACGCGTCGTTTGGAGGAAGAAGCTCCAGATCGCGAATTAGAGGCTGTATCATCTTAATTAAAACAAACTAAATTCAACGGTGAACCGTTTACGTTGGTAGTACCGTTGATGGTCTGTGGTAGTACCGATCAAAATGTATCAAATAGGTATTACATTAAATTTTATGTAACTTACAAAAATTACGGTTTTTTAAATTAAAAACGTAAGTTACGTAAGTTTCATAAAAGACATAAATTACATTAAAAAACCGGCCTCTTGTAAGTTACGCGTAATATAACCGTTTTTTATGTAACTTACAAATCGTTATTTTACAATCCACATCACTAATATTGTGAGTATTGAATGTTATATGTTTTCAGGTTAATTTTAAAAAAAACATCCATTCCACCTTTCGCTCGCTGAGGTTAACGTTAACGTGTGCTGAACTTCGCCTCTTTATTTTGCAGTTAATCATGTATATCAAAAACTAATTAAAATAAAGACACTTATTATTAATGACAAAAAAATATGTCACCAATCTTGATTCTTCATACCTAGTGGCACTTAATTGTATACAGAGGCGTTTAGTCTGCTGGCACTGTTATACAAATAGGTAATCGATTGTTCTCAAAACGGGGCATATATTTTAATAATCATGTAAAAACTAAATTACAAACGCAGAAGTACGTTTTTACGTTCAATAGAGCACATTTAAAAACCATTAAGCTGGCATGCAACTTTTCGTGTTTACAGTACCTACCGATACAGCTCTTTTCAATCAATTAACTTTCATTATCACTCACTCGCTTTGTACATTTTACGCGTTTGAATTACAAACGCAATCTCGTCCAATATTAGATGACATTTACCCTCGTTAAAGTACGACATAATCGCGAATTAAAACTTTTTAATAACACTTGAAACTGTTTAAGAGGCATTAGGTCTAAAAACTTGAAGGGCATAAATCTGACAATAAAATTTAATTCATCCAGAAGCCAAGGTAAAGAGGGATATTAAAAGAATATTGTGCAGTGGTTCACGTGAGAGGGCGAAGAAAATTTATTCCGAAATTTCCCTTTACCCGGAGAAAGTAATTTTAGAGACGTCATTTTGTTTGTCACTATTTCATTTATGTGTAAATGTTTAGGAAATCGGGGCTGGTAATATTTTGTTGTGGGCGCTATACGTATTTAAATGAAAAAGCTGTCAATATGAATCTGTTGGAAATCCGCTTGTGATGGACGAGTGTATTTGTGGTTATTTCCCTTACACTTAAAGTAGCCAGGTTCTATAGTGCTATCAAGAAATTTTTTTTTGGGAACATTTAACAAATTTTAAAAACTAAAGCACGGTGACTGCGTGTACGTCCAGTAGCAACGGTTTATCTTCTGTCATCGTTCTCTCATAGTTTTTTCCTAACCTCTCATCGTATTCTTTTCTAGATTACTCTGTTTACCTGTTTACACGTTTGAGCTTCTGTGTTCTTCGAAATAGATAATAACCTCTAACCATAAAATTGTTCTCCAGCAATCCTCCACCTTGCCAAAGTAGCATCCAAGATGGTGGATTCAAAATGGAAACCAAGATGGCGGACCAACTACCGAAATAACCCTGTGCAACTGCCGAAATACTCCTGAGGGGTCACCACCTTTTCCGAATTATTAAGGTTCTTACAATTATTGTCACACTTGTATCGAAAGGATAACCTTTTCTACTACAAGTAAAAGTTTAACACCCTAAAATGTTGGTTATTCGGTCATTAATTATTGCTAAATTAAATAACGACAGAGAAGATCAAATGTGTTTAATGATATTGATGTCATGCCTACGGTTCAATTGCAGGTGCTTCTTTCAATGCAAGTATTTAGCTTTTATTTGTTTTCCTATTATGTTTACGTTCCTTATGTACGTCGGCATATCAGAAAAAGTTATTCGTTCTGCCCCGATGTTCAAGTCAACATACGAATTATTTATTATTTTCCGACGTAGTTCGTTGCAAAGAGTAAACCTTGCACATCATCGTATTGTACGAGTATAAATTGTCTCAGATGATAAATAAGTTAATAAAATTTAAATTTTGATATTGCAGCAGGTTAGATCTTGTATATAACATTTCACTAATGGATGGATTTAACGGTACTGTTTATTTTTCACTAATTTTCTCCTGAATGATACAACTATACTTCTAACAACCTAAAGATATTTAGTACACTAAAAAAAGGTATTATAAATGAAAGGATTAATATTACGCAAATTGCCGAATAAAAAATGTTAAGTTGTTTATAACCCATGGACATGAAGTCATTTACATAAAAGTCAGGAAACTGACACATTGCTGGCGAGCAAATATTGAAGTACGAGGCCTCTTTAGGGCCGAGTACTTTAATTTCCGAGTCCGGTAATGTAATTTTACTGACGAGTTTTGTCAATTTTACCCGAAATCGTATTTTAATATAAAATTTCAATTGTTATATAGAACTGTTGACTAATGTCAATCTGTAAGTGATGACAGGAGTCATTATAGATTTAGCAATATATAAAATGGTAGCGGTTTTACAGACTCCAGGAAAAGTTATAGGTTAGGCTAGTTGTTACTGTCGTTAGTAAAAACCGTATTAGTACCATAGTGACAATGCAAAATGACATAGTAAGATAAGTTTTTTTTTTGGCCTAGACCAGTGGTCATTCAACCAGCTTCGTTATGTATAGTTTTGTTTTATTTTTTATTTTTTATTTTATTTTATTTTATTTTATTTTTATTTACAAAGTTATATTTCCATCTGCTAAAAATTCTATTAAACATGAAAAAGCGTTTTTGTTATTATATGCAAGAATTGACATAACATCTATTTTATTTATGTAAAATCACATATAGGGTTACGAAATAATGAACAAGTGGACAAACTCGCTTGGTTGGTAACCAAATCCGACACTTACAAAGGCAGCTATCAAATACCTTTGTGTTCAAACAGGAAAGCGCATTTATTTTCATTGTGGGCTGCAGACTGGCAGGAATTTTGTAAGATAAGTTGTTTTACATCTTACCTCTGAATGTAGAATACATGTTGTAATTAGTAGTAAAAGACACCCGGCGATTGCGACGCACAAACAAGCCACAAACAATGCGTGTTTCAGTCGGTTGCAGTACTTCTTGTAGATTGTATCCAATTCCGTTCCTTGAACTGCAATTAAAACACAATTATTAGGTTTCGCGAGAACAAATTTGGTGACTAGGCAGGTAACTTGATTTTTACTAAGGTTAACAATAACAATAGTGAACAATAGTATAATAGTTTCTTTCTTTTCAATAGGCTGCGATGCGCTTTAAACATGGGTTGTATCAGGGGTAGGTACAATAGTTACTCCGCTCGTAATCGGAAACCAGACTTTTGATCCGGCTCGTATTCAATAGCACTGATCCTTGAACTCGTAAAAATCGATGGGCGAAGGTTTTTACCCTTTTCGTTCTCGAGTTAGACGAGAAACAGGCAGACATGCGGACAAACGGACAAAACCATCGCATAAGGAGAATTTTTGTTCTTTCGAAAAATAAATAACTATTTTATTTGTTTATGCACTTATTATACAGAATGTATCCTTTCTATAGGTAAAATTACTACGTGATGCTTCATTATTTTCTGAGCAAAAAAGTCCAATAAAGATTTTCCTCTAGATGACTCCTTCAGGTAGATATTAACACTTTTAGATTTTGAAATCTGGTAACACGACAGATTGTGACTGATGCAAGGCATTCTACAATTTATACTTATTATTATTATTAAGTAAGAATGTAGAAGGATATTCAGAGACTGTAACACCATAATGGGAATTATTATGCAACCAGAGGACGTTGAAACCTCGGTGTGAAATATTCCATAAATTGGAGTCGCGTTCGGTCAAGGATAGATTAATTAAACGGGCTGGATTCTGTTTCGCTAAAAGAAAATTTAGTTGTGTTGCCGTTAGTGAACAAAAGGTGATTAAATTTGATTGTTGGAACATGTTCCCGCAGTTGAAAAAGCAATCTTCTATCTCCTAGACTTAATAAATATAAAGTTGAATAAGACCCCTTTTTACCAACTCATTTGAACATTAAAATCCAATTCTTCAACTCAGTTAGAAATCTCATTAATTAAATTTATCTTTATACGAAACGAACACAATTCTGTTAATATAAAAAATCACTTGAAATATACTTTCAAAAGATTTTTTTATTAACATGTGATTTACAAAGACATATTTTTTAAAAACCCCAATTCTCTGTTAAAGACTCGGTTAGCTAAATATAAATCAAATGTTTAACGTAAGTGTAACTCATTAACTTTAATTTTGAACCACGCACTATACTCTGTGGTGGTCACCAACCGAATCCTTCTTTCTGAACCTACCTGATTTAGTCCCCACGCCCTTTTTAATGTTTCAGCACGCCCCAAAATGGGGCTAATAATTAATCATCAGCCATCATTAATCATTAGTCAATCTGATTTATTTAGTCCGACGAATTACGCGCGCGTTAAAGCCACCAATAGAACTGCAGCCTAGCGATTCTCACGGAGCTGTATGATCTCATTTAGTTTTAGTCACGTAGAAGACAGTAAGATTGGATTACGGCCCGTCAGACTGGCACTGGTAACTTTCCCAGATGATTAACAGATCGTGACGCATCCGGAATTACCCATAAAATACATATACTGCCAAATTAATTCGGAAACTATTGACTTTTAAAATTTTGCAAATAACATTCTGGAATTTTGTTTTTTTCTTTCCCCCCATACATCTAAGGGTAAATCCCAAATGAATGTAAAGATATCAAAAAACATAGAGAAAGAAATCTCCCCCTAAAATGATCAAAAGGTATATCCCCAATATCTCAAGAGTGTATCCTTTAAAAGTGTAATCTACCTTCCGTAATATGCATTTATTGTGACTGTAAATTAATTTGAATATATCCACTTCTAATGTATCTAATAAATTACATGTCATTAGTGGCACACCCCTAATCTCCCCTGTTAATAATTAATGTTTACAAAAGCTTTTAATGCGAATATTTACCATCTCTCCGGCTCCTACGGTACAGATTATCAAATTTCGAAATTAACGCCTTGTTCATACATTGTCCCTAAATTTACCAAAAACACGTTCTGTGGCTGTTAATTGTCCTTTCTCTAAACATTAATGTTAGTCGGCATCTTTCTATGTTAAGATTTCAGTCTGTGCAGTGTATATGAATGCAGCTTACTTGCACATCCCGCTTATAACTCCGTTTATTAAACGAAATGTAGTTTCGTAACTTTGTATAGCGGAATTTCTATGCTGGGATGTAATTCATACACCTTCATATCGGGAACTTTATCAACTATTATGAACATGGCTCCCTGGCAAATGTCGGTATGCTATAAATAACGTCACATATCCTTTTTTAATTTAGTGGAAATTGTTCAAAAGCGTTACAGTCTGGAAGCTGTCTTAAAGCTTCCACGATTACTCCACATAGTTATCAGAAATTCCAAATTGATTGAATCCTTTAAGACCAATTAAATCAAATTCTACGTTGTACAAATTCTTTCTACATTAGATTTTAGAGGTATTCAAAGTTTACTTTGAAAAATAAATGGAACTAACCCTGGACTACAGAATTTTTTTCCTAATTATAATGAGCTAGATTACGACGTTTGCCTTTACTTGTGCGTGGCAATAGTTTCTGAGACGATGATTTTCATACACTCAGTTTAAGGAACGTGTATTGCAGTTTAGTATAATTGGAGAAAATCCTTAATGAGCACAGCCACAAAATAATGATTTCAAAGACGGTTGCCACAGTGAGACCGATTGAACTAAGTTTATTTATCGATAGTTTTAGCTACAATTTCGCCTCTTTCATATACTATTTAATTAAACGTTACCACGAATCCTACGGAATTTGTTCGACCAACACATTTACTTTTGCCTTCGAAAAAAAGTACATTTACTCTACACGTAGCACACAATTTATAAATTTCCTCTTCGTTTGATCACGTAATAGTTATCCTTTGGTGTAAGTATATTAAAAACGTAATTGCTCCGGCCGCTAGCTCGACATAAAATTTGTTCACGGTGACTTTCAATTTTCCTGAACCACCGTTATGATTCGAAACAATCGTTCAAGAAACACAACTAATTCCAATTTTTCACAACGCACAAATTCTAATTTCTCTTTTAATTAAAATCTTGCAATCTCTCCCCGATGGCTAAGAGATTTCATCTATCTCTTCATTCAACTCTGAACGCTCACAATAGCGAATTTTCTTTAAAATGGCGACGTGTACATTTTCTATTGGTTAGTGTCTTTTTTCCTACCAAACCTACACGGCTGTTAGTCATTTCAAAATAAGCTGAATCAAAGATTTTCACGGCTACTTTAGAAGAAATGTTACTCCATATAGGTACGTATTAAACCGACTGCAATTCTATCTCTGGGCTCGCAATCTAGACGACAAAAACAATTAAAGAACAAATGCTCATTGAAAACCCCTGCGTAAAAAAGACACATATTCCATTGACTCCAATCATCCAGATACACTTCAGAACCTTAATATTTTTTACAGCTTTTTTTTATATCTTTATTGCAAATTTACAATCTACTTCATTTAGAGTATTAAGTAAATGTGATGTATGACTTTGACTTGGAAGGGGAAGTGTCCACTGACAATTCACCTTATAGTTCACTTAGTGTTACGGGGGTAGACCAGCAGGCCAGGTTTTGTTTAATCTTCTGATGGGTGGTCCATCCCTGAAGAGGATTTCTATGAGGACGTTTGGATTACCTGTAATTCGTTGTTGGTAAGCGGCAGAGACAGTGGTGATCACGTCCGTGACATATGGAATTTGAAGGTCTTGATGGAGTATGAAGTTGCTAACGTACCATGGAGCGTTAACGATTGCTCGGAGTGTTTTGTTTTGGAACGCTTGGATTGGTTTTAAATGAGTGGGTTTGGCACAGCCCCAAAGCTGGATACCGTAAGACCAGATGGGTTTCACCATGGTTTTGTACAGCAGGAGTTTATTTCTGAGAGAAAGTTTAGATTTGCGTCCCATGAGCCAGTACATTTGTTTGACTTTGTGATCCAACTGCTTCCTTTTCGTTTGGATGTGTTTCTGCCACGTCAGTCGTTGGTCTAAATGGAGTCCTAAGTATTTTACTACAGTGTTTACAGGTATGGGAGAACCGTTGTTTGATACGGCCGGACAGATTTCTTTGCGTTGGGTAAAAGTGACTTGAACTGATTTGGCTTGATTCTGCCTGTTGAGGGCCCAAAACAAGAGAGGGATAATAAATAAATCTTGATTCGCCATTTGGAATACCATTCACTGAGCATGTTGAGTTGGGATTGCATGTTTACGGAGGAGGTAACCGGATCGTGGTCAGAGGAGAGAATAGCAACGTCATCCGCAAATGCCGCAACTGTCATGTTATGCAAGACGGGTAAGTCGGCAGTATATAATAGGTAAAGGAGCGGGCCGAGCACACTTCCCTGAGGGACCCCAGAATGTATAGGATTTAAAAATTATACTTTACTTATTTTTGCGCGAAAATTGAAAAACTAATCCAAACAAGAAGCTTACGTCACATGCATTAAGAAAGTACACGCGGTTGGATTGTTCTAAATTTTTACAGTGTCGATAGGTTTTTTTTTTGTATATTTTTACCTTAAACACAGTCCAAGTGATTGAAAGTCTTTTACCTTAAAGAAATGCCCACTTTTGAAATTTATTAAATGTCGACGCTCATCTACAGATTTTTTTTGTATACTTTTACTTTCAGAAAGGTGCAAGCAGCTGAAATTGTCTAAACTTTCAATCAAACTTGTATATTTTATTTATTACTTACCTCCGATTAACCCTCCTAATACCAGGTGATTTTTAAAACCCGAGTCCGCTTAAATTCCAATGTTTTTTTGTTACCTATTCTATAACACATTGGTTATAAAATAATTAGTGTATTCCACTCATGTATACAGTCAAAATTTTTTCCCAATTTATACTTTGGTAAGCATAGGAAAATGTACACATATACCAAATATGCTATTGAATTCTCCATCTAATCTAAATGATTTTCGTCCAATCAGTATGCTACCAACTTTATCAAAAACCTTAGAAAAAGTAATTGAGAAACAAATTAGAACCCATTTGTCCTTAAATAAGTTAATCCCGGATGTCCAATCTGGATTCAGATCTATGCACAGTTGTTGCACTGCTCTTTTAAAAATTGTAGACGATATAATTTCCACACTGGACCAGGGTAAAGCAACTATTCTTGTTTTGCTAGATCTCTCTAAAGCATTTGATACGTTAGATCATGCCATGCTTCTAGCTATTTTACATTACGTAAGTTTCAGTCCGGGAGCCATAGCCTTAATTGACAGTTATCTTTCCAACAGGAAGCAAGCAGTTAAAATATCGACTTTTAAAAGTGTTACCCGGGGAGTACCACAAGGGTCCATTCTTGGACCATTATTGTTTCTTATTTACACATGCACCACAGTAAATTGTCTCCAATATACCACATTACATTCTTATTCTGATGATACGCAGATTTACTATTCATTTCCAGCTGCAGATGTAAGTAACGCTTGTAAACGCATAAACGCAGACCTACATGCTTTGCAAAACACATTTCAATCTCACTCTCTACATTTAAATTCAAGCAAATCTACTGCAATATTGTTCAGCGGCGCAAATCAGCGGGAAATGCTAATGTCCCAAATCAATATTAATATTAGGAATGAAGCGATTACTTTTAAATATGTTGTAACTAATCTAGGTCTATATCTTGATAATAAATTGCGTTTTAAAAACCATATTTCTATTTGTCTCCAAAAAGCTTACGGCAATCTTAAAAAGATTTACTCTATTAGACACTCTTTAAATATAAACATAAAAACTCTTCTTTGTAAATCTCTAGTCCTTTCTAAGTTGAATTATTGTGATATACTTTATAATACTTGTCTAGATACTAATGATGAAAAAAAAAAGGTGCAGAATGGATGTATGCGATTAATTTTCGGCAAAAGGAAATATGATAGAATCACGTATAAATTTTTAAATGGTATTATCATTTCAACTTTCAATTTTGGGTTGAGTGGAAGAGCAGGAAGTAATAATTTTTGTTACAATCTGAACTCCGCTCTGTGAGAAGTGAGTAGTTGGTAATAAAAACACATTTTTTTTCGGGTAAGGTGTAGCTCAATAAAGGCATTATTATTATTACTATTATTATTACCGCTTCACAGTGAACTTGAACAAAGATATGTCTGGAAATAACGAGCTATATCAAGAAACGTATTGCAACAAGCGAGCGTGGTTGCTACGATTTCTTCGGACCTAAAGGTTTCGGTTCATTCTATGAAAATCCGACCACGTGACAAAAATGCAGGTTTACTATTCGTTTAAAAGGGTACCCTACTCGCGATTGTTTTTTTTTGCAGAAATAGGGCTCGTTTCGGTATTTTTACGGGGTGAGAGTTGAAGAGGAATTTGCGAGCGATCATGTAGTCTACTTGGGTCAGTTGTTTCTACTGTTAGAGAGGTTTTTTGTGAACCATTGTGCACCAATGTTAGTGCGTTGAAATTGAATTTTTACCGAGTTATAAGAGCAGACCTTATTCTGCATATCTGAAGAGATTCTTTGTGCGATTTCAAGAACTGGATCGTGCATTTTTGGAGTAAATTTTATACGGAGTTGTTACCTTTGTAAGATACACATGGCACGTACATTACTTCACGAATTGTAACGATATAAAGGAATATTTCCAGAACGTCTTTCAATTTTGTTTCCTAGTAAACTTCAATGTCGTAACTAAAATTGATCGTTAAAGACATTGAATTTTCATTAAAACTTTGGGGAATTCTTACCCTAAAATTGAGCACCAGTTTCCATTTTGTAACGGTTGCAGTCTAAATAATTACACCCATGGTATAATAAAAAATTACACCAAAGCTTTTCTATCTCCTTAATTAATTAGAAAATCTCATTTTTTCAGTTGGGCGTAGCATGCTAAAGAGGTCTGAAATATGCAAAATTGAATGTGTTATTTCCAATGTTCGCGATCTTTATGTAGAAAACAAAATCATAAAAGTATATTCTTTATTCCACTTTATGCTCACATTTTGTTTGACATTAAAAATTTAACAAAATAGCATTAGTGCAGAAATAATTTTTAAGCAGCAACAAATCTCTGCCCTCTGTGTCATTCTAATAGATAAGGATCAGAGCATTGGTAACAGTAAAAATGTAATGAATTTGTCCTGGGCGGAAAATAAAGATAGCTACGCTTGCATGTATAGACACATGTTAATGCATATTGCAGGCAGAAATACGGATGTAAAAAAACCGGGGTAGGTTTAGAAATAAAACACTGGATACTGCTTGATTGTTGATTGGTCAATGTTTTTCTTTGATTTGCCAGCAAAAGATCCATTCAAGCGATGTCAAAAAAGATCAAAGCAATGCACTAGAAATTCCAACCCTTTCTATTTACACTGTTGCAGGTTGCATTCGAATGTGTGGTTGACACAGGTACTCTTTGCTCACGGCACTGAAATACAAATATCTACCAATAATCTTTAGATGAATAGGGTTGCCATCTCAAAACTCTACCAACTAGGACAGGAAGCATGAAAACCCCGGATTTAGGGATTATAAACCCGGACAAGGGTGGAACGAAAAAAATTTTTTTGTAATATCTACCCGTCATAGCATTTAAAACGTACATTTAGTTAAGAAAATGAAGTGTACAAAATCTCAATGAAAACAAAAGATATCCTGAGGTTCCTAATCGGCCTTAAAGTTTCCGTATAATTTAGCCGTTTCCCGCCTATTTCTAGCTGAGTTGTAGATAAGAATACCATTCCAGAGACGCCAATAGGCGAGGGGGAAGGAATTTGTCTGTTTCCACGGACCTCGCTACACTATATAGTGTTTTGTCGTCAGTTGCTAAGTGGTAATACACCTTTGCGCGCGTCATGTCTACTAGAAGTAAATATCGTTGTGAAATTTTTGGTGATCCTAAAGAACTAGACTTTCGTGTCTTACCGACCTACCGTGATGTAATGTTGTACTATTTATTCGTTCAACACGAGCTCAAAGAGAAGAAATCTTCAAAAGATCCTTCGATTCGGGAAATTTTAGAAATTATAATACCGAAAATTGAAAATGTTTGGAAAAGTGCATCTATTCCTACGGTTTCGCGTCGTAGAATTTGGAATATGATAAAAGATTTTCATGGGCGTTATAAGAAATTACAGAAAAATCTTAAATTGATAAAAGATGCATTCAAAACGTATTGAATCATTTAAGGGCGAAGCATCTCGTTTGTTCGATATTGCTTCTTGCAAATGCGGGGCTAAAATTTGTAAATGCGACAAATATCATAGAGTACCGGCTATGGAGCAAGATTTCTTGTTAGATCAAAGAACCACCAGAAATATGGCTATCGGATCGGTCGATATCGTAACAACCCAAAAGCTAAAGTCTGCCGAACAGCGAAAGGCAAAAGCAGATGCTCGACTCAATGCTTACAAACTTCAACGAACATCCAGCAAAAGGTAAGGTAGAGAATTTATAATACTTCCTAAAATTACTGACGAAAATGCATTTATTTGCAGCAGTTCCAATGATGGCAAAAATTCTGTAAGGGGTCGACCAAATGCTCCGTCATTAGATGTAGCAACGTCTTCATTTAATTGTGAAGAAGCAGGTCCCTCTTCCTTAAATACGGTTAGCCATAGCCATTCATCGCAAATGAGGACCAAATTGCCTTCTCTTGGTCTTGCTTGCGACAGAACAGGGGTGTCAAATGGTGCAGCTGCAATAATTGCTAGTGCCGTGTTGGAAGATGTTGGTCTGATAACAAAAACTAATCCTACCATGACGATCGATCGAATGAAAGTAAGGAGGGCAATAGAGGCACAACGTCGTTTATTAAACGAAGGCGGGAACAGAACGAGATTACTAGGATTATTTTTTGATGGCCGCAAGGACAAAACGCTAGTTAATGAAAAAGAAGGTGAGGTATTTCACCGAAGAACAATCTCAGAAGAGCATGTCGCTGTTTTAGAGGAACCTGGATCCAGGTACGTAGGGCACACGACCCCAATCGTCGGTACTGATCTTGGCATTAAGAATTCTCTCCAGGGTTTAGTCGATGAAAAATTTTACACAACAGACTTAGTGGCTATCGGCTGCGATGGTACTGTTACTAATACAGGATGCAAAAATGGCGTGATTCGATTAATGGAAGAGGAATTGGGTCGGCCCTTGCAGTGGCTAATTTGCCTCTTCCATTTTAATGAACTACCTTTACGGCATCTAATAACACACCTTGATGGCGAGACAACTGGGCCACGTGGATTTAAAGGTGATATAGGTCAAAAACTCGAGAACTGTGAGAAACTTCCTTACTGAATTTCACCCTATTAAAAATAACCTTCCGGCAATGGATTGCAGTAAATTCAATGGTCTTAGCACCGATCAACAATACCTTCTCGAGATGGTACAAGGAATAGAAGCAGGGGTTATTTCTGCATCTTTAACGGCACGGAATCCTGGAAAAATGTCTCATGCTAGGTTGCTCACAACTGCCAACCGGATTTTGAGGCTATATACCGCAACCAAGGAACCAACTGCCAATTTGCAAATTCTTACCGAATATATCGTAAAGGTTTATGCTCCGTTATGGTTCAACATAAAGCTTAAACCTTCTTGTGTTGAAGGTGCAAGGCATTTTTATAGAGTGGTGGAATTTTCTAGGTTTTTTCCAAAAAACGTATTGAAAATTATCGACCCAGTTATTGAGCGAAACGCTTTTTTTTGTCACCCAGAAAATATACTGCTTGCACTACTTACGGATGAAGACCTAACGTACAAAGAGCTTGGAATTAGGAGGGTTCTCAAAGCAAGAAAAAACTACAAACCAGGAATTCGTGTGTTCACAGTACCTTCAATAAACTTTAAAGCAACACACTATTCACAATTGATTTTCTGGGACCAGGTGAAATTATCGGAGCCACCTTTAACCAAAAATATGGAACTAGATTTAGGAAAGACAGTCAAGTTTGATTTTCCTCCTTTTCCTTGCCACACCCAAGCAGTGGAACGCTGCGTGCGCCTTGTGACTGAAGCATCCGCTGCTGTTTGTGGTCCAGAAAATCGAGAAGGCTTCATCCAGGCTCGTATAAAATCAAGAAATATTCTACCGACATTTGAAACAAAAGCAGACTATTTCTTAAAGAAATAATTTCCGTGCTTTCACAATTACATTTGTATTACACTTTTGGTTTCGCTTCTTGACTTAAATATCTAAGGACCTGTTGACTTATTATTTTTATGGCACCTAGTTCTAAATGCCAAACTATGTTTATTTGGAAAAAAAATATTAAAACCATATCTCGGGATATTGTTTTATTTTTAATTTTTAAGGCCATTTAGGAACCTCAGGATATTTTTGGATGTGATTCAGATTTTTTACGCGCTTTTCAGAGGTAACAAGGAACATTTTAAGTCCTATGACAGGCAGATTAGAAAAAAAAAGTGAAAAATAGTTTTTTGCTTTTTTCAAGGCCATTTAGGAACCTCAGGATATTTTTGGATGTGACTCAGATTTTTTATGCGCTCTTCAGACGTAAAAAGGAACATTTTATGTCCTATGACAGGCGGATTAATGAAAAAAAATTTAAAAAAAATTTTTTCGTTCCACCCGGCGGACATATCAACTGAATTTAATAAAAAATATTTTCTAAAGAAATAAAACAACCAATTAATTTTTATAAATAAAACAAGGCGTACTCTTATAACGAAACAAAATCTTCTTTAACTGTTAGGAATCAACAACGGCTTATCTACATTTTTAAATTCTTTAAATGAAGTAATAATATACTTTTTTAACAAAATAAAATACAATTTATAAGAGCTAATAACAATAATTTTTAAATGAAACAAAAATTTGGTCTTTTAGTCAAATGAAATATTTAGGGAACTACTTTTCAGATCTTCGGTATTTATCTGTCTTTCCAATAGCCTTTAGAATAGCTTCTTTACTTAAAAGAAATTTATAAAAATCTACACAATTATAATCTTTAAAATTGTACTTTATTTTTATCACTGACGAGACTGTTTCAATATTCAATAAATTCCTTTATTTTGTCCACTGTTGTGCCACTAGTGAAAATACTGTTTCAGCGTTGTCATTATGAGCTGGAATGCAAAACTAGTAGCGTCCCAACGAACGAGCGGACGGACGGACGGCCAAGTGGCTACAATAGCGCATTTTTTTGTGGAAATGCGTTAAAAAGTAGTGCGCAATTTTCAATAACTCCGAGTATCTATAAATGAGCATTCGGTGTTTTAAAAATTGTTACCAAAACTGATTTACGCTTGAAAGCTTATCTTGTTGGTTTAAATTTTGACAGAAAGATTTTTAATTCGCCCACTCAGTACCTCAAAACCCGGAGTACCATTGAAAACCCGCCCGGACGCTCCCCGGACGCCCCCTAAACTAGGACAAATCCGGGGAAATCCGGACGGTTGGCAACCCTAGATGAAAACCAGTAAATAAGGCTTTCAAATACCGGAGCTCTTCAATCACTAAAAAAGAACCATTTAAAAAGCTCGGCCAAACAATGTCAGATATTATGCGGAAGCAATTAAGCAAATATCGCAAATTTACGCGAGCGTATAAACAGAGATTGTAAAATTAGGACTCCCAATTAACTTGGTGCCACGATTACATAATCGGGTTATGGTCAACGTAAATGATTTACCGGCTGATATGAGACGATGAGCACGATAGGGTACTCTCATTGCACCTGTGGTTGATTTTTAACTTAATTACACATAATTGAATATAATAATATTGCGTAGTGTTAGATCATAAACATTCAAACGAAGAAGATATACGAATAAACAACCAAACATTTCGATTTGTCATCCTGATTTCGTTTTATAATTTATCAACATATTTTTTCAAAACAATACTAATGTTGTTTACGTCGAAAAATTTACGTAGATGCTTTATAATGAAAATACAGCTCAATATACTCACATTTCAACAATACGTGGATAATATGATTCGAGCGAAATTGCAATAATGAAATGTACGTAGATTTTAATGCATATTATTATTATTACTATTATTTTATAATGTTTGTTTAAACCATTTGGTTATTAATTAAAATGTACTGTAACGTGAATTTTGTTTCGTGATTTATTTATGTACAATTAATTACCTAAATAAAATTATAATGTTCCTTAAACATAGTTAGTTATCACTTACGTGTACCTACTCAAATTTGTAACATGTACGAGCGCTGAATTTCACTATTTATCACTTCACCATCATCCACTAATCCATTATCGACTTGATGGCGCCTTGCTATTGATGTAGAAAATTCGCGAAAGTACAACTACAATCCTTACCAATGTAAATTTCTATGTTAGGTAATCTGGTTTATATAATCGGTTACTTATTCACGCGCCTGTTTCAGATAAAACATTTTAAATTTTATACCACTTTTGGTTATACCATAAGTAGATTCACACTTCACCATTTTAAATGCGATGGTCTAATTTTGAATCTCTTTAAAACATTTTCTGGGGACGAAAATTGCCGAGGGAAAGTTTTTGTTAGCGAATTTAGCGGAGCGAGGGCATTTCCTTAGTAGGTTGGTATACGTGGTGGTTCAAAATAAAAAGTGTTACGAGACAAACGTTGTGAAGAGACCTGGAATCGATTTTCGTATTTAACAATAATTTATATAGATTTATGATACTATTTGCCTCTCTTCTAAAATCTAAGCTATCGACATTGGACCTTACTTGTGGCCGTAGCCAATGGGGGGATCAATACCATCAGTCTTTCTCTGTACAGCTTCAAGTTCAGTTCTGTGACAGTTATAGTACGGATACCGCACCAGAGCGCAATACTGTCAGTGATCAAGGGTTTCATATAATACCTTTAAAGAAGAGATGTTTGTAAATCTTCTACTGTTCCGTATGGCAAATCAAATGGCGCAGTTTTTCATGCCATATCTGCAACGTCTCTTTAGATGAATTATTGCTTCACTTACCATTGGAATTCAAGGCAACTCAATGTCCAACTTCTTTTAAAGGAAACGACGTTCTGCCACCACGTTGAAAAATCGGGACGACGAGAGACGGAGATTATTTTAATTTTACAACAAATTTACAGTTTTTGTATATAAAGTGCTATTTATTAAGAAGTAGACATAGGGATTTACGTATATTGTTTTTCCCTATATCTACTTTTAAGACAAAATCTCTTCTGAAGGGCGCTTAATTAATTTTAGTTTTCTCTTAGAATCGCTACAAGCTTAACCATGAATTCTCTAAATTTGTATCCACAAGCAATCCATTCTATTGCTTATTAATCAAACAATGGCTACAAAATGACTTCTTGTTTACGCAGACGGCCATACTTAATCGTTAATTTGTTTGATTTATTTCCGCCCTACGAATCAAACAAAATGTTAGGTCTTAAATCATTACTAAATAGGTACGACTATATGAGACGTATGTGGCAAATAGCGGAAGCTGATGCTAAAAAAACGTGCTCCATTGCAGTTTCCACGACACTCAAATGACCTCATGCCGAGTTCGCAGTGGTAATCAAATACCCCTAATTAAGATAACTAAAAATCCTCGACATCTCGGCTCCAGACATCCGCAATCATTTAAGAAAACAATGCTCTATAAGCATTGAGAGATGCAAAAATATTTTTACAATTCTAATTTAAGAATTGCGATTGCGATTCGAAGAAATTTTCAATTTTCCAACAATTTTGTCCGATAGATATTCTCTCACGATTAGGGTGTTGTGCGGGGGCGCACCATCCTATTGAAACCCACAGTTTCCAACTTTATTGTTCTTTATCGTACATTGTTGTATTTGCAATATAAAAAATGTATGTACTTTTTTTACGGGCCATATAAAAAAATGAAGTTGAAGATTTCTCGGAAACGAAACGTTGTATTGAAAATTTCTCAACGCTGTCTTGTAGAGCTCAAATGGTGGCAATAGGAAATTGTTTTTTATTTTAAATCTGTTCAGATAACAGCAGGAAGAATCGAAACAAAATTAGCAAATTTCTGGAATATCTTCGGAAGTAATCGGAATTTTCTGGTTTACTTTACAGCATTATAATTGCTCATTAATTGCGCAACCTTTCCCTAATTTGACCATCTTCTACGGTTTCTGAAACTCCCATCATGGACAGTACACTATTCAATTCTCTCACTCGGTAGCGTTCGGAGAACATGCCCCATAGTTGCTCCTCTTTAGGAGGACTCCGACAGCAAGCGAGTTTTGAAAGTTCGCTTTTTTGCTGTTCAGGTTCGCTCCTTACAAATTACATCTCGATCGACCCAATCAGTAAAGCTATAGGTAATACAAAATTCCTCGTCTTCATTTTTTATAGGATATCATTTTCCAAGTGATTTGCAATTAACGATAAACCCGTTGTAAAAGTAATTCCATACTTTTACAAGAAAAAAGAAACAACGACCAGCGTTCCTTAAAACTCAATTTTCGTTCCGTCTCCCAATAAGGATCTTGTTTACTCAGTCTCCGTAATGTTCCTATTAGGATTTCTCGACAGCCCTCCATCTGTTCGACTTTGGCGAATGTCGAATCTAAAATTAAATCACATAAAAAATTCCCTTTCTTATCTCGATCGCGAAAGGCAAGTTTATTCCAATAATGGCGTAGTTGAGGTGTAAATTACGAGCACGCGTGCGGGACATTATTCTACATTAATATTGTTAGGGGCTGAATGCTTAATATGCTTTTGTTTGGTATATCAAAACCTCCCTCGACTGGAAGTAATTCGATTAAGTACTTTGTCGAAATACCTTTCATTACGCACTATTGTAACAGGAAATTGTTCATTGTGTAGAAATTGGGTTGTGAGCTCACTACGATTTGTATGTTCTCCAGTGACGAACTGTACCAATCGCAGGTTTACCGATTGTCCTATAATATACCATTGAGCTGTAAGTAGTTAATGTGCTTTAAATGGTAAATAAATCATTTGTTTCTATAACAGAGCCCAGAAGGTTTAACAAACGGGATCTGTTTCGACAGCTACGTACGTTGTAACCATCAGCGACAAAATGGGTAAAAAGTGCCACAGTGAACTGTCTACATTATTTACACGTATTTACGCGAATGGGTAAGCCTTACGAGGTAAATTTTTATTCATAGGATTCCTTGGGTGTTAACAGGTTTCTTTTTAGGTTCTACTCCTGGTTATGGCATATGTTCTTGTACTTATATCTCAATCCGAAACCCATTTATGAATGGGATACGTAAGTTTGAATTAATCGGATTTGGGTGTGATTTTGGCATTGCTGTTTTTGGATGTATCTTTACTCTAACATGCATTTAACCACTCTTATCGATGCCGTTTCCTTATGGATATGCTAAAACGTGTTCACAAACCTATGATTGATATATGTTCTGATTAGCTGGAACTCATCTAGCACTTGGTATTTAAGATCAGATTGAAATATTCATATAATATAGCCTACCCGTACCCGAGGATTCACTGCGCCTGGCGTGTTCCCAACATTGTATTGTATTTTTCCAAAGGATTCACTCGGTGACCAAACCTCGGTGACTTTTCACTGCAAAACCCGTTTCCTCTGAACAGCCGTTGCCAATTCGTTTCACGAGGTCCACTGCAAACGAATGGTCCATAATACGGGGAATAGTAAAACTGTACACGCAATTGACAAAGTGGTTAAGAAAATTGACAAGGTGGGTGCTCCAGCTAAAGGATGCAATTTCACAATTTAACACTGACGACATTCGACCTATTTATCTGAGTTCTTGGACACGAAAATAAAAATCTGACATGAATTATCTATCTGGGTCGCACAATGGATTTGAATAAACACACAATTAATTGCCTGACAATGGCAAAAATTTATTCCGAACACATGACAGTTAAGTGGCCAAATCGAAAAACGACTCTGTTTTTTAGTTCTAACGACATTTTTTGAGCCATTTTGGCCACATGGTTTTTTAGGTGTAAAAAAATATGCTGAATCCGATTCCGGATGTTGCCAGGCCGAATTTTGCACTAGTTCACAAATACAGCACGATGGCGCCATTATCTATTGTATTGTCTACCTACTATTTAGTATTAAATTGTTTTCCATAATTTATTACTTATATACGTAAGAGTTGGTTAATTAACTTCATAGCTAATTCAGAAAAATGTATGAAAATACATCCTGTGGTGATATATAGGGTGTCCCAAAAAAGCTGTGAATTAATTAAAATACTGTTTTTAATTTTCCTCGGCAAATTTTGGTTGTTATTAAATTTTGTGCTTTTTAATACCCGTTGGTAAGTATTTAGGTTTTTTCCAACTATCAGAATGAAAATTTATAATAAGTACCTACAATTAGGTACTAATATAAATGTCAAGTATATCCGAAATTCACACCTGTAAAATTCTGGTGTTCTAAAATTTAAGCGCAACTTTTTTACATTATAGTGTATAGATGATTATAGTTGCAAGAGACAACATGATATTCTTGCTTTGTCAACTCCTGTCTTGGTCCTTAGTTAGTTCCCGCCAACACTGTGCAGCGGGGCCACTTGCTACATTCAAATTGTTGATTTACCGCCCACCAAGATACAGACTTTATTTACAAAAAATATGATCATTTTTTGGGGTAATGTTTAGAAGTAACTTATCTAGAAAGCTGTCGGTTTACTTTTTCCCTTGATCGAGAGTAAGAAAATAAAACAGATTACCGCAATAATCGATGCAAAACATCTAATCTTTAAACAATCGGTATTCCGTTGTTATAAACTTTTTAAGAAAAATAGTGCGAACATTTTGTAGATAAAGGTCTAAATTTATAAAATAGTTCTTTAAAAAAATTTTTTTTGAAAAATAACTTGAGTTTTTTAGGCGGGCGCTCTTATGGAAATTTACATTGGGTGCAGTGGGCACATAAGGGCGTACAGTTGCATCTTCTCATGATGCTGTGGCCGGGGACATTTTGTACCACACATATTGTCTCGCAAATGCGATAAGAGACACTGAAAAATCGAATGTTCAGACTAGCCCTCCTAAAAACTTGGCTCTAAATAAATTATGCTTTGAACTAAAAGTGCACAAATATCTGCAAGTGCCTTGGCGACTGCTTCAATCGTAAAAAAAATGAGCAGGATGAAGAAATTTAAGTTCCGTTAAAATTTTTGAAATATAATACATTCGCCGTCAGAATTATTTATTTATTTATTTATTTATTTATTTATTTGTTTAACGGAAATACCATTTTTACAAAAAAATACTAAACATAATATCATATAGCAAAATGTTATAACAAAATGAAGTGTGACTATAAATCAAAATTACTGAAAAGCTTAATTACTAAAAATCAAATGCATTTTAATTGATAAAAAGAACGATAAATTTCATTGATTCTAATAAATTGTGTTACATCAGCTTCCTTCTGAATTCGATAAACGTAGTACCAAAAAAGTTAATTTTGATTAATTAATTATCTCTATATTCTCTGTATAATGTACCCAATATATGTTTTGCAATTTTCTGTGTCTCCTGTATGTTTCTTAACACCTCAATCCGAAAAACTATGTGAAATCCGTCTGGCATAAAAATTTATATATTTGGCCGTCATATTGGCCGCCATTTTGAAATTAGCCAAAAATCAGCTTGGCAACATCCGAATTCGGGTTCAGCAGACATTTTTACCCTTATAAACGCACGTTTCCAAGATGGCTCATTAAATGTCGTTAGACTTGCGATTTATATTAACTATGGCCACCCAACTATGTAACAATATATAAAACAAGATCCCTGCAAGAAAGAAAATACGGCTTGTTTGGATGTATTACCCCGTACGTAAGCGGGGATAAATAAAATAATGTCTTTAAACTACTTACAGTTTCTTTTAAATAACCCAAACAATCTGGTCATGCAAGGTTTGCGACATTCGGGTGCACTTAAATCACACACAAAGTCACAAACTCTGACAGCTTCTGAACTTTACTTGTTCTTGGTAACACTGAACCTGATGACAAACAAAGCTGGGTTGATGAATAAGATGGACGATGGAAAACTTTTAATAGGAAGAGAACCTTACCCAAAATCCTCACTCTACTATAACTTGCTTGCTTTTTTCAACTCGACAAAAATTTCTTCCGTAATCGGACAACACACGTTAAACTTCTTACATTACTTTGGTTAACTTGCTTCTGCACAAAGTTATCATAAAAATGACGGGGGCTGACTGCACGAAATTTAGCGTAAACAAATTTACACACTCTTTAACCGTCGCGATACTACAGTAGCCGCACCAGCAGCCCCGTTTACTCGTTGTCTCCAGTATTTAAGGAAACACCACTTTCACCATCAAATAAACTCCTTTCTCAGGAATTTTCAAATCATTATCCTCCAATATGAAACGCGCACCACGCTCCAGAGGAAATCTAACCATTTGTACCTGTTTCGAGAACGCCTGAAGATATTTAGGTGGTCGGTAACAGGAAATGGCAAGAGGGCACCAGGAGAAGTCCAGTTCAATGACAATACACTACAACGTAAAAATGGCGATGGAAAGAGAACAGCCACCCATGTCGGAACATTACACACGTTATGGGAGGCGGGGCTATCTACAAGAAAGGCGGGGATCACGGAGAGGAGAACTAAAGCAAGGAAAAAATGCATCTGTGTGGCTGCGTTGGAGGGAAAGTGATGCAAATATGGTAAAAAAAAAGGTGATTGAGACGGTGATCAAGGATAACGCTTGTAAAATTATACACCCCGCGGAAGGACATCAATCTATGTAGGTGTGCTCTACGAACTCTACGAGAAAGTCGTAGAGATGCACATGATTGGACACGTAAACATCTCTCCCAGCTTGTACGCTTTTTGCAAGGTGAAAACGCGTGAGAAGCTGGTCATGATCTTTTCTTTTGATGTTAAAAACACTTTAAATAGCCTCCCTACCAATTCCATCATGGAGGCTCTCTTATCTTATCTTCAGACAACACGTTAGCGACCGTATCAAAAGGCTTCATTCATAGCCCACTTCAAATCCTAATTCAAAACCTGCGTCGGAGGATCAAGAACCAGTAGAAGGAGGTTATAAGACCAGGGGTCAATATCTCCTACTCAGACGTAGGAATTGTATACCTGAGAGTGGCGGCGATCTGCTGAACTAGCAGAGGATTTACCTTGCGGTTCAATTGCTATCCACTGCACATTTTCACTAAAACTTAAATATCCAAAGGTCCGAATCAGTGAATTACGGAACATACAAGGGTCACATTTTTATTGTCTCTCATTTACACTATGATTCAATTTCCTTTATCTTGTAATTACTAAAAATAAAGAGAAGTGACTCCTCTACGTGTCCCCAGTCGAGTGCTTCAAAGTATTCCATTGACATGATTTTTTCTTAAACAAACGCTAACAATCTTGTCCTACAGTTTCTGGGATTATTAGTTATCGCTGACTTATTATGTTTGGCGTTCCTTCATTATAGCGTGCATAGCATGTTTTCGAGCAAGTGGAAACGATAACCAGCCAAACAATGGTGCGGTTTTGTTCTTCCTTAATTATTTGATTTTGTAATCTACTTTTCCATAGACTTGGTGGACAATATTTACTTGAGTGCTATTTCATATTCAGAACTGTAAGTAGATCCTGTAGTGTTTAAATATACATTTAATAAAATGATCCCGCTTTTAAATTAGAAAATGTAAGTGTCTCCCTCAACTCTTCCACTAAACTGTTTGTTGTCGTATGTTGAGGAAATCATTTGTAGTATATTGTTATGCCTTCTTTTTTAGAAAAGCTGTTCAACTTTCCAATCTTCCAACTTTTGTAGGATTATACTGTTAATGGATAAATTGTCTCACAAAAGCACGAAATCTCCTTTTGATCCTTCGCATAACCGCGGGTTTTTGATTAACAACAAATAAAAATTTGTTATTTATGTATTTCAGCGACCGTGGCATGTTTATCGAAGACTGATCTTTGCAAGAAACTTGTGCCTATAGAACCATATAGTTAGTGAAAATTATTTTTAATGTAAAAATCAGACCTTGCAGAATGAACCTTTACTTACTGCCTCAGGTAAGCGACTCAATAATATCAACGCTACTACTTTCTGCATAGATCGCGTCGGCGCTTGCAGTCTCCATGTTTTGCTTTCTCAATGGAATGGAGCTCAGCTATCTATCAATTCTGATTCCGTATTTTTCCAAAGTCAACGGTATGCGAGTTGATAATTCGTTCACTATATCGGACAATCAAAAGTCTTGGTTGTGTAAGTGCGCGTAAAACGTAAAATTGGTGGTGGTGCAATTAGCGAGTGGCCTAGAGAGAGAGCAATCAAAACAACGTTAAATTTTAGTATCTACGGGTGCACTGATCAGGCCAATAAGCAATGCCGTGACGGGATTAGTTATGGATCAGATAGGACGATTAAACACCCAGAGATTTGCCATATTGCCGTGGTCGATCGGATGGCTAATAATCGCAACTGCGTCGAATTTTCCAATGCTGATGGCCGGATTCTGCATCGCCATTTCTGCTTGCCGTAATGGCCCTTTCAATTTAACCATTACTTACTTAGATCTTTTACAGCGGGGTTTATGATATCTACTCTGACATACATTACCGAAATTAGTTCACCTAGCGCAAGAGGAGTGCTGCTTAGCTTCAAAGGCATCTTCTGGGGATTGGGTACGTTCGTTTTTTGCCCAACAGTAAATTAGTAAATAATACAATGTGGCAGGAAGCATGTCTGTATTTTTGCTTGGTGCTTTCATACACTGGCGAACGATAGCGTGGATCAACTGCTTATTGCCACTTATACCTTTCGTTTTGACACTATTTGTCAAGGAAAGTATGTTGTGGCTTGTGGGCAAAGGACGTATCGATGACGCAAAGGAGTCGTTAGTATACTTCAACCGTTATCGAATGCTAAAGGATGAAAATGTAAGCATATATTGGTACATAGGTATCCTTTATTAAATTTGGCCTGTTTAGCTCGAAAGCGTAATTGATCGTAAGTTACTTTCGATCCAAACACTCCAGGAACGATATCAACCGAGTAACTTAAATCTTCTGCAAAAAATGAAATTCTTCCTTCAACCTTCAGGGTATAAGAGAGTACTTATGATTGCAGGCTTACAGGTTTTTAACGAACTCACAGGCTCAACCGTGGTATACAGCAACACTATACTTTTCTTCAACGTAGGCAAGTTGTGCGGCAAAGTTCAATTTCTAAATTTCTATTTCAGGAATTCAGCACTACAATAAATCCATACTCCATTGGGATTTACATGGGCCTAGCTAGGCTAGCTACAAGCTTTTTCAGTATGTGGTTACTGAAAACCTTTAAATTTCGATGGATCCTGATTGTAAACTATATTATTCTTTCTGGATGTTTACTATCTTTTGGACTATATATTGACTTAAACAACAAGGGTTTGCCAATTTGTCTCCAAAGTACCGGGGCTAATTTTTCTTTCCAGGAACATCAATCAACGAGTGGATCCCATTGTGCACCATGCTATTGTACACTTATGCACTAGCAGCAGGTCCATATCTTGTTGCCATTGTAATTACGCCATCTATTTACCCCACTCATTTACGTGGAACGGGCCAGTCGATCTCGTACATTGTAGGGACCTTAACCGAATTTTCAACAATACAATCCTATTACGCAGTGAAAAAAGTTGTAAAACAGTCTCATATTCTGTACTTTATGGCGCTTTCGTCGCTGACAGCATGCGCATATATATACAGCTGTGTTGTGGAGACTTACAAAAAGTCATTTTCGGAAATTGAAGATTATTTTAGTGAAAAGGACAATCGTAATAAAAACAACCCATCATCTGTAGAGTAAAATAAATTATTATGTATTTTTTATGTAGAATATAATCCCTAATAAGTTTTTCTATACTAATTAAATAATACGGCAGACCTATTACAGTATTACTTTCAATGGTTTCAGGAGGAACATTTGTCCATGGTAGAATACCCGCGTAGTACTAATTCTCTTTTATTTAACCATCCGAGCTACCTAGAGAAATGTTTCGAGAGATGTTTGTTCGGTCACTATTTAAATGTTTATGTACGACTGCTTGATAATGCGGTTATTACAGGCGCAATTAGTGGCCATAATTTGCAATATTATGGCCTAGTCCATAATGATAAAGTAAAACGGCCGCCTGTCAATGTGACAGTCGTACTTAGGTGTCAATCCAAGATAAATTCAAATATTTTAGAAATACTTGACAAATGCTTGACATCTGTTGTTAATGATATATAGATTTTATCGTTTATTGAATTCCATGAAATTTTCATTTTTAAGGGTTGTTGCAGTCGTACATAAAGCTTTGTATATATCGCGTCCATAAATAGGCTTTATGGGGACTCGGCTTGTTTATTTGTGCCTCGCTCGCAAGCTCGCTCGGCTAAATAAACGGCTCGTCCATAAAGACCCAGTTTATGTACTTGTTATATAAATAGCTCTGATTAAGAAGCGAAACATATGTAATCAGTAGTTTGCCAATGAATTATCGCCCATATTTTACACTTTCTTGTGTATCTGGGGTCCATAGCAAAAATGTGTTATCAAGGTAACATCTGTTTCTCATTTTGCGCTGCTTCCAATTCTGTATTCTGCAAGGAAACCTACCTATTGGAGAAATTCTCCATGAAATTTGGGCGATAGCACGATTAGGGCATTGTGCGCAGGTGCACCATCCTGGTGCAATCAAGAGTTTCAAACTTCCGTTTTTTTGTGTGCCGTAGATCGTTGTATTCGTAATAAAAAAATAAAGTTGAAGATGTTTTCTTCGAAACGAAACGTTGCATTGAAAATCTCTCAACTGTGCCTTGTAAATCACAAAATGTGGCAATGAGAAACTGTTTTTTTTTATCTGTCCAAGTACCATTAGAAAAGAAATAAAAACGAAATCGGCACATTTCGGCATTTCTGGCATATCTTCGGAGGTAATCGGAACTTTGTGGTTTCCTTTAAAGTATCACAACTTTTTAATTTACAAAATGACACTATGGTGTGGTTTGTAACGAGTGGTTTTCGCGCCAAATTTCATTAAAAAATTCGAAATTTCTTGTCATGATAGTGCAGGTCACCCTGTATATTTCATTATTTGTTCCGGTTAGAAATTTTGTGTTTGGGCATTCCGGTTCGCTCAAGACTATGGTCGGATAGATTTAATTTCGCTCAGATTTAATTTCGTCGTGGGAAGAGTGCAAAGTTGATTGACGTCATCATGAGTAATGCGAGTTTTTGTCGTTCGTTTATCACCCAAGGCGCCGTCTAGACCGAGAATAGGAGCGGATATAGCACCGAGCCATCAAGAGATAAGGGGTCTTCAGTTCGTCAGCAGAAAACCGTGAGATCAGCTTATTCAGCAGTTCCTGGAGGTTGACGACGAAGTTAGAGTGAGTTAAGTCTTCTTTATCTAAACCAATGGGAGAATTTCTAACGGGAGCCATTTTTGTTTTATGGTAATTTGGGTGTGGTTTTCTCATTTCAATTCTGAAGAAGGGGATCGTTTTGGAGAGACTCGCGGTTAGTACGTCAAGGGGTCAACACGTACCTTGAGTGATCGTTTTTTTTTGGGGGTACCTAGCAGTTTGAGCCACCGGTTTATTTCGGTTGCTCGCAGTTGCGTGCTTTTTGCACCCGCTTCGAAGTGTTATTTTCTTTTCGCGTTGATTTTTTGGCGACGAAGACCCAGGTTCCGATCAGGTGATATTTAGGCGAACCTTTGAGCTTCACCCAGTTTACTTTGGATGCAGTGAATCGCGTTAGGATACGTTGTGATTTCTCGAGGATATATAATTCAAAGTGCTGCCCTAGTCCTCAAGGCGCCGATATTCGGGATCCGCCCCAGGTGGAATTTCCTACTAGTGCCGTACGGTCATTTGTCGAAGGAGCGCTGCGTTTTGGAGAGATATTTGCCCCAAGAAGAGCTGGTGAAATAATAAGTCGAACCACCCAAGAACAAATCGCGGTTTACCGTCGGATAGTGATCATAAAAATTTGTGTTCTGCCGTGCCGCTAACTCAAAAATCCGTCTCCCGCAGGCGAATCCAAGTCAATAAACTCTAAGAGCCGGTGGAAGGAAATAGTAGGGGTCACTGTTTAAATTAAATACACCTGCTGTGTAGAAACTTTGGCAACTAGCCGTCTCCCACTCGCCACGCGAAGGATTTCCTGGACTAAGCTTCAGTTCAAACACTAAACTTTGCTTTCGTTCCGAGGAAGGATAGGCACCGTGGATTTTGTTTCCGTGTGTTAACTTCAAGCCACCCCCTAGGAAGTCACAGAGACCTAAGTGTCAGGTTTCATCCCATCCATCCTGTACCAGAGGAAAGAGCAGTTCACAAGATCGGCTGTACAAATGTTGTAAAGGTTAGTCTAATTAAATTTGTAACGTTCTGTAAAATTTCACTTTTTGGTAATGAAGCTATAGAAAAAATTTTGATTTGATTGTTTATTAAAGTCCAATGAACGATTACCAAAGAGTAGGATAAATTTTTGTGTTTATTTAAATAAGTCCCAGCCCACGCTGGAGTAAAAACCGATGACCTGTTGTTGAAATTTTCAAACTGTAGAGGATGGCCACCCCTTGAGTAAATTAGTCTCACCTGGTAGGATTTTTTATTTAGTTTAGTTGTCATTGTTAAGCTATTGTTTTTACAAGGAGGAGAGAAGAACTGCTAGATCCCTGTAATTTGTTTGTATCTCTAATATCATTTAAATATATTATCTATTTGGTTTCAATGTGCCTATGTCTTTAACGAAGAACGAGGGGAAGGAAAGAGAGGAGTAGGAGTTGAGGCAGGAAACTGGTAGGCGGCAGGTTAAGGTTTGTTACGCAGTTTCAAAAGAGTTAAAAGCCCACCGATTTGAGTTAGCCGGAGCATTTATTTTTATCGATTGAGCAGCCTGAGAAGAAGACGGTTTGCCTTGCCGGGCGGAACCGATGGTAATTTTCAAGTCCAGAAGGAACCCCCGTAGCAGGTTATAAAAATGTATCGAGTTTTACGAGCTGTAAAGAATGATATAGATTAACAACATTATAGCCACCAAAGAAACAACAAAAAAATGTTGCGAAAATCACCTTATAATGTCTTTTTATTTTACTTTTCTTTTCACTGCACATGCATGCGCACACTTAATGTTTAAAATATGCAATATGGTTACCTTTACTAGACGAATCTTTGGTTAAAATTTCAAAAAATATACCTACAAATAATAAAGTTGATATTGCGCAGGTTGCGCATGCGCACGGCGGATTTTTACGATATGCGATATGCTGATGCTTACTGAAAAATTACGTAATATCAAGTAGGTACTCTCATTGGAACTTCAAAATTAAAGAATCATCCCTTTACGAGCCCTCGAAGATTGCAAAACCGTCTGGACTACCGGTACCAAATAAAATAGCGACACAGACAAATACGCTCTCTTTAAAAATAACCCGAGACAGTCTCGTTTACTTGCTATTTAAGCTAAAACCACATCGACTAATAAAGTCAACATTATTATTCTCGACCATGCGACACCCGAAATTCCATCTACGCCGACAGAACTCATCCCACACCTGCATCGCTTATCTCGCACGGGACAAACCAATTCTTGTCCCATTATACCTTTTATCTTTTACTCATTTAAAGATTCCAAGTTCCCTAAGTTTTAAATTTATCATAAAAACTAAATACTACTATACTAAATGAATTAATCATTCACGGAATACAATAAGAAACTAACATGAAATTAAGAAATCAATAAATTTTCCCAATTTTGTGTCTATTTGAAATTTAAAAAAATTCGAAGATGAAATAACTTGAGCTACCTCCATGTAATTTACACCAGTGTTTCTCAACCGGACGTTTTCTTTCTGTTTATAAAATGCGAGCAAACAACATTTTGGCTATTACGGCAATTTGTTAACAACGAATTTTAGAATGTGTTGAACTCTTTATCAAGAGGAGAAATTTTCTCCTTAGTTTTTATTAACGTGTTTCCAAAGGGGACTGTTGTTGGGATAGTGGTAGAATACAACTCGCCTATGTAATAAATACGGAGGTAATCCTATGTACTGTCACGGTCGGCGAATTCTTCTACTAATAATGTAATATATAAATGTTAAATAAGAAGGATTAAATGAATATTTTATTTTCCTTCAAACATTAAAATTGACAATAGTTTTTATTATTTTTGTAACTATGCCAACTAAAATTAATATCAAATGATCAATATGCAACAACGGTTAAAACAATTTTTTTATTATACCTGAATCACAATCTCCGTTTTAAACACTCA
Source organism: Photinus pyralis (assembly GCF_008802855.1). Taxonomy (NCBI): domain Eukaryota; kingdom Metazoa; phylum Arthropoda; class Insecta; order Coleoptera; family Lampyridae; genus Photinus; species Photinus pyralis. Next base: position 14,681,991 of record NW_022170663.1, on the reverse strand, counting down.
AATGCGTGCGAAAAAGGGCCTTTAAAACACACGTGCTTTAAAGTTGCTAAGTAACGATACTTCAAGTATGACTTTTGAAACTGTCATCTGGATGAAATAAAAAAATCCTCTTAGGTCGCTTTCTGTAAATGCAGAACATCTCTTTGGCTTTTGTACCTATCCTTTGGTTGAAGCTTTCACAAACGCGCGTAATTTAGGGTATGCTTCCAAATCTGTTCCACTTTTTAATCGCAGCATTGCTTTAAAGTTTTGAATGAATGCACCAAAATATAGAAGATTTAAATACCTTTGACATTTCCTTCATATATGCCAGCATTATGGATGCATTTAAGACTGTATTCGTAACTTCCTATTCATCCATGGAGACAATTTTTCATATTCTTTATAATAGGCTTTACTGGAGTTGGATTTTACACCTATCAACGTTTGTTTAGATTTTACAACAATCGATTTAATGGACGGTGTATTATCTTTTTCAACGGAAATCGTTTAATTCACAAAGACGGATTTTTATAAGCAAACGTCAAGTGACATTTCCATGGCAATCGTGAAATTACGAACACCCAGCCCACTTAATTAGACATGTATTCGAGTGTAACGTCAATATGATTTCATTGAATTTCCTATTTTTAAATTATACTGCAGGTATAATAAAAAATACTATAAGATACACGTGTATAATTGGTCTTTAAAGCACTTGCAACGTTAAAGGCACTCCGCTTTGCGTCGTGCCCTTAAACTCGTTGCGCGTGCTTTAAAGACTTGATTATACACTTGTATCTTAATATACTATTTTAAACATTATAAAAGTTCTCACGGCACAGGTCAATCCCTTTTGTTCCGTTCGCGAGTAACTCACTTGAAGATTTTTTTCCAGTTACCTATAAAAAATGTAATGTAGTCTATGGTAAAAACGAAGTTAAGATGTCAACTGGTAATAAAGAATAGTTTGTATAAATCGTGTCAATTTTAATTATACCAAAAGGCTAAGATATAAAATGAAGTTGGAAGACAAAAAAAAGGTCCAGGGAACATCCACGAGAAAAAAAGGCCATTATAGTAGATCTGCAAAAATGCCTTCCAACCGCAGACTTACATAATTCACATAGCATTTATTCTCTTAAATTATGGGCATACAATCTAACTATTCACGATGCAACATCTGAAGAAAGTTTTTGTATGATGTGGGATGAGAGCGTATCATTTGGTCGTGGAGGTAACGAAGTGGCATCGTGTTTAGGTACTCAAGTGGATTTCGCAGTATGTCACGGACAATATAAAAGAACTATCAATTTGGTCAGTTAACTGTCCTAGTCAGAACAGAAACATTCTAATGATTATGTGTTATTTTTTATTCTTCGCACTAAACCAAACTTTAATATCATCAACCACAAGCTTTTGGCCAGAGGCCATACACATTTAGAAGCCGATTCCGTTCATTCTGTTATAGAAAGAGAAAGAAAAAAATGCCACCGGCTTCAAATTATGACTTCCTGGGATTGGCAACAGATGATACCATAGTGTAAGAATCTTTACACTAAGATGATACGTCTGTGTGGTAGAAAAAAACCATTTATTGTAGTTAACATGGAAAAGTCAGATTTAAAAGAGTTTAAGCATCTTTTCGATGGATCCACTGCCCCATATATTAATAAAAAGAAAGATAATACTGGAAACGATTTTTGATCACTCAAGCAGTTCACTTACAAGTTAGGCAAAGTAATCCAGGAATTTTATATTTTAAATCAGATTTTGAAAAGTATTTTTTTAGGATTTAAAATGCATGTTAAATCCATGTACCTAGTTGAACTTTTAATAGGTGTGTTATGTAAATTAAGTCGTTAAGATAAAACCAAAAACAATTATATGCTAAATTTTTAACACAAAATATGTTTTTATGTAATATTAGTAGGTACTTAATCTAATCATCATCGTCGTTTTTTCCATGTGATAAATTATTGTAATAGTCATGGAATCTTCTCGGTGCCCATTTTAACAGTTTTTGCAAGTGATTGTCTGAAATTGGTTTTTGACCCCCTCTAATTAGTGAAATTGATGAAGGGATGGAGATGGTTCCTGTTACAGTCCACTTCGAAAAAATCTTTTTCTTAATGGCAAACCATGTTAAGTCCCCCATTTTATTTGTACATTTTAGTAAAATAATAATTATCAGGAAATGACAGCACAGTTTCATATTTAAATGAAACCTGAAAATAATTTACTAAAAATGATCTCCTGAAAAATTACGTTTTAGGATATAGTCTGGCACTCAGGTACAGATACCTACAGATTTTATAAATTTAAATTGCATCTTACGGATCATGCAGTACCAATATTTCATAAACCAAGGACTTTACCATTTTCATTAAAACCGAATGTGGAAGAATTGGAAAAGTTAGTATATTTAGGTATATTAAGTCCTATTGAAAGTAGTGAGTGGGGAACGCCCATTGTACCAGTAAGCCAAACGGCGATATTAGATTATGAGGAGATTATAAAGTTACCATAAATATAAATCGATATTTAAAAGTAGATAGTTATCCAGTGCCTAGAGTGGAGGATTTATTTGTTAAATGGTGGTCAAACTTTTACCAAACTAGACATGTCACAAGCTTATCAACAGGTGGAATTAGACGAGGAATCTAAGCAATTGTTAACAATTTCAACACATAAGGTTTATATGAATGTAGATAATTTATTTTTAGGCGATATTTTGGTGAAAGGTTCTACAAATTTCATACATTTGCAAAATTTAAATAATGTTTTAAAAGTTAAAGAAGCAGGATTAACTTTCAATGAAAACAAATGCCAATTTGTTTCAAAAAGAAATCGCCTATCTAGGTCATGTAATAACAAAGGGGGGATTGCAAATGGATCAAAGAAAAATTAAAGCAATTATTGATGCATGATTACCAGAAAATTTAGTGCAATAATTGAGAGGTTGGTTAGGGTTAATCAATTACTATGTAAAGTACCCAATGCAGCAGCTCCACTAAAACCATTGTATGAAATGCTTAAGAAAAACGAAAATTTTGAATGGATGTTAAGATGTCAACTGGTAATAAAGAATAGTTTGTATAAATCGTGTCAATTTTAATAGGAGCACCCCGGCTTCATTTTTTATTTCTGATCTACAAAGTACATTAAAATAAAAAGACCCGTGTGTTCTCAATTTTTGATTTGATTTTTGAATAAACCCCTAAACCGCACATGTTCATTATTTTTTTTCTAATCAACCACTATTTTTAAATAAACTTTTACTGTCCAAAAAAGTTGTTTTATGGTTTCTGGTATAAATTATTTCATATTTATCTGACGCCAATTGTAATATGAATGGGTCAACGAAATATATTATTATTACTATTACTATTACTATACGCGTATTAAATTAGAACTACGGAATTCAACTAGATATACTGTAAACACCTATTGTACTAAAAGGGTAAAGATAGTACACGCGTAACTAGGATATGGTTATAGCATGCGATATTTTCATTCGAAATATATCACGTTCGAATTTTATCGGGTGTACTCGAGCATACGATCCCAGGTACCTATGTTTCTAGAATTGCCGTCGAACATGATAAGATAATCCTTCGCTAACGATCTTTTTTAAATTGTATTATACCTACAGTATATTCCAATAGTGTGTCTACCTAATGAAATTTCAGTCAGCAACTTCCCAAGCCAACACCTCCAATCAAAACATCAATTTCCTGTCTTCCTTACCAAAGCGATTTGCACCAACATATTTTGATTGCGCACCCAATTTGTGTTGTGTGTTGTAGAAACTTACTGCAAATTGTGTCATTTCTAGGGCTCATACTGGCACCTTAAACGTAAGTGACCCTGCAATAGTTTAGCGTACGTTTTGGATGCTTCCATTCCTTTACTCCATTTCCCATCCTCCGTTTTACAAAATCAGCGACACATTTTTTAACTTTTCAGTAGCAAAACTCCCAATCCACTAAGAATATTAAATGGTTGCAGCAAGGATGTCAGTAAAAATGGAAATGTAACGTTGTAAAGACATGGTAAAAGCTTAAAGAAGATTTACGCTGTTGTGCGACCTCGTTAATACACTCGATATTTACACTGTTGAAGCTGTTATCACATAAATGACGAGATCAGGGTCCCTTGAGGTCACACTCACAGCCGAATAAGTGTGTTGCTTTCTCAAGTTTTTCAAATTTGTTTAGATATTCCGCACGAAACCATGTGGATTAGCGCCAGATTTAGTTTTTGCACGATCCTAAAATAAAGGATTAATTAAATAAGTGCAATTTTCAACCTGGATTTTATCAACGAAGTGAGTCAACCAAAAATTGTTGGCGAGATAAGTGCAATTAATCCGACTTTTTTTGGTTCAAAATCAAAATTAGACCTAAATATCTAGCGCCAAAGTTTGCACTTTATAGGACTATAGCAGAAACATTCCAAGCCATACAAAATATTGATCCATCCAGGATGAATCTCTATCTGCTACCCCAGGTGATAAGTAGAGTAAGAACAATGAAGACGTTATTAATATTATCTTTGTCGAACAGTTCCTTTCGTCTATTACAGTATTATCGTTTTGTTTCCTGATTGGCATGCAATTCGGATTTTTGACCATTTTGATTCCTTACTTTTCTAAAAATAACAACACGCAAGTTGAGGAATCGTTCACTATGTCTGACAATGAATTATCGTGGTTGTGTAAGTATCGATTTACAGCTGATACGGGGTGGTCTTAAGTGCATCTTCAATTTTTAGTAAGCGGCTTTACACTTGTAAAGCCGATCAGCAGCGTTCTTGCAGGATTAGTTATGGACCACTTCGGGAGATTGAACACACTGAGACTTGGAATATTGCCATGGTCTATTGGATGGATATTAATCGCAAATGCGTCAAACTTCCCAATGCTGATGACAGGATTCCTAACTGCCTTCGTTCCATGCTGTAATGATCAATTTCACTTTACCTTTTTCACCTGGACATTTTAGCGTGGTTTGTGATCACTTCGCTCGCGTATGTTAGCGAAATTAGTTCTCCTAATATGAGAGGTGTACTGCTTAATTTTAAATCGATCTTCTGGGGATTAGGTAAGCTCATCCTTTTGGAAATAACATAATATTTGTCCCAGGAAGCATAGTGCCTTTTCTACTTGGCGCTTTTCTACATTGGCGAATGTTGGCTTGGGTTAACTGCATATTATTCCTTATTCCTGGAATTGCCACCCTTTTCCTTAAGGAAAGTATGATGTGGCTAGTAACTAAGGGACGCATTGATGACGCAAAAGAGTCGCTGATATACTTTAACCGATATCGAAAAACGGATGAAAACGTATGTAAGTTTTTGTACCTCAACCACATCACGTTTCGTTTTTAGTTAGAAAGTGATATTGAACGCAAGCTACTCTCGATCCAAGCACTCCACGAACGATATCATTCAGCTAACCAAAGTATACTTAAAAAAATGAGGTTCTTCCTTCAACCCTCCGGCTATAAGAGAATACTCATGATTGCGGGTTTGCAGTGTTTTAATGAAGCTACAGGATCAAACGTACTGCTTAATAATATCATTGTTTTCTTTACCGTAGGGAGGTTATATTTAAAAATAGTGAAATTGTACGTATTCTTTTAGGAATTCGGAACGACAGTAAATCCATACGCAATTGGAATTTACATAGGAATAACTAAGTTAGCTACGTCGTTATTCACTGGCTGGTTACTGAAAACTTGTAAATTTAAATCGATCTTGATCGCAAACTATTTAACTATCTGTGGGTGTATACTAGCTTTTGGACTATACCTTGACTACAACACTAAAGGTTTGCTTCATGTTTGAAAAGGTCGGAGCAAGTTTTTTTTAATTTTTAGGTACCACCATTTACCAATGGATTCCATTGTGCACAATGGTATTGTACACTTTTTCACTATCATCGGGTGTATATTCTGTACCAGTTGTCATTACGCCATTAATTTTCCCTACGCACCTACGTGGAACTGGTCAGTCGGTCGCGACGCTTTTCCAAAGTCTTATGGAGTTTTCGGCAACACAAACTTATTATCTCGTAAAAAAATTAGTTCAACATTCTCATATCCTGTACGTCATGGCACTTTCTTCGGTAATAGGATGCGCGTACATTTACAAATGTGTTGTGGAGACACATAAAAAGTCGTTTTCTGAAATTGAAGATTATTTTAGCAAAAAAGTTAATTGCAGCAAGAACAATTCGCCATCTGGAGAGGAATTAAAGTCGTTCAATGAAAAATAAACCAATACGTATCATGTTGTAACTTAATTACCTGCACTTTATCTCCACTTATAATCTGAAAATTAAAATCTGATGCTGTAGCTTGATCACTCCCAAAAAAATGCTCTGGACTTGTTTGAATATATTATTGAAAATAATCTCGTTCCAACTCAAGTTCACATTTTTTTGTGATTTAAAATGTAACTAAGCACCTAGTTTCCGTCTTGAAGTGACCAGTTTTAGTGATCACTCGGTAGATGAACACCCGGTACATACAAGCGCTTCGTTACGAAAAGTGTCGTGCGGTTTGTGTTGGTTCAAATAAGTTGTGCCCGTATACAGAAGCTGTAATTAATTCTAGGTTTGCAACCGTTTCCGTCAAGATATTTGCAGTGTTCCAAAAGCTCTTGTGATTTAGAAGACGAGGCGAATTAATATTTTAAAATTTCAGCACGTCAAGTAATTATTTTGATTCCGTTCAGTTTAGGTGTTTATTAGCTTGATATCGCCGACCCCTTCACATTCCAATTAACCAAAGGTGTTAGTTGGATTAGCAAATTTTGGAATCTAATGTCGACAAATTAAGGAATAATTAGCGGTAAGTGATATAATGAGATGCAGTTAACAGCATCCGATTAAGTCGTGAGGGGTCTCTAAAGAAGCGCTCTTAATTAATTTAAATGTTAAGATCAACTTGTAGGACCTCCGCAGGCTGCACAATTGATTAAAGAAGTTTTTATTTTGGATGTAGACCGAATACGTTGTGTCGACTGGAAAATCAGTTGATCCCTCTGTGAAATAGCCGAATTATATAAAAGTTTAAGCGTTGTTTAAAGGGGATTTTTTGCCTTTTTGCATCTTCGCATGTTACGTTCCGTAAGTACCGTTATTAGGATTCATACCGTTTAATTTTTGCTTTTAGATTAAGTTTACCGCAACGTATCTACAGCTTTTGGCTTTTTCTTGCACAGTAACTTCNTAAACCCAAAATAAATTATTGAAAAACTGTGTTTTTAGTCTGAATTTGAAACGCTTCAGACTAAATACGTCACAAACCTACAACCAATCACGTAGAAGTGAGCTGGCAACCTTACGCGATGGTCTGACGTTTGTCACATTTGACGTTTTGAGAGGGATGTTTAACTGCATCTATTATAGCACAGCCGTCTATAATTACAAGCCATGCTGAGAAGTTTGGCAACGTTGTTCGAAAGTCAATCGGTGGGCCGATTCAAGTTTTAATGGCGTCTTGTTTCTCTTGAAAAATGGTATTTTTCCTCTCTCCTGTTTCGCCTTGGTGGTTTTAATACAAAAGAAAGATACTTAGGCAGCTTATAATTATTGTATATATATTTTATTTATTTACAAAATTGGATAATAACATTTTTATTTGACTTTAAAATTCGGAACGCTGTAAATTTGGTAACTGCATCATAATGTGTTTTCCATCGAGATCTCCGAAAATGGTGAACTTCTCTCGAAAGAGGTGAAGCACACGCTTGAGCACTTAATTTCGGCAAAAGGACAGTAAATCGCTGTGCATCAGCGAGGTTTTATCAACGACCAGGTGCGATTCGGAATGGCAAATTTTAACCGAGTCGCTACTCCAGTGGGTCTAGGTACGAAGCTTTTAAAGAGGGGAGCCCCGTAGACTTCAAATTCCCGTACCGTGAACTCCTGGGAATAAGTCGAAAGGTTCCTTCAGAAAATCGACTTGACATGTCCGTGCTAGAATACCTGGAAATACAAACTAATTGTATTTTTTCACGATAAACACTTACCGTACTTACGTACCACGTAGTGTGTAGGTTATATTTGAGCTTGTACATATACTTTGAACAAATACAAGTGCTTGTAAAGGGTCCAATAATGAGTAGCCTGCTTTAAAGGTTATGACAACAAATCGATATATTTCGTTTAGCAACTTACCTGAATAATAATTTCTGTTCATTCCATACGGGGTAACACAAATTGTTACAATCTCGCTCTGTTAAAACAGGGAAATAGGAATATTACACCCAAAACACTTATAAAATACACCTGAAACTGCCAAGTTGAATTAGGAAATCGGCCTACCATGCAGTGTTGCCATAATTCTCAGCACGGCTTGTAATTATAGACGGCTGTGATCTAGCACGAAAGTGACAAGTGCCTGTGACAGATGACGCAAGTTATAAATGCCATTCTCCTGCAATATTGCCAAGTCGTTATGTCATCTGAATGGTTCTAGGAGCTGATTGGTCGGGCTTATTACGTCACAGAGCCCGCCACAATCATATCGTTTTGAATAAACCTTTAAAACCGCACATGTTCATTATTTTTTTGCTAATCAGCCTCTATTTTTAAACAAACTTTTACTGTCCAAAAAAATGTTTTATGGTTTCAGGTACACGCTTATTAAATTAGAACTACGGAATTCAACTATACTGTAAACCCCCATTATTTTAAAAA
>NW_022170663.1:14672449-14673202 GCF_008802855.1 Photinus pyralis | reverse complement strand
GCGGACGCTAGATAGTTCCAGGCGATTTCGTATAAAAAGGCCGTAATTATATTGATTATGGATAGTCTACAAATCCACTAACTTTATACGAGGGACTAAACGTACTTATGCCCTATACACTACTACGGGTGCGAGGTTAAGCTGAGAATGATTTCACAGTCTCGCGAGCGATAAAATCGAGCGACCCGGACTCACATTATTGCATTTGTGCTTCGTTGGCTATTGATACCCAGCTCAAAATCTGAAATGGAAGCTCGTGAACTCGTTGAGTTCGCACGCTTAATAGCCAGATATTTACCCGTATCTACATCTGAGGATCCTATTTCTCCGTCAAAGTGGTTAATTGAACTGGAAACGAAATTTAATTCCAAACGCGCCTCGCTTATCGCCAGACCTACTCACGTCCACGTTTTCTATGAAGCGGTACTTATGTAAATTTCTTAATACTTGAACGAATACAAATTTAAATAATTTTTACGCCCACCAGGCGACCCCCGTTACATGTGTGGTGCCCCCTAGTACAAACAAAATGAGATGGTTCCCTACTCTCCAATAGATCACGGAGATGACCCAATTAAGTCGAAGTAAACCTGTAACCTGTAGCAGCCCTGGATAAGTATAAACAGTAGGAACAGACACTCCCACTGTGCGAAAGATGGCAGTGGGACTAAAATCTCATATCCATCACAGTTGTTAACTCTCTCTCTCTCTATCTCTCTCTCTCTCTCTCTCTCTCTCTCTCTCTCTCTCTCT
>NW_022170663.1:14586680-14672349 GCF_008802855.1 Photinus pyralis | reverse complement strand
GTTTATACACTGCCTTTTTTTTTGCCCCGAAAAAAAAATTGTCTCAGATCGACCCGGAAAAAAATTTTCTTATAGAATGTGGCCTGTAGAACCCATAATTTCAAACAGTTCCAAGATTGGGCTACTAGTTCAAAAGTTACAGCCCTTTGAATTTTTTTTCGAAATTGGTTTCTAGTCTATAACTTTTGATTGAGAGGTCTGATCGAAAAAGTACGAATTGATTTGCGTAGAGCACCCAAATTAATAAGAAAAAGTGTTTTCCCGAAAAATTTTGGTGCAGTCGATTTTTGGTAAAAAAGGAAGGTTACACACTGCCTTTTTTTGAGGCTCGAAAAAAAAAAATTTTCTTATAGAATGTGACCAAAAAAATTTTCTATAGAATGTGGCCTGTAGAATCCATAATTTCAAACAGTTCCAAGATTGGGCTACTAGTTCAAAAGTTACAGCCCTTTGAATTTTTTTTCGAAATTGGTTTCTAGTCTATAACTTTTGATTGAGAAGTCTGATCGAAAAAGTACGAATTGATTTGGATTCTACGCACCCAAATTAATAAGAAAAAGTGTTTTCCCGAGAAATTTTGGTGTAGTCGATTTTTGGTAAAAAAGGAAGGTTATACACTGCCTTTTTTTGAGCCCCGAAAAAAAATTGTCTCAGATCGACCCGGAAAAAAATTTTCTTATAGAATGTGGCCTGTAGAATCCATAATTTCAAACAGTTCCAAGATTGGGCTACTAGTTCAAAAGTTACAGCCCTTTGAATTTTTTTCGAAATTGGTTTCTAGTCTATAACTTTTGATTGAGAAGTCTGATCGAAAAAGTACGAATTGATTTGGATTCTACGCACCAAAATTAATAAGAAAAAGTGTTTTCCCGAGAAATTTTGGTGTAGTTGAATTTTGGTAAAAAAGGAAGGTTATACACAGGGGCGGACTGGGTACTTACGGGCCATTAAAGTATTAGTGTAGTAATGAAGGTGGCGGGGGGGGGGGAGCTCTGAGGTGCACCACAAAAACATTTTAAAGTACTTTAAATTGCAGCTGTATTTCAGCACTTTCAAAATACTACGACAAAAAATGATAAATTCATTGTAGAACACTTCAATTAAAACAGAATTTTTTAACAACCTAACATCAACCCCAATTAGAGAAACGTGTTAATAATTTATTAATAGTGCAAGAAACTAAATACAGCACATACTTATAAATTGCCAACGGGCCATTATGATCTACAGGCTAGGTGGCAATCGCCACCCGACCCCCCGTGCCAGTCCGCCCCTGCTTATTTCAGTTCCTTTTACCTTTGCACTTTGGTAGATGCACAGTTTTTTCATGCATCAATTGTTTTCTCCACATTTTTTAGAACCTTTATTGTTTATGATTCTTAGATCTTCTAAAGAGAATCTTCTTTCTTGTTGCAATTTTTTGGAGTCGTTGGAATCGCCTTAAAATTTTTTAAATCAGAACTTCTTAGGGTCATCTCAGGATTTTATATAATCCTGGAGTCTTCCTGTAATCTTCTTGGAATATTAAGAAGCTCTGAGAGTCATAAATTAACATAAACTTCTAGAACTAGCTGTCAGACTACGAAATTTTTTTTAAAATCATGTTGAGGACCTCTTAGAATCTTATTAGATTCTCCTTACCACTATTAGAGGAGTCCCTTTTATTTAATTTTTTAAAAATTTTCTTGAATCCCCCTGAAGATCGCCTTTTTGCTACCCCTAGGATAAAGATGGTCAGCTTATCATAGGAATTTTCGTGATTTTTTGTATGCACTTTAACGTTTAACCAGTGTTCCAATGAGACTGAAATTTTCACAATTTATTTTGATTATTTAATAAAGTAGGGAGTTCTCCAAGAATCTTGTCTCCAAGATTCCCTTCGAATCGTCTGGGAATTTTTTTAGAATCTTTTTGTACTTTTCTTCAAACCATTCTTTTAAGATCAAGTAGAATATCTTCAGGGCTACAACATTTTTCCTAAAATTCTATTAAGGTACAAGTTCTTCTGAGAAACGTCTAGGATCTTATGAAAATCTTTTTAAAATCTCTTTGGAATCCCCACTAAGTTTGGAAGTTTCGGGACTTTTCAGACTTTTAGACCATCCATGAAACATTAGAACCTATGGAACCTTACTAAAACCACCTTCTTACAACCTTCTTGGAATCTTCTGGTTTTGGTTCCGGTTGATATTGTAAACTGTTGCAGGCAGTCACAGCAGAGGTTTACATGCAGGATCCAGAAAAAAAATCATTCTTTGGAAAAAAATGGCAGAACACACACAAACACAAGAAAAAAATTAACTACGACAATAAAATGCAACAGAACAATACCAAATGTCAAATTGTACAACAAAAATCAAATGCAGTTAAACAAATTAATAAAAATAAACACAAGAGACATAAAAAACAAGATAAAATTAGTACAAAATGTACATGCAAAAACATCAAAAGGGGCATGGTTCTGCTCCAGCATGGGTTGCATTAATTTAACACGAAAAATTCATGTGAAAATGCCAACAGCATTTGTGCTACTGTCGATTATTACAAACTCAACCACATTAAACAGAAGAGAAGTTAATTAGAGAACCCCCTTTCTCGCATTGCTTACGCACCGTTAAAAAGCGGGACCGAGAGAGAGAACCATATACAGTGAAGAATCTGTATGAGGCACTCACTCCACGATTAGTCAAACATACAGCAACATCACACTGACACTCTACTCCTACATGAATACATAAATACTTAATAAAGTAATAAAAAGGCATAACCGCCTATACAGTGTAACAAACAGACATGATTCAGTAATGTTACTCAAAACAAAAGCTTGGATACATATAATTTTCGATATGCCCATATTGCGTTTTCTGGACGTTTTGAAGCACACAGACTCCAAAAAAGTCATTTTTAGTTTGACGTCTGTGTGTGAGGGTGGGTGGGTGTGTATGTGGTTCGTTTTTTGTAAACACGATAATTAAAATCCCCTGAACCGATTTGGACGAAATTTGGGGTGCATATAGGGTGGTATGGGGAATCGAAAATTTCCTATTTTGGTTTTGATCCGTAACCATCTTCATGGTAGTTAAGGATGGCAAAAGTTTAAAAGAGCCATAACGGCTTGAACAAATTTTTTTAAATTTTTTTGGCATAGACTGGTCAAAATCGCTTAAAACAGTTCATTACAATTTTGTTGTGAGTTCCTTTATTTTTTAGTTTTGAATTAAAAAGCTAAAAGTTAAAAGTTAAACATTTATTTTATTTTTTTAAATTTGCATTTTTCTCTAAAAGTAAGCATCAGAGTGAAAAATGTTAATTACAAAAAAAAGATGTGTCTTGATGAGATCTACAAAAAAGGGTTCTACATTTTTTACGCTAGAGGGCATTTTCTGAATATTATACTATTACCAAAGATAATTGTAATGACTATTAAAAGTAGTCGGAAAGTCAAGTCAGGAGTTTACCTGACAACTAGTTTTTTAAACAAAAGGAAACATACAAAAATCCTATGACGTGGAAGAGCGTTGGACGACGGGACTGTAGACACGGCGTATAATAAATTAAATTAATTTGCTCCTTGCTTCTTTGGAACTTCTGAGGAACTAGTGGATCTCCTGGTCCTTCTTCGTAGGAAGTTCTTGGTTTCAGTTCGAGTCGTATGTCTTCTATTATCATCTCTTTGTACTTCTTGATTTATTGAAGTTGACTTTACGTTCGGTCTTTCGTCTTGATTAGCTAATTCAATCTGCTCTAAAACGTTCGTTAACTTCGTTATTGTATCGATTCCTCATTAAGCCTATTAAAATATTCACCTCTCTTGGGAAGTGACGAGATCTTGCAGATACCAAACATGATCGCTATACCGTCCAAATTTTGCTTGGTACCGGCGTGGTATGGCAAGTCGCAGTCGAATCTTCCTTTGTACTTCTTTGGACCAGTATAACAAAGACGGAACATCAAAATTACAGAAATACACCTTTTCCAAAAACTCTTAAAATAAAGGGTGTTTCCATAAAAAGTGTCCAATTTGGATCACTCTGTACACTCGTTCTAGATTAGGGGCAAACTTAAGGATTCAGATCTGCATAATAGAGCTAACTCGTGTAAAAAATTGTTAGTAAGGTACTTATTTATCCTTATCCCTCTTCCTTTTGTTTATCGGTCCTTATTATTTTATAATATCATTATATTAGATTGGTATTTCTACTGCATTTTTAATTAAGAACTAATTAAAACGTTATTTTATAACGGAAATGGACACTATTGATAATTTTTACTAATTTCTGCTCGCCAGCTCCACATTTTGCATATTTTTATGACCCGCATAATGCTTTTTAGAGGTACCCCTGCAGAACGTCACTATTCCGATATTTACCTTACGAATTAGGAAAACTGCAAGAAAACCTAAATTCGTAGTCGCCGGCAGAAGGCTCGGAACCGATCTAAGGAAATTCCCGTCTTTGTCACAGATGAACAATTTAAAGTAAATAAGTGAAAACATGAAATTTTCTTACTTGGTTCTCTCCTCTTTCGTCGTGATCTGACTTATCAAAATAATTAAACCTCATTTTTTTTTCTTAATTGGGTAGTTCCTGCCCATGCCTCCCGATATCGAAATCTGATTATACAAATAAAATTAAGTAATTTCACGATATATCTCATATGGTGATTGGTCGTAATGGCTACGGTTTTCGTAATTTTGCTTTTAGCATTTACAACAGTGGACGGAGCCTACTTGGGAGAAAAATTCGCTGTTCTTTCATCACCAACTCTATTTTCGAAAGCAATTGAACGGTATTTGTCCCAAAAACCCCCGCTGATATACGACTGTCGTGTTCAATTGACACACTACGTATCTAGTCTTCGAAAAGAATGGCGTTGGGCATTAAATAGTAAGTTTTTCTTTGATTCAGTATAATATTTTACGACGGCTTCAGTGTATGACGCTACCGGAAAGCTTCCGCCTGGAGTACTTAAGGGCAATTTCTTCCAATTCGGTGCGTTTGATCAATGTATCGAAATTGAGGATGTTGGCAATGATACTAAAAGCCTTACGGGAAAGTATTGCCTTGGATCCCTTTCCATACCTAATGAATATGTGAGTATTACCGAAAATCCAAAACCTATGCATAAATACGTCAGCATATTGTAAGTAAGTAAGATCATTTTACAAGCATAAGTGGTTGTAATTAACATATTATGCGTATCAATAATCAAGAAAGATATACACGTCGATATATACCGGACAGCACACATTTCCAGAGTGGTAAATTTCGAAATCAGTTCCTAACGGACGATTACCTCCTTGCCGAGTTTTTGGGAATATTGGATTGTATTCGATCCGATTAGTTAGTGGACCATTATTATTTAATTTAAAAAAAAAACGTCAACGGTGACAATTCCCGTGCAGCTACTAGGGCCTAGTTTTTTTTTATATAGCATTAGACTACGTCTATTTGCCACAGAACTATTATTGAATAGCGCGGATTGATGTTAAATTTCTATTTTGGATCTAACTAAAAATTGTATTAAAATATCGTACACTTCTTTATATGAAAAAGATAAAAGAGTAGGAACACTAATGGGGAGAGGAATATTAATATCAATTACCTAGCTCTTGATATAGAAGAGAGGTGGGATCTGCATTTAACTTACAATTTAAGATTATATGGTTTAGATCCCCAATACTTTCATTATCACAAGTATACAAAGGGGGGAATCAATTATACCAATCCTATGAAGACGAGCTCGAAAACGGCCACGATTGAGTTTTAAACATGTTATAAAAATGGAATGAGTTTTCTTATAATTGAAGCTAAAGTGTGGAATGGTTTTTGGTAAGGACGAGTGAATACCTACTGAAATACTGACTTTTAGAGTTATTTGCAATTTCTTTATAAAGAGACTTCCAAGAGTCTTTGGTATTACTTTTGAAAACATTAACTAAATCTTTAAAATCGCAGACCTGTGTTATCTATTCCAGATTGCAAACATTTTTAGCAGCTCTATCCACTACTTCATTTCCTGTAACTCCGCAATGTGTCTTGGTCCAGATCAGGTCAATTGTTTTACTATCTTTGTTTAAATCAATAATAAGTTTTTTAATATTTAATAATAACGAATTTTTGGGATGATTTGTGGAAGGCGAATTAATAGCTTATAATACCGATCTCGAATCTGAGATATATATATATATATATATTTCACACGTATTAGTAATACACCAGTTCAGAGCTTTATTAATGGCAAAAGCTTAGGCAGTAAAGATAGAGCAAAATTCCGATATTCAGTAACTTTCAATATAATTTATGTTTACAACCAAAAAAGCGGAGCCAGTGCCTCAGTCATTCTTTGACCTATCTGTGTATATTGTGGTCAGGTTTTCTCCAAGATTAGTAAGTACAGATTTAAGCATGATGATATTAGTTAGAACAGGGTTATCAGAATAATTAGGGAATATGGTGGTTGGTGTGTCTATAACGACTTCCAAATTGAATTCATATAAAGGGAGTTTAGCGTGCTGTAATATTTGGTTATGGTACGGGTTTGTATCAATAAGAGAGTTTGCTAACGGAGCAGAATTTTTAATTCTCCACTCCATTACGGGTTTGTCAAATTTTCGTTACAAACTAGGTATATTTTATTGACCATAGATGCATTAAAAGTCCTGTATTTAATTAAATATTTGTTAGCTAAGTACTGCCTACGTAGATATAGAGGCGGTTCCTGTGCTTCTGCTAATACTGCTTGATTTGGTGAAGACATCATGGCGCCTAGACATATTTTTAAGGCTTTGTATTGTATCCGATCCACAGTTAATAAATTAGAATTTGAGGCTGAACCGTAGGTATATAGTACCTACACCCACAATCCAGTATGGAGCGAATATACGACCTATAAAACATCAGGGAAGTATGCTGATCTGCGCCCCAAGATTTTTTTGACGCAAAACGAAGAATATTAAATCCTTTGTCGCATCTTTGCTTAATCTACTTTATATGACTGCTCCATAGTAGTTTCTTATCGATAATTATACCTAGGTACCTATTTATATTCGTCGACTATAGGGAAAGTATAATAGTCCAGGAAACGAAACTTAGAATAGTGTCAATTTACTCTACACTTCAAAATCTATATTATGTCGATGGGCGCTCTTTCTTTTTTAGGGGTGAAAACTACCCCTTTTTGCCAAACCCATAAAACTATACATATTAAAGCTTAAGGTGAGTAAAATTTGGTTCAGATGAGTTGAGTAATGATTATTAGAGGCTTTGGAACATTCTTTCAGAATATTTCTACCCTTAAAAATTAACCCTTACTGCGGTTTAATAAAAAAAAGTGTTTACCCTCAAAAAGTGAATAATTTATTATTGACGACAATTGTTCACTGTGCATTTCGGAAAAAGTATGGTGTTCGACCTCCTGATAGATGGGATATCAAACGTTGATTGATTTCAAAGAGAAAGGGTGTTTATATATTTGTGCAAAGGTAAAAGTTCCGGGCAGTCTCGCACGTATCTACATTATAGCTCAGTGGTAGAGCGTTGGGGTATAAATCCGGAGGTGGGGTGTTCGGACCTGGTTTGAGGTGAATTTTTCATCTGTGGCAGAGATGGGATTTTCCTTAGATCAGTTTCGAGCATTCTGCCGGCTACTCCGAATTAGGTTTTCCTGCAGTTTTCCTAATTCGTAAGGTAAATACCGGAGTAGTATAGAACAACTTAAGACCTTCTGCAGGGGCACCTCTAAAAAGCATTATGCGAGTCACTTTGTAATTGGGCGCAAGCCTGTTGAGGGCATAGAACAAGAGGGACAATAAATAAAAATAAAAAATAATCTTATGGATATCTCTCGAGGGGGATCATATTCAACACCTGTGAACCTATTTTCTAGTGGAAAAAAACTTACTCTTCATTTTGATATAACCCATGGTTCTATTTTATTTCTTTCATTATCAGATTTCAAAGTGGTGATATTCTTTTTGAATTGCATTACATAGTGTGCGGGTGTATGGAATGGATGTAAGTGTGTATGTAAGTTTCTAATGTGTAGTACACGAAATATAATTATGTAGATCGTCATGCTCCGATTTGTGCTTGCAGAATTTTTCGAATAAAATTGTGATTCGTTTATTTTTAATCATAACTTTTTTATTTTTTATGATAGAAAGTGCATTAAAAACCATTTTGTAGGTTTTTACAAGAGCTACAAGGCTATTTACATCAAATCCCTTTAAAACTCTTAGTTTTAAAATGGGGTGAGCTTAAAGAATTAAAACAAAGTAGTGCTCGCATATAAATACACGTTTTAAACGACTATATCTCACTTAATATTTTGTCTTACAGAAAATTTGGATTTAAAAAAGCTACAATTGGAAGTTCTAGCATTTTTTACGTATCTCCAGTTATTTTGTAGTTATTTTGAAGAGAAGGACGTTATTCACTTTTAACTTCAATTATTTCAAAATTAAGTCTTCTAAACTGGTCCCACTTCTAGAATGTATTAATAATACGTAATTAGAGAAAACTGGAAAAGGGGAAGGACTCATTTTAATGAGGGTGGTAATTAGGGGGTTGCTTGCGCTGATTTTTCGCTGAAAAAAGTACGGATCTACCTTATTTTCAACGTAACTCACTTAACTTTTATGTTAAGGTTTGTTTTTTAAAAAAAAGAAGAAAGGTTTTTTTAAATACTTTAAAGAATATTCTACAAGTTTTTCTCGAAAAATGCATAGTTTTGCCATTATTTGACTGTGAAACTCTCTAATTTAGCGTTTGACGAACAAGAGCTAACCTTTAAGTAGCCACAAATCGGTTCGTATTGGTCATACAGCAATTATTTAAAAAACCATTTTCTTTGTTTTTTTTTAAAACCTACGATTTTGTTCTCCACGGTTTTTAAGTAAAATGCATACTTTTCGAGTTTTTCGCGAATAACCAATTAAAAACATTGATCTTTTCTATGAAAAACTCATACCTTCGATCGCGAATAACTGGAGAAGTATTAACTTTATAAAAAAATGTATACAACACTTTTTGCTTAGAATTAATCTTCTATCTATTTCTGTCTAAAAATTACAATAAAAAATTACCACCCCTGAAGTGGGGTGGCAACCACCCCCACGAGGAAAGCGCCCTTTGGAATGATATACATTTTGATCCTTAGGCTATTCCCTGCCTACTGTCAAAATTTCAAGTTAATCGATTCATTTTGAAAACATTGCCAGGGCAAAACCTTCATTTCGTGGACTATAATCACTCTTATGGAAACTTTTCCAGCAGTTAGCAGCCTATGTCTTGTTAGACACATAGCTGTTTTTACTATACTAAATCCCTAAATACTAAATCCCATTTCGTTGATCCAGTCTTCCAAGCAATTAAACATACGTTTCAAGTCAATTAAACAGCTATCATATACGAATCGTGGGTGGTATATAAACATCGGCGTACTGAACAATTTTGGTATTGTCGTCCACCAAACCATGCAGATCTGCAGCATAAATATTAAAGAGGAGTGGGCTCAATATTGAGCCTTGTGGGAGACCGTTATAGAGAATTCTAGGACCGTGTAGTACATTATTATGATCACGCAAAAGTATTTTTCTATTTACAAAAAGATTGAGAGTATATATTTATGCATGCTTTCCTATTGATACCTAATCCTACCATTTTTAAGTATAGGATATCCAAATCAACCACATCATATGCCCCTTTTAAGTCAATAAAAAAAAACACAACATATACTTGTTTCTTGAAAAACAAAGTTGTGCATCTGTAATTAAGTGGTTCAAAGCATCAATTGTGCCGCGTAGCACAACTGTAAATGAAGAGTAAATAGACCTTAGCAACTATCAATTGACGAAAACCCGAAGAAGCGCCCTGCCCGGAGTTTAGGTGGCCCAGGGGGCCGAGATCTCGATGGAACAGACAGACAGACGACGGAAAATCGAGCACATAAGCGTGTAAGTACCTCAACTTCGGTGTGTTGTGCTAAAAAGTCACAGTGCCGGGTAGCATGTTGCCGTAATCCCTGGTACGTTGTCGATGAAACCTAAATAACGATCCCCAAAACTTCTAAAATCTTAAAAAGTTGTCAAAAAATCCCTAGACCTAGCCTATTCGACCTATGAAATCCTAAACCTAATAAAATAAGATAAAAATTGAATTATGTACACTTCATTTCACTTCTCTTGACTTGACCTAATGAAGAAAAAGTAAAACTGACAGAGAAGTCGAGAATGATAGGGCACGTGGTCAGACACGGAGGATTAGTACAGCTAGCTATAGAAGGTAGGTTAGAGGGCAAGAGGGGGCTAGGACACCAGAGGCTTAGGTACATAGATCAAATAGTTAGGGAGGTAGGCAAAGACAGTTACGTATAAATGAAAAGGCTAGTACAGAGTAGGAAAGCGTCTACGTCCAACCAATGCTAGGTTTGTAGACTTCGAGAAGAATAAGAACCTTACTAAAATGTTGTAATCATAATTCATGCCAAGAATGTACGTTACTTAAAACTTTTTACGCGAAAATCCAATATACAACATCCAAGAGTTTTTAGATAACGACCTCAAGACTTTAACGGTTTAAGTTATTTTTTGTTGTTTGTATTTTTTAATTATTTGTTTTCTAAATGAATTTTCATGTTATTTATGTAATATTGTTCTATATGTTTATGTTTTATACGATTTTCGGACGAGTGTAAGCATTTCTTCAATGTATTAACACAATAAAGTACTTACTTACTTACTATGTCTCTTGCAGATCAGGCAGCTCGAATCTTTGCCGTCCGATATGGAAGTACCAAGTGAAATGAAATTCTCAGTTTGCTTTCCAAATTCATGCTCTGGTAGCGACATTGCGAAGCTAGCAAAGGGAATAGGACTTAATTTAACAGTTCACGAAGCGGACTGCCAAACCAAAGCAACACAACCCAAAATTACCCCTGGAGGATACACTACTCTGTAAATAAACACATTGTACTAGACATAATGCTCCCTAACCTTCCGGTATAGGGCGCTGTTGGTCCTCATCCTAATACTCATCATACTTTCGACTACCTACGAATTGACCTGTGCAGGTAAATACGTCGTATGGAGACAAGATTGGCAGTTACTTTAGAAATATTTTAGGGAAGCAACATTGGGCGTTAAAATCGTTTTCACTTCGTACCAACGGTAAACTCATTTTCGATGTTGTCGGTTCAGACCACAACAAGATCACTACGTGTTTCTATGGATTACGGGTACTAGCTATGTTAGACGTGATCATGATCCACGTATACTGTTTGCGATTTATGACCCCGATTATGAATAGCTACAGTACATACTATGTATGTATCTTTTCGTTGTTAATGCCAGATTTGACACGATCCGTTTCAGTGGGAGCATGACTTACAGGGCATCGTAATAATACATTCAAGATTGGCTATGGAAATATTTTTCTTCATCAGCGGGTATTTGGCTCTGTGTAATTTTTGGCAAAAGGCGTCAAGAGGTAATAAATTTAACATTTGCGCTCATTACATCGGAAGATATTTAAGGTGGGTACATATAAGATCATACTATAGTAAACAAACTATTGTAGGCTTACACCGTCTGTTGTCGTTATTTTATTAATTCAATTAACGTGGTTTAAAAATGTCGGTTCTGGTCCACTTTGGAATCAGGTAGATGGCATGGTTGCGCCGTGTGTATCCAATTGGTGGGCGTACCTACTGTACATTCAAAATTGGATGCCCGAAATGGTGAGAAATAAACGCTAACTTAGGGAACTTGTGTTGTCTAATTTGAAAAACCTCTCAGCCCTTCTTTGATAACTGCTTCGACATAAATAAACCTTTGTTCTAGATTGTGCTAGGTTTGCGCTACGACCTGCCACCTAAATGAAAACATGCTCCAAATTTGTAAAAAAAAAAGATTGACGTTGTTACGGAGTGTGTGCTATACTACGGGGAGGGTACCTATCCAAAAGTTTCCAGAATGACGCTGCTGAGCGCGCAGTTTGCGTAGTACGTGATTCTGTCGCTAGTGGTCTGTTCGGTCACGCCTTCTCAGTCGGTGTACCAAGCGGCTTTGATGTGGAAGGTTGCGTCTACCCGTAGAGAATTTTCTTGAAAGAGTTATTTTGTCCAGCCGTCGTAAATTTTCAAATTATCAAAAGGTTGCGCAACAGTGGGAGGTGAAAAAGGCCCCAAACGTGGCGGGCTGGTGATATATTTTTGCACCTCGACAATCTTTCAGCTCTCACCGCAATCTCGGAAGAAATACACAGTTACCTCGTTTAAAAACGATTGGGTGTTACGATGAACTTCGGTAGTTCGCACTTTTAAAATTAAACGCCTGCAACGCGAACTCTTCAATCACCATCCCAAAATTGTTCCGCATTGGGGACGCCGTCTTCAGTTTTTTGCACCACTTCTCCCAATGGTAATTGATCCGGTCTAAACCGCAAGACTGCTCCACTCTGGAGATCCAGCGGTTAATGGAAGCCTCCTCGCCATCTGGATGAAATGGCTCCACCAAACTCCACATCTGCCCGGACATCTTCTTGGGTGCACACGTCTTGTTGGTGTCCTTCACGTCCGTTGCCACACTTGACCCCTTCCACTGCGCCGCCCGCGTTCTATGCGTAGTTCGTCCCACGCACGCCTTTTTTAATGCTCGCAGCATTTCGTCAGCGAACCGATGGTCTAACACCTGACGCTCCGCTTCCTCGGCCAATCGCCCACGGCCGGCGCGTCCAGAATCTGCACTTGGAAGTGATAACCCGTACGCACGGCTATAGTCCAGGCTCTAAAATAATTTATTTTCCAAAAATAGTAGATTACATACCGAGCTGGGAGGTGGTTCATTACCTACCCCGAGGGCTTAAGGTACCTCACCGACGCGCGAAGCGCGGAGGTGAGGTATAAGCGCGAGGGGTTGGTTATGAACCACTGACCAGCGAGGTTTGTATACTATTTTACTCACAATCGATCATTTAAGGTAAAGTATATAATTCAACAAGGTGTTACTTTAACTGTCAATAATAGTGACACCGCCAATGTAACCATTAATGTTTACAACAATAGCAAATAGTTCGTTCTTCTTCGTAATTTGCTATTGTTGTAAACATTAATGGTTACATTGGCGGTGTCACTATTAGTATAAGTTTCATATAAGGATAATATGAATAGCATTTGCAGGTAAGGAAAGTGACAGATGCTAGCCGGGAAAGTGACAGCTAGCCGGGAAAGTTACTTTCCCGGCTAAGGTGAGTAATGAGTCGCTTCGCAACCGCTATGAAGGTTAGGAATTCAGATAATACTAACCGATTGTGAGTAAAATTAGTTTCCGGGCGGGCAAAACCGGATTTGTCAGGCAGGGAAAAAATAATTAAAACAGCTGAATTTTTCCGCGGGTGAAGTCCCGGGGGTTGAAAGGGGTGGTAAATGGTGTTTTGCAAATTGTGGCAAAACTAGTAATTTTAGACAAAAAATGTTAAATGTCAAAGTTATAGAGATTAAAAAATGAGCAACTTTTGTATCTGCACTATTTTCACATAACCTCCAATTTTCCTAGAAAAACCGGAAAAACTGTTTTTTTCGTTTTTTATTCTTATTTTTGCGAAAAAGTCGTAGGAGTTTGAAATTTGGAGGGAACATAGCTTGTTTTATGATAAAAAAGGAGATAATTTTTTGGGCCCGTAAAGTTGAACCGTTTCCTAGATCTCACGATTTCTGAAAAACATCGCCTCCTTTTCAAGGGGATGAAAAATCTATTTTTTTTCATCGTACAGAGGTGTGCGGGGTAGCAAAATTTTCGTAACCACTTAGATTTTAATAATCAAAAATAAAAATATTATTCCAATAGAAAAATTTTAAGAAAAGCGGCAAAAAGGGGGGGAACAGTTTTAAGATATACCGTTTTTGACAGTACCTAGGTAAATAGGCTTTTTTGCATGGATCCGCGCTAATAAAAAGTTTTTGAAATCTGTCTTTCCTCTCCTCTTTAATGTTGCTAAAATATTTTCTTTTGTTTCCCAGTGCCCCAACTGCTTAAATTAAAACATCTTTATTATTTCGTTTTTCTGCGCATTTTTACCACAATAAAAGCAATTCGAAGTAAAATCGAATTCTTTTGCTTCCTGAACAATTTGTTTTTGTTCACTAACTCTTCTTCCGTCCTGTTTTACAGCTGATGGGATTAAGCTGATCCTGTTTATCGTTAATTTACAGGAATTATGAATAAAATCCTCATAAAGTTGATTCCAGGTTTTACATCTCAAATCATAAGCTTTGAGACATAAAGAAATCGTTCAGGAATCACGAATAGGATAATCCCATTTTATTTCGAATTGCTTTTATTGCGGTAAAAATGCAGAAAAAAGGAATAATAAAGATAACAAAAGAGAATATTTAAGCGAACATTAAAGAGAAGCAAGAAGATAGATTTCGAAAAAATCTTTATTAACATCCAACACATGTTGATTTATCATGTCATAAACCGTGTATAGGTATCATAAAACTGTTTTTACAGTTTTTGGCGATTTTCTCGAATTTTTGCTATAGGAAATTTTTATTTTTGTTTATTAAAATATAAGTCTTCCCGAAAATTTTGCTACCCCGCGCACCTCTTTACGATGAAAAAAAAATAGATTTTTCATCTCCTTGAAAAAAAGGTGTTTTTTTTCAGAAATCGTGAGATCTTGGAAACGGTTCGACTTTACGGGACCAAAAAATTATTTTCTTTTTTATCATAAAACAAGCTATGTTTCCTCCAAATTTCAAACCCCTACGACTTTTTTCGCAAAAATAAGAATAAAAACGAGAACAACAGTTTTTCGGGTTTTTCTAGGAAAATTGGAGGTTATGTGAAAATAGTGCAGATACAAAAGTTGCTCATTTTTGTAATCTACATAACTTTTACATTTAACATTTTCGTCAAAATTAATAGTTTTGCCACAATTTACACCACTTTCCACCCCTTACAACCCTCGTGATTTCACCCGCCGAAAAATTCAGCTGTTTTAATTATTTTTCCCAATTTCTATTTATTTGACCTGCCTGAAAAAACCCTGTTTCGCCCGGTTACTAATTTTTTTTTTTAAATATTATATGTACTACTATGGAGTGATCGATATAGTGTGATACTATTTCAAAAATATTCACCGTCAACAACCCTCATTTTAGTTTTTCCTTTACTGTAGGTACCCAAACCGTCAATGATTAATCGCCTTTACCAATTTTATTAATTGCTAATAAATTGTACGATGCTTCGTTACAGTGTTTAGGCTGTTCACACCCTTTTAGTAGCACTTTATGGGCACATTCAGTTTTTTTTAATTACTGGTGGTGGAAACAATCTTCGGTACACCTTGTATATATTTTATGGTAAGGTGATTAACGTAAATTATCTGCAAGCTCATAAACGTCCAAACCGAATCATATAGAGTTGCCCATTATATGTATGCAATTTTAGTGCCTGCCAGGAACATGGTACCTCTCCATCGACTTTCAGTTGTTTATCCTTTCACCGATTTTGCTGATACCACTGAAACGTTGGCCGAAACGAACACTGATTGCTGCGATTTGCTTAACGGTACTATCATGCCTAAGTACATTTCTTCTTGCTTGGACAATGAAAATACATGTGCACCTTTGGAAATTGTAAGTTTTCGATTGATCCGCGTGCACCGAAGTAACTAACCTTGTTTATTCTCATAGTACCTACAATTACAGCAAGTATGTTTATTATTTTACGCCAACATGGGCCACTACATGGCTATTTGGGTTTATATTCAGTTACATTATTTTCGTAAATAATAAGGAGAAGAAAGTTTCTGCGAAAAATAAGGTAGGTGGAAAAAATACGTGTACCTACTGTATAACTGAAGTAATTTGCAGCGGCTGAAACTAGTGTTATTAACGGCTTCAATAATTGTAATAATTGCTTCTCTGTTTGGAGCGTATCACATACACAATTCAGAGTACAACCGCTTGGAGCAATCTGTCTATATTGCTCTGATACGGCCAACTTTTTTATTGGCACTAGGATCTATAGTATATTGCTGCTATACCGGGCATGGAGGTAAGTCACGACATAAGAAAATCTTCCACTCCTAATTTAAATATTAAATTCAACTGCAAAGGGGGATTTTGTTCAGTTTAGAGTGGCCCTACAAGCAAATGTAAGCACGTAGGTTCCGGAAAAACCTTTGATGTTGCAATATGGGCCTCTAATGATCTTTCTTGCATGGGGACAGTGTAACATTGAGTCCCATTTGTCTTTATGTTTAGCCTGGATGTCGTATGAGGTTACTTACAGTAATCTAATGCTGTTCATTTCTGTCTTAGTCACTCTGTACTTGTGAAGATGTTCCCATGATTACTATTAGTCATAGAGTTATATAAAAATTTTGCCTTTAAATACCTTTTTATTCTATAGCAGATGTTAAATTTGAGATTGAATGAAACAAATCA
Organism: Photinus pyralis; assembly: GCF_008802855.1. Taxonomy (NCBI): domain Eukaryota; kingdom Metazoa; phylum Arthropoda; class Insecta; order Coleoptera; family Lampyridae; genus Photinus; species Photinus pyralis. The sequence continues at coordinate 14,655,897 of NW_022170663.1, read as the reverse complement.
TTGCGCATTCGGGGACGTGGCGCACGAAATAAAATGAAGTTTAGAACAGAATATTGTATTTTTCCCATGAAAACTACGGGTTGGCCTAAGCTTTCTATTTTGCACGTTTAAATACCTATAGAATGTTGAGAATTTTTATAATAATTTCTATGGCTTCTGCTATAAAATAAAGTTTTGTATCGTCCCTTTATCGCCTTGTATAATAAATACCAACAAATATAACATTGAAATGATTTTAGGTATCGTCAACAGATTTTTATCCCACCCATTTTTTGAAGTAGTGTCAAGATTGTCGTACAACATGTATTTGTTCCACCCATTCGTAATCTACTACAGTACTCTATCTATTCGGGTAGCACCTTTTGTGACGAGCTACAGTTACTCAGTAAGCAGCAATAAAACAAAATCGTACAAATATAATACTTACCGATTTGCTCTTTAGGTTAGCGATTTTGCGGGCTGTGTGTTTCTTACATTCTTTTTATCTCTAGTGGCGTCTTTAACAGTTGAACTGCCTGCCCAACATTTTGTAAATGCTCTCATGAATTACACCAAACAGAAGAATGTATAATAAACGTGTTGTGCATTTTGGAATAATGCGCCCCGTTTATAATTATAACTGAATAAATCATAAACCTAATATGCTAATTGTTGTATACTTCTTTCTCTCCGTTTTAAATCTGCAAATGTATGTACTTGCAATATTAATTATTTTATTTTTCATTTGCCTTTTATATGCCAATTATATCCGTCACATGAAATATATAAAGCAGTCTGTGACGCCCGAGGGCATAATGAGAAGGCATAATGGATTGTCATCTCATCTCCTGCCAATATATTGATGGAGTTATACCTATGCAATAAAAAAAATGCTACTTGATTCGTATGAAGCAGTTTAATGATGGTCAAACAATAATCATTACATTTGTATATTAGTCTAGGCGATAGAGACTGTAAAATTGGCAAACTGGACATTTTGAGGTGGAAAAGAAAAAAATGGTGGAATATGTTCAGTTAGGTGTCAAAAACAACATATTAAAAATCCCACCCTCCAGACCCTGTGCTAAAGGCTCCAGCCACCCCACCATCCCCCAAAAACCGTGTTTTCGCTCTGTTTGGCTGATATCTCGCGATCTATGAGGTCTATATGAAATATTTTTAGCTGAAAATATTTCTCGGAAAATTTCATACAAGGTAGATACTCAGAAGTTAGCCTAGGTGTACCTCTTTGCCTAGGAAATTCATAAAAGCGGCGAAAATCATCAATTTTCGTGGCTTTTCGCAAATATATCGCGACCTTTAGAGCTAGATCAAATATTTTTAGCTGAAAATGCTCCTCGTGAAATTTTTTACAAGGTAGATACTCAGAAGTTAGCCTAGGTGTACCTCTTAGCCTAGAAAATTCATAAAAGGAGGCGAAAATCATCATTTTCGTGTTTTTTTTTGCGGTTTTTTGCAAAAATATCGCGACCGTCAGGGCTAGATGAAATATGTTTAGCTCAAAATGCTCTTCGTGCAATTTCATACGAGATAAGTAACTGAATAGTTGGCGTAAAGTCACCTTTCACCTTCAACTTTCATGTGTGAGGAAATATTCATAGTAAAACAAAGTACCATTTATTCACGTAAAAACAGTATTCTCATATTAAAATATTCACACATTCATTTATACCTCAACGTAATCATTACCCTTATACTTATCCAAATCAATTCGTACTTTTTCGATCAGACTTCTTAATCAAAAGTTATAGACTAGAAACCAATTTGAAAAAAAATTCTTAGGGCTGTAACTTTTGAACTAGTAGCCCAATCTTGGAACTGTTTGAAATTATGGATTCTACAGGCCACATTCTATAAGAACATTTTTGTCCGGGTCCATGTGAGACAATTTTTTTTTCGGGGCTCAAAAAAAGGCAGTGTATAACCTTCCTTTTTTACCAAAAATCGACTACACCAAAATTTCTTGGGAAAACAATTTTTCTTATTAATTTATATATTTCCAAATCAATTCGTACTTTTTCGATCAGACTTCTCAATCAAAAGTTATAGACTAGATGCAGATTCCACTTCTTCAGGCTCTTAGACGTCCTCTAGTGGTAGTGGGTCGTCTGAGATTACCGACTCGTAGTTCTCGTCTTCCGCTTTACCCTGAAGAGACGACGTGGCATTTAGGCACGATGCTCCATGACACTGGACGCAGAGTTCATTACACTTCAGACCTACAACAAGAAGCATTATGTCAAAAACATGTTTATAATTATGTATACGATTATAATATTCTCTCGTGTGTCCTAAGTGTCCGGTAGAGAAGGTTTACCTGATTTCCTGCAACTGTTTCAGAAAATCAGGTAAACCTTCTCTACCCTACACTTAGGACACACGAGAGAATATTATATTCGTATACCTACTTAATTATAAAATTTTTTTGACATAATACTTCATGTTGTAGGTCTGAAGAACGAATTCTGCGTCCAGTGTCATGGAACATCGTGCCTAAATGGGACGTCGTCGTTTCAGGGTGCCCATGCAGGTAAAGCGGAAGGCGAGGAGAACTACGAGTCGGTAATTTCAGACGACCCACTAGCACTAGAGGACGTCGAAGAGCCTGAAGAAGTGGAATCTGCGGAGGATAATGATTACGTTAGGGTATAAATGAATGTGTGAATATTTTAATATGACAATTCAACTCATGTATAAAAAATTATCAAAGTCCTCGTTTGAGATCGAAGGGACTTCAGCGCATTTTTGTGTGGCAGATCAGTATTCTATTAGCCACTTTCGATTCAACCATCAATAACAGATCTTGTCGAAGGATACTACATTCACTAACCGCTTCCCACTTTCCTCGTGCACCCGCAATTCGCTTTTAAAGATTTGACTCCACCATCAGGAAGATCGTGTCGGGGGCTACCACATTCCCTTTGACGGTACCCACTTCCGACGTTCGGTTCACTCGCAATTCGCGTTTGAAGATTTGACTCCACCATCAGGAAGATCGTGTCGGGGGCTACCACATTTCCTTTGACGTTACCCCCTTCCGACGTCCCGTTCGCCCGCAATTCGCGATTGAAGATTTGACACCACCATCAGTGAGATCGTGTCGCGGGCTACCACATTCCCTTTTACGGTACCCACTTCCGACGTCCCGTTCACCCGCAATTCGCGTTTGAAGATTTGACTCCACCATCAGGAAGATCGTGTCGGGGGCTACCACATTCCCTTTGACGGTACCTCCTTCCGACGTCCCGTTCACCCGCAATTCGCGTTTGAAGATTTGACTCCACCATCAGGAAGATCGTGTCGGGGGCTACCACATTCCCTTTGACGGTACCCACTTCCGACGTCCCGTTCACCCGCAATTCGCGTTTGAAGATTTGACTCCACCATCAGGAAGATCGTGTCGGGGGCTACCACATTCCCTTTGACGGTACCCCCTTCCGACGTCCCGTTCACCAGCAATTCGCGTTTGAAGATTTGACTCCACCATCAGGAAGATCGTGTCGGGGGCTACCACATTCCCTTTGACGGTACCCCTTCCGACGTCCCGTTCACCCGCAATTCGCGTTTGAAGATTTGACTCCACCATCAGGAAGATCGTGTCGGGGGCTACCACATTCCCGTTGACGGTACCCCCTTCCGACGTCCCGTTCACCCGCAATTCGCGATTGAAGATTTGACTCCACCATCAGTGAGATCGTGTCGCAGGCTACCACATTCCCTTTTACGGTACCCACTTCCGACGTCCCGTTCACCCGCAATTCGCGTTTGAAGATTTGACTCCACCATCAGGAAGATCGTGTCGGGGGCTAGATTTGACTCCACCATCAGGAAAATCGTGTCGGGGGCTACCACACTTCCTTTGACGGTACCCCCTTCCGACGTCCCGTTCACCCGCAATTCGCGTTTGAAGATTTGACTCCACCATCAGGAAGATCGTGTCGGGGGCTACCACAATCCCTTTGACGGTACCTCCTTCCGACGTCCCGTTCACCAGCAATTCGCGTTTGAAGATTTGACTCCACCATCAGGAAAATCGTGTCGGGGGCTACCACATTTCCTTTGACGGTACTCCCTTCCGACGTCCCGTTCACCCGCAATTCGCGGTTGAAGATTTGACTCCACCATCAGGAAGAGATCGTGTCGCGGGCTACCACATTCTCTTTTACGGTACCCACTTCCGACGTCCCGTTCACTCGCATTTCACTTCTATTGGCGACACGAGAAAGAGAGACAGCGATTCGAGATTCACGAAACGTTAAACCGCGTGAGTTCGCAACGGAAGGTAAAAGGCGCCTGGCTACTTCTCGAAGACGCGCGCGCCGCCTCGCAAAAGGTCGTTAATTTCGCCCCTATGACAAAAAACAAAATTCCGCCACGCAGGAGTTGTGCGCGTTTACATCTTTCCGACGACACCAATTTGAAAAGAATCGGACCAAAACTGTAGTAGAAGATAGGAAAAAACTGAAAACCTTCACGTTAGTATACTACGCTCGAGGATGACGCCCAGATGTCGCCAACCCCACATCATGTAGCCATGTCCCTAAGGTTGACAAATTTCACGGCCCTGTAGATACACGTACACCCGTTGCCTTTCTACAAGAGTTCTTCTACGCGCCCACATTTGCTGCCAGCCAGCCAGCCAGCCAGCCAGCCAGCCAGCAGCCAGCCAGCCAGCCAAAGTGAGATTAAAAGCTACTTTTTACAAAAAAAATTTTTTGCAAAAATGCGCTAAAAATCGCATAAGCTGCAGTGAAATTGTCACTTTGACAGCGGCAAAAGTTACCTGCACCTTTTCCAGCGACAAAAAACACGAAAATTGATGATTTTCGCCTCCTTTTATGAATTTCCTAGGCTAAGAGGTACACCTAGGCTAACTTCTGAGTATCTACCTTGTAAGAAATTTCACGAGGAGCATTTTCAGCTAAAAATATTTCATCTAGCCCTAAAGGTCGCGATATATTTGCAAAAAGCCACGAAAATTGATGATTTTCGCCTCTTTTATGAATTTCCTAGGCTAAGAGGTACACCTAGGCTAACTTCTGAGTATCTACCTTGCATAAAATTTCCCGAGAAATATTTTCAGCTAAAAATATTTCATATAGACCTCATAGATCGCGAGATATCAGCCAAAAAGAGCGAAAACACGGTTTTTGGGGGATGGTGGGGTGGCTGGAGCCTTTAGCACAGGGTCTGGGGGGTGGGATTTTTAATATGTTGTTTCTGACACCTAACTGAACATATTCCACCATTTTTTTCTTTTCCACCTCAAAATGTCCAGTTAGATGTCTTTATCGCCTAGACTATATTGGAAATGCATTATTTAGGAACGATGAAAAATAGAATGTTGTATGCACCTGGGGCATTACTCCATATTTAACCCTCGGGCAACTTATAATCCTCGGAGGACGCCAGAATTAAAGTAATATTCAAGAAGATAATGTTTCCGCAGCCTCCGGATTGTTACTATCAAATGTGATAAAAATCATGGCTCTGCCAAATGTTGGAAAGGGAAAGAAGTAACCCACCCAGAAAGTAAAGAAATATGCTTGGCTTCAGATGCTTGAAATTTTATCACCCCTATCTGATGTAAAGCAGAACTCATCAAAGGTAAAGGGTGTCAGAGTGGGAGAGCAAGTACAGCAGCATGTAAATGATCAGTACACTTCCAGATGCGAAGTTCGAAAAGGATGTTACAAGGAGATGAATTCTCTTTTCAGTGGAAGGTGTGTTCAGTGTTTGATCCGATGGGATACTTATTTTCAGTTCCAATTCAGGTAAAATTGCGGCTTCGAGGAACCTCTGGAGTAGAAATCTAGGATCTAGGATGGGAAGATATCGTTGATGAAAAAAAAGAAAAGAAATTTACCACATCATTTTCAAGTAGGAAACGTGTCTAGCCTTCAACTTCATGTTTTTTCTGACGCCTTTTTATATGCCTATACTGCTGCTGTTTTCTTGAAGACTGACAAGAGCTGTGGTTTGAATTTACTTACAAATTGTTACTTTCGAAATCAAGGTTACCTCCGTTACAAAAGAAAAGTTACAGTAAGGTAAGCATTCCAAGTTTGGAGTTAATGGGATGGCGTGTAATTGGAATAAGAGTAGTTCGAGTTTCCATTTCCGGACTAATTCCTCAGTTGCACTCCCTTGGATACAATAAGGGATGGGGATTGGGGAGTGCTTATTTATAATCGGGTGAATTAAATACTTAAATCTACTGGACGAGAGCAACGAAGACATATCGCCGGTAATCTGAATGCAGCGGCCTTGGATTGGATTCAGATGTTGGGAGGGTTCCGAGTAGTTTTACCGAAAAAAATCAGCATGCAAACTTATTATAAGCGCAAAAATCATCTTATCGAAAGACCGTTGCGATCCACGGGTGGATCTTACGATTTGTACAAGAAGAGGAAGGGCCGCCTTCCTTATCAATTCGTGAGTTACGACTGGCAGAAGTGTACTTACTGAGGTTTCATTAACAAGAAGCCTTCTTCGGTACAACAGATAAAACGGAACGATTGAATGTGAAGCGTGACCCCTAAGTATTTTGGTACTTTGTTGTAAAGAAGGAGTTCATCTCTCCCGTGTTGTTACCAAAAAGTCACGATTCACGACGTCCACTTGTATCATGGACATAGTGGAGTCAACTTTTTTGGTGAAAAGAGAGAAAAGTAACTTATTGGATAATCAACTCCAGGAGGGCGCTGCCAAAAAGTGATTCGGAACTACAAGACGTTCCTTCGTCACAGTGCTTAACTACTACAAGTGGGTCCAGTTCCCTAAAGGAAAGGAGATCAGGTGGGAACCCGTTTACTATCACTGGTGTGAATATTGCAGGATCCATTCATCTCAGAAAAGATAGTAACGCGCCATATCTCCTGATTTTATAAGATTAAAGGCCAAGATATCCACCCCCTAAATCTGCGAAATCTTACCGCACAATCATAAGGAATTTATTTAGTTTATTTCTGCTTCCGGTAAACGATAAAATTTATGTTGCTCTTTTTTACCATTTTTTTAAATCACTAATAATGGGATTATGGTACACATTCTGTTAAATTACAAGTCCCCTCTGTCTAAAACAAAACCTGCAATGTTTTTGGATAGAATTCCGTGAAATCCATGTTACGAAAGAACATCAAGTCTAAAAATTTCCGGGAAAGGAAGTCTTTCATCTTTGGATAAAAGAGAAAAATCAAAACTGAGGAAGCTCGTGATTCGTAAACCATCCAAATCTCTAAGGGAAAGTACCTCGGAAAGTACCTAATTAACTTTTTCAAGTCAAATTTTTTAATAACAAACAAGTTGAAATTAAATAATTAGTTTTCCAACGAAACATATAAACGAAAGTCATCTCATGGCTAATCAGTAGGTAAGTACAATGACTACGCATAAATCGTGGGTACCACTATTTCCACTGAGTCATCTGAAGGAAATGTATATAACCGGTTCCTTATATTTCACATTCAGTCGTTAATCGGAAGTGTTACGAAGATGGCACCAAAATTATTTTATACGGAGCTAAGCCCGCCTGCACGTTCAACTTTATTAACGGCCCAAGCAATTGGATTAGACTTAGATTTGAAAAATGTCGATCTTTCGGTTGGGGAACACATGGCACCGGAATATTTAAAGGTATGTATGTTTCTTGAGAGTAGGACTAATGATGAATTGATCGTTTAGATGAATCCCCAACACACAGTTCCCACCTTAGACGATAACGGGTACTTCCTCTGGGATAGTCACGCCATCAACATGTACCTCGTCGGCAAGTATGCCAAAGATGATTCCTTATACCCGCGGGACCCTCAAAAGCGAGGAATCGTCGATCAAAGACTGTTCTTCTGTGCCTCCGTTGTTCAAGCACGCTTGGCTGCGATTGTTGTAAGTATACCGCGACAGTGGAACAAAAATATGCAAGTTAAAGTTATAGGGGCCAATACTTAGACAGGGAGAGAAGACTATTGCACAGGAAAAAATCGACAACGTTCACATCGCCTACGATTTGCTCGAGATCTTTTTGGGCGATCACGATTATGTGGCAGGGGACTCGCTTACCATTGCGGATTTGAGCATTGTTGCGCATCTTGCGTCCCTATCGGGCCTAATACCTATCGCGCAAAATAAATATCGTAGACTTTCGAAGTGGATGCATCGAATGCAGCAGTTGCCTTACTACGAGGAAGCCAATCAAGTTGGTTCAGATAAATTGGTCGGTTTTCTTCAAAGTAAACTCGTCTAATTATTAACTCTTTAAAATACAGATTTTATTTATTTATTTGAGATTATTGAATCACGCCTTGGGACTAGGTTAAGGTCGCTTCTGGAAGACATTTACATAACTGGTAGTTTATTACCTCGACCGTGACAGAAAATACCTATACCGTGTGGTAAGCGTTTGGATAAATAAAGTGCATTTTTAAAACCAAAACCAAAATAGCAAAATTATTGGGTTACAAGGTACTAGCATGCTATTTATCGATGTTTGTTTTCTTGGTAGAATGATTAATGAGTAATTAATAATTCTTTACACATTTAAATGACGCCTGGTATACATTCAAAATCTACTCTATATAATGCAAGAAGAATCAAGCCGCACTCTCACATTCCAATGGCGAGATATTCACATTCAAGTTTGGTATTGACGTTCTAATCGTCCTTTGAGGGTACCTTTTCCTACCACACTCCGTTCAGCAGATATTTGCACTGAAAGTTTTTCCATTACCAGTAGATGCATCTCGTCCAGATGTTCCACTTGCTCTTTAAGAGTACCATCTTCCGATAGTTCGTTTCGACCTAACCCATAGATATGTCTCGTCCAGACGATTCCTTTTGATTTTTGCCTCTGTGAGTTCTCTCCTCCGACAGACCGTTTTTGAGATATTTGCTCTTAAAGTTCTGACAAGTTATGAGATATGAGGAATTATCATCGATCACGATAAGGGTTCGGGGAGGAGGACTGTGGCGGGTAGAAATATTAATTCCTTTCAAATGTGTGGTAGTACCCCATTTCTATATCGATTTGACATGCATTTTTTCGGCCTTTACCTCTATCCCAACGAAAGCCGAAAAAAGTACTTGTTAAATTAATTCCTTTCGTTGAGACCCTTCATTAGAATACCATGAAACCAACTACCCTCCCCAGCCCCCGATTTTGATAAAGAGTCGAGGAACAGAACTGTAGTTAGTAGAAAACCGTTACTTTACTTGAAACCTTGAACCCCCCCCCCCGCAACCTATTAATCTCGAAAAGGAGTCACGGAGAAAAGTTATAGTTTGTCAAGCCAGGGAGGCTCTAAAGAGGTGCATCAAATGTAAGAGCAGCGGTTCCACCCTTCTTTAGAAGAGCCGGAAGTATCCCGCTCGTTCCTACACACTTAATTGGCCTGAACGTCTTAACCGCCCATCTCAGAGATCAGAGAGGCTTCGGTACTCACCCGGGCAGCTGTACTTTTCACTCGATCGACCGTACACCGATTCGGGTAGCTCCTTTTGGTGGGTCCGAAATTACGTTTTACCCAGAGCCTCGAAAGTGTGTTTCCAGGAGACATATGTGGGAGCCTCACCTGCGGTAGACGTATATCTGCCGCATGCAAGCCTCAGTGCCCCCCTTTTTGCCCCGGGTCCTTTCAAAAGTCTCTTACGAAGTATTTCAACTTCAGGAAGACCCTCTACGTTACTACAGAATATCCTTCATGGTCCTCGTTTAGACCTTCGAATGTAGTCCTTATACCTGCACTGAGCGTTTTTGCCAGTCCGCGCGCAGTTTAGTTCACATTGCCCTATTAAAGAGCCTACGAACATCCGCACGAATTCCTTTTCAAGGTCGGAGTTCAAACAAAGTCTCTTCGTTCCTCGAATGGTCAGCTGTCCGTTTACTAATACCGCCGCCTCTTCCACCTACACTGCTTTCCTACAGAGCAAAGGTGGTCCATCCAACCGCTCTGACAGTTATTTCGCTACATAGGCAGTCCCTGTCAGTGGATTGGGGATCCCGAAACCTTCAGGACCGGCAGTGGGATGCCAGGTTTCATTGCAAAAGAATGTGTCTGTGGTCCGAGATCGACTGCTAACCAGACACTCCTTCAATTCGTGATCATGTGAGCTATTGAAAAGGAGCACAACGTCAGATCGCTAACCCCTTGCCTCCGTGCTGTGGCAAAGGTAGAGACTGCTCCCTGATTTAAAACATTAAAATCAGTTGTTTGCAGGCACTCCAGAAGGTATGGTCGCACCTCAAGTTTGTGCGTTTACACCACAGCCAACCACAAGTGAGAGCCCACTAAATCAACAAGTATTCTATCAAAACCCAGCCAGCTCCCTGGTAGGTGGAGCCTCTTCGAAGTCGTACGGGAAATAGGCTGAGCAGACCACCAACTGCAGCCTGCTCCGTCCTATGTCATCTTTTTGCTGCAGTCCTAGAGATCTGAAACAGAAATCAACCTTTAGATAAGACTCGATTCGTCTATAAGTGCAAGTGCTAGCGTCCAGCTGACCCAGACCTCTTACGCGTTCCCTGTACCCTCAACGTTCTTGTATGAGGAATACGCCTGTCTGCTTTACAGTAAGTTGACGACTTTTTAAACAGGTCGACCTCTTACTGTGTTGCAAACTGCTTTGTAAGAAGGTTATCTCGTCCATCACGTGTACTAGGTTCCCCCCTCTCCTAGGGAACCTCCACACGATCCAAAAGCTCGTCGACATCTTTCCCGACCTCTCAGCGTGGCTTTCCTCACCCATGTGACGAGCGAGACCCTCGACTGCACTTGAATTTTCTGCTGCTGAAGGGCCCGATTGGATGCCTCATCGACACCAAATGCGAAAAAGACTACTAGGCTCCTCCCTGTGGAAGAACGTCCACCATAGACTCGTCCTGAAACCAGGATTTGCCTCTGGAGGCACTTGAAGACGATGGCCTTGGCATCCCGGGGTTCGTATAACACAGCCATCACCTTGGTTGCCCTTGGTCACATTATGCACTCTCAGAGTCTAAGAATATATCCGCATATCTGCGAGGGGTTTTATCATCTTGGGTTGTACCTAACAGATCGGATTTAGCATGGGGCCCACAGCGGCAAATTTTTAGGCGCGGCAAAAAAGCAACTCTGGGAAATAATTTTACAGTATTATCTCTTACCATAACTGAAAAGTAATCATGAACTATGGAACCTTTCGACGAAATTATGTGAACTTTGTATTACGATTGTGGAAAACTTGATACAAACATCAAATGAACGTGGGAGGAACATCGAACTTTCCGGAAACTGGAAAGGAATTTGATAGGATTGAGAGATATTGTTGAAATTTTAGGAGAAATCTGAGAGGGAGTGGAGAAGAATTTTGAACTTTAGAAGAATTGTGATTTTTAGGAATGGAGATGGAGTAGACAAAATCGACGTTTTACGTGAAATGTAAAAACTGTAAAAAAAAACTAGTGAAAATGGACTTAAAATTCGTAGACATCCTGTATATACTAAGTAACATTGGAAATAGGGTTCCTTGGGAATTAGGCAGAGTCAATCATTCTACATTTGAACTCCCAGGGACATTTGAACTAATAGTTTGAATGAACATCGTGTTTGTAAACAAAAGACGGTAGCCAGTGCACCCGCTTTTCTACTGCATTAGCTTTAAAATGGCGTCTTTTTCGGAAACATTTTTTTAATTTTATCTTTAATAATTTACTCTACATTAATTTTAACATGGCGAAGGCCAAAATTAGCCTAGAATGGAAGAAGAGGGTGAAACAAGAGTATATGAGATTGCGGCAGGCAAAACGCTACAAAAGGGCGGACGAAGTGAAACTGTCCTGGAATCAAAATCGTGAAAGGATGAATGAGGTTTTAATAGACGATCAAAAACGTTGGACCGAATGTAAAGCGCTTTGGGTTTCGACTCCCGAGCTACCGCTTCACGTCTCCTGTATGAAAAAGGCCGAGATTGTCGGGAATGAAGGTGAGTCAGTTGCAAATGGAGAGCGTCTCGCCACACTTTCTCATCTTAGGTGATATTCAAGTGATACCCATAAAAATTATTAATTCCGTAACGCCGATACCGACAATGTACACATGGGCACCTATTCAACAGAATTTTATGGTCGAGGACGAGACAGTCCTGCACAATATCCCGTATATGGGTGACGAAGTATTGGATCAGGACGGCACGTTCATAGAGGAACTGATTAAGAATTACGATGGGAAGGTGCACGGAGATCGTGAGACGGGCTTCATGGACGATCAACTGTTCGTCGAGTTAGTGCATGCTTTAATGCAGTACCAAGAAAAGGACAAGGTGGACAAGAAGGATAAGGAAAAGGGCAAAGAGGAAGAGAAGGAAGCCGCCAGTAAATCCCCTGATGACTTTCCAGTGTTTGTGATTTTTCAAGCCATATCACTACAGTTTCCCGATAAAGGACGAGCGGAACAATTGAGAGAGAAGTACTTAGTTTTCATTATTTTTCACTTATGTGACAAGTTCTTTCGTTAAGGTACATAGAGCTGACTGAGAGGATGGACCCGAATGCGCTACCTCCAGAGTGTACACCGAATATTGACGGGCCTACGGCAGAATCTGTGCCGAGGGAGCAGACAATGCACTCGTTTCATACATTGTTCTGCAGAAGGTGTTTCAAATATGATTGCTTTTTACATCGTAAGTGCCTGTTATTCGCTTCGAATAATAACCCACTAATTTGAGAAAACACTGCATTTTGAGGAGAGTAGGTATAGTTTCATAAACTTCCATGTAAATGGGCTACTTACCCCTTTAAAAACCTTTGGTGGCTTTCACTATTGTTATTTTCGTCTGAGGGTTTGAGACCTTAGCACTAAGGTTTGATTTTCTCTTTAACTTAATAGATGGTATGGGGTAGAAAGAAAGAACTGTGTGAAAAAAAATTCTCTGCGCGTGCGCATTTAATTTTTGATTGTTTTTAAGATTGTTTAATGATAAGTTGAGGACAGGGACGGTAATGGAAGTGGAAAGTGGTTTTGAGCATGCAGAACAATCAGAAAGAGAATTGGTGCGATTGTTTTTATTTTATTTTTAAGTGGGCGGGGTCTTAGCTCTGTTCTACCAACTCCACTCACTATACATTTACAAATATCTATGCCCAAATTTGAACAAGTGACCTGTGCCTGTCAGTACCGTATTCATGCTTAATCTGCGCCAAGCGGGCCGGCATTGTGCTCGTGATACTTGCTTCTAGGGAAAACCTGCAAATGCGTTTAAAGTTGATAATTATGAAGTATTTAATGGAAAATGGTAGTTAAAGGATTCCCATAATAATGTACTTAAGTATAAAAAAATTGGGACAGTTATGTGGAAATGTGCATAGCAAGGTCCATCCATATGAAGCAGGTTTTATATAAATAATTTTTTATATCCCTACTAGGTTCCGCAGTAATTCACTGTCTCAAGACACCCTGTATACAAGCAATTTTCTGTAAACGTGAACAACATTCACTTTTATAACGACGTAATAAAATCTCTTAGAGTACTATCTAAACTTTCTTCTATAACAACTTCACAACCACGGAGACTGACTATCTTCACCAAAAGCTCCATTTCCTCCCTCCTTTTAGTGAAAAGTTTTGTGTGCGCGAATACAGGATTTGAGGTATTTGAATTGCTCCCATAGTAGGTGTGTTTATAGCTTGATTAAAATATTTCTTAAGACATTAACCAATCACCAGGATCAGGATTAAACTCGAATTGCAAAATTTTTCAAGCAGTTTAATACTAAGGTGTCTCTCGGTTTTACCCGTACATTATATCGCCTAGTTGTTACTGCTGCGCCTCCGCCCCTCGCCCCGTTAGAAATTTTAAAAACTAATTACATCCTGTGAATAAGAAGTTGTTCTTAGTGACGATCATTTCTCCTGAATATGCAGTGCGATTTATTGCAGCTAAAAAAATTAATAATACAATTTAAGGCATGGTTAGAATAGAAAATTAAATATACCTATCAGTGCTTGCGTCACAAGCTATTTTTGTCCCCACGCTGCTTCTTGAGGACACCAAGGTAAGGTCGTTCATGACCTTCGACTCATCTTGCATAACATACAGTTGCTAATTTCGCTTATCCATCATCCTTCTGCTTACAATTCAATCGTCACTCACCGTTTCGTTTTTCCGAATAGGGCTTCAGGCGTGCCATCCCGGTCCCAACTTACAAAAGCGGAGAGGCCCGGACTTGAAACCTTTTACGGAGATATGCGGAACTGATTGCTACATGCTATTGGTAATTATTACTGTTGTTTTCGTCACGGTGTCGACAGCTTTCTCGCGCAGGACGGCATCAAGGAGAAACTGGCCGCGAAGCGGGAGCAGGAGGAGGAGCACGAAAAGAGCAAAGATAAGCAATCGAAGGACGCTTCGAATGCGGTCGAGTCTAACGATTCGGCGTCGCTACCGCGAAAAGTCTGCAAGCAGCAGTCGGTTGATTCCGGAAATGAAGCTAGCTCCGAAGATAGCAATGATAGCAATAATAAAGGTGGGTGTTATACAAAGTTGGAAAGGTCTGAGATGTTGGCACCGTCATTCCCACATATCGATCCGGTTAGTGCTGTAAATGAGGGTGGTAATTTTCTCAGATCGAAATGCGATCATTTTTTCACGTTCGAAACCACCAGATCATCATCATAAAGTGTTGCTTACCCTATACCTTTTATGAATTTTGTTTTGAATCTGGGTTCCAGATTGTATACCTATATTTGATAGTGAGACTCCTTCGACAGATTCGACTGAAGGTTCAAATCCCGTATCAACCACCACTTCGTTTAGCTTACTAGGTCTGATGGGCGAAGACGACCATAGGGAATGGACTGGATCCGATCAAAGTTTATTTCGAGCACTACACAAGGTCTATCTTAACAACTATTGCGCCATTGCCCAAATAATGCTTACAAAAACGTGCCAACAGGTAATTGTTTGTACGGGCTGATTTTTAACACTGTAAATTTGTATATGCACAATTGTGAATGAACTGCTTAGGTATATCACTTTGCTCAAAAAGAAGACGCCGATATTCCGACCGAAGAATCTTTGCGAGATTACACCCCACCACGGAAGAAGAAGAAGAAACATCGTCTCTGGTCTATGCACTGTCGTAAGATACAATTGAAAAAAGATTCTAGCAGTAATCACGTTTATAATTTTACACCGTGCGATCATCCTGGTCTTCCGTGTGATGCACTTTGTCCTTGTATTGGAGCTCAGAACTTTTGCGAGAAATTTTGTCAGTGCAGCTCAGATTGTAAGTTGCATGTTTCTAAAACAAATTTCTAGCAATATATCTAAACATTCTACATGTTTCCCAATTTGCATATTTTTCAAGTATTTCGAAAGTCCCTGACATTTCCGAAGTGTGTACTGTAATGTAATGATAACCAACAGGCCAAAATCGTTTTCCCGGTTGTCGTTGTAAAGCTCAATGTAACACGAAGCAATGCCCGTGCTATTTGGCAGTGCGAGAATGTGATCCAGATCTGTGCCAAACTTGTGGTGCTGATCAATTCGACGCCTCTAAAATAACATGCAAGAACGTCAGCGTGCAGCGGGGCCTTCGTAAGTTCATCACCAAAGTGACGTGTACTTTATCAGTTATTGCAGACAAACATCTCTTAATGGCCCCGTCAGATGTCGCCGGTTGGGGAATCTTCCTCAAGGATAGTGCGCAAAAAAACGAATTTATCTCGGAATATTGCGGCGAAATTATTTCACAGGACGAGGCGGATAGGCGCGGCAAAGTATACGACAAGTACATGTGCAGTTTCCTGTTTAATTTAAATAACGGTGGGTTATCACTCGATCATTTCCACTTCGTTACAGTGCTTTCAACTTGCAGACTTTGTCGTGGACGCGACACGCAAAGGAAATAAAATTCGTTTTGCCAATCACTCAATTAATCCTAATTGTTACGCGAAAGTCATGATGGTAAATGGCGATCATCGAATCGGAATATTCGCAAAGAGAGCCATACAACCAGGCGAAGAGTTATTTTTCGATTACAGGTATGTTACTTCGAGTCACGAAAGGTCACTCTGGTTTTTTTTTAGATATGGACCTACCGAACAACTTAAATTTGTGGGTATTGAAAGAGAAATGGAGTTCTTGTAATCCATTTTAGGTGTAATTTTTTATAAGTGCTTGACCTATTTTTTATATCATTTCTATTTAACAGTATTAAAAAATAATATAATCTTAGATGTTTTCTTTTATAGTATCTTGCAACTTGGTTCATATAAAAATAGTTATTTATATAGAAGTTAGGAAAGGGACCCATTACGAAACACTGAAAGATTATGATAATAAAAGCATGGCGAACTTATTAACTTTGTGGTAATAATCTCCCCTATTGTTAGGCCCACAACTGAAAGAATGGCAGTATGGGGAAAAATACGAAACGCTCGGTGCGTCAGCTATATGAAAAGGGGGTCCTCTAATTTGACGTTTTTCTTAGCTTAACTTTTTGTGTGGAGTAAGTACCCATTACAGTCCTTTATTTAAAATGTTTTGCTTGCACGATAACACTTAGTGTTGGCATTCTCGCCTCTCCTTTTGTGTTAAATTAATTGAAGTTGAGGCTGGAGTAGTCACGCTATTTTGATATTTTTTATTTACATGCAATTTATCATTTTACGAGTTGTTTATCCTTGATCGAAGATTTGTGTAATGTGTTTTTGAACTAAATTGATTGATCATGTTTTCCACTGGGCTGTATGGCACCTCTTGTGACTTGTTCTTGTTGATTTACTGCGTTTGACTCAATACCTGATTTTATTGTACGATTTGAGAAGTTATTGATCTGAGCATTTTGTTTCGTACTTGATTTATTGCGTGTATTGGTGTTGGTTTTTTGTCCATAAAAGGTTTTCCTGGCATCGCCTTTGGTGTGCGTATAATGTAAGTATTTTATTTGCTCTTGCTCTGCGAAACCCCCGAGTAAAGACTTCTCCAGCTTTTTACATACAATGCGTAAATGTTATCTCAGAAGATACAAATGTCGTATGTTCAATATACAATTACAATAAGCATTGAATAATAAATCAGATTTATTATTCAATGATACAAGCGAAAATTCCCCTTAAGATATGCAACCAATCTTACCTATACTTTCACCATCTTTCAACAGAACGTAAATATCTGAATTATTTATTAAATTAAGATTATTATTAATTTAAAATGTATACAAAAGAAAGAAAAATAGAAATGTTACAGACATATTTCAATAATCACATGATTTATTTGCTGCTAAATATCCCAATAAGCAAATTCCGTTACTTGGAACAATTCACAACAGCATATACAATATAATTTCATGTCGATGGTTGAATTGTTAATGAAAATTACACCAGAAAAAGAACCTGTTGTGCTGTGCTTCAATGGGGGTTTACAGTATAGTTGAATTCCGCAGCTTTAGCTGAAACCATAAAACAATTTTTTGGACAGTAAAAGTTTATTTAAAAATAGAGGTTGATTAGCAAAAAAATTATGAACATGTGCGGTTTTAAGGGTTTATTCAAAACGATATGATTGAGGCGGGCTCTGTGACGTAATAAGCCCGACCAATCAGCTCCTAGAACCATTCGGGTGACATAACGACTTGGCATTATTGCAGGAGAATGTCATTTGTAACTTGCGTCACCTGTCACAGGCACTTGTCACTTGATGTTCATTTTTGCGTTACAGGTGCCATTCACATGCGGATATGTACGGCGGACATGTACGCGGGACAAATCCGTATCAATTCGTATGTGTGTATCCCAGGGTGTATCCGCATGTTCGGCGTACATATCTTGCTCGCCATCCGTCGATCAGGACGACGAGCACGGACAGCGAGCCCGACAAATACGCACGTGTGTAGTCGTTTCACGGATTTGTTTGCCGGACATAGAATCACAAAATAGGAACTTCTTGAAAATATGTTTGGAAATTTAAGAAATCAAAATGGAAATGCGACTAATCCTACTCCAATTAAACAGTCATTGAAAAAACTATTTTGTTTAAATTACTCTGAATATAATGCAGGCGCAAATTGTGCTAAAGATTTGAATGATCTTTTGGGTAACTTTACAAGCAAAATTGCGGAACAACACCGAACTGATGGTGAAACTGTTAGTCAAATACAATCCGATCAGTTACCTTTTGGTGATATTTTAAAAGTGAAATTTGAAGACTAAGGTGATATTAACATTCCATAACAAAATGCGCATTTTTGGGGAACAATTTAAATAGGTACTGGTAAAGATTGTAGTGCTTACTCCACCTAATGAAATAATTTTATGCCATTTCCGAGCATATTCTGCCAAGGCAGATGGCTTATTTGAAAGTTTCAGGTATAATTTTTCTGAGAAACTGTGGGGAGATTGCACAACTGAATTTTAGGTCTTCAAAATTCCTTCAAGTTGCTAAGTACATTAATCACTTTCTACTGGTAACTGCCCATGTGGGTATCATTCCTCTCAATAACTGGGCGAACATATTCTAATAAAGTTTCAAATGTCTCATTGTCCATGCGCAAAAAATTGTGCAAATCATGAAACTCTCTCATTTCCAATTCTCTAAGTAAACTCATATGAGAGTATTTTTTTCGTTTCAGGAACCACTGTTTTGACCACAGTTTCTTTTTTTTCGTATCTTCAAATAATACCTCGAATAATACTATATATCCTCCAATTATTGTCAGTTTCTCCTTATGATCCATACCAATTACCACAGCACTCAAAAGAACACAACCCAGGGGTAGTACTACAGAACTGAAATAGCGACAGAACGCCGCCTGCTCGTCTATTGAGATTTGTCCGTGATCTGTGTACAGCCATATCCGCCTGTGTGTAGCGCAACACGGATTTGTCCGCCGTACATATCCGCATGTGAATGGGACCCTTTAGATGCAGTTAAACGTGCCTCTTAAAACGTCATATCCGACAAACGCAAGGTTGCCGGCTCACTTCTACGTGACTGGTTGTAGGTTTGTGACGTATTTAGACTGAAGCGTTTCAAATTCGGATTAAAAACACAGCTAGTTTCTTTTGTTTAAACTGCTGTCAAATTTGCGTGTAAGGTGTGTTGCGTAACTATCAGGCATATCAATGCATTAATTTGTAATTTTGCAAATAAATTCATTTGATTTGCACTCCTGCCGCAAGTTTCAAGAAATAGCTTAACCAGAATTGTACATTTTTCTTAACACTATACCGAAAACCGTATTTTGATATGAGCTGTTTGCAGCGAGTTAAAACTCTGGTAAAAGTATAACAAAATGCAACATTTTAAAAAGACCAAAATTTAATAAAGCAGTTAGAATACAATATGAAGGCATGAGATTCAGTCTAAAAGTTTCATAGACAGTTATAATTCCACAATATACAAAACAGATTTAAATTACCTACATATAATAAAAATATTTGAAACAGAACAATACCTATGTTAATTAACCTAATAACTATGAACAAAATAATCTACTGAATAATAGATTAGGTATGTATTAAGACAGATGAATATAAAAGTATCAAAAATAGATCAAATGTTCCAGTTTAGGCATTGTATGCTTGGCTATACCTATAAGTCCAGCTTTAGGCATCCGGTTTATTAGCGGGTTGACCCCGCCAACTTAAAAATAAAAGCATAATAAATTATAATCGATAAGAAATAGCATGATGGTCCAGTTTCCTAAATGTTCCTGTTCCACCTGCTTTCCACCTTATCGTATTTGTACAATTGATTATATTTATAGGCAAATGTGGTCTATTTAAAAGCATGATGTAAGCATTCCGCTTAACTATACCATGCTTATTTCACCAATTATTATTGGACTCAGGAAAATGTTTCCTTCTAAACTCCTCTTGCCTCTGTCTGGTTTCTTCAAACTCCTTGTGAAATTCACTCGACTTCTTGAAAATTGTAGAGAATACAATCAGAAAAATAATGAGAAAAATCACGAAGACTATTATCGAGATGACGGCTCCACCTTTACGATTTCTCCATCCAAACTGTAAATGAGTTAGCATACGCGGGTTGTTTTTGTTTGATGTAAATACGTACCCCTCTGTAAGACTGATAACGCGGCGTTGCGTTCAAGGCTGCAATTGTAGGTTGTTGCTGCATAAGAGGTGCCGATACAGCGTGTGTTGGATAAGCGTTCAAAGGTGACGGCGAGGTGATTCCGATCGGTTGAGGAAAAGGGTGCATTGGTCCTTGTTCGGTTGGATAAGGTGTGGAACCGACAGGTGGGTATGGCGGATTACCACTACTGCTTGTGGTGTACTGTGGATTTTCCGGTAGATGAAAACCTATGGGTGCAGTAGCCGTGGAATATGGGGGAGGTGCATCGTTTAATGGAACTTTAGTTGCCATTTTTTTCGAACCCGTTCTAACTAAAGTAAAATTGGAATAAACTTATCACCCAAAATGATACCGAATCTACAAAAAATGGGTTATCTCATCACATTTGACGATTGACCTTGACGTAATGCTATCACTCATTTACCATAGTCCACAAAAATAGCTATAACAACAAAGCTGAAGTTAGATGTAATTAGTATTGGACGAAAAAGACAGGTTTAAACAGCACTTAGGGCCGGTTGCACAAACGAAGTTTATTAACGCAATGGATTAAGACATATGATTAGTGGTGGAAATTTGACAAAACGTCAAATTTCAACCAATCCGTAATCCACTGGTAATTCTAAGCTAGGTTTAAACTGTCTTTGTGCAACCGGCCCTTAGTCGGTTCTGATTTTCTCACCTACTTATAGGCAACACAACGTGCAGTTTGAAAGCTAAAGTTACAGTTCCAGTAGCTTTCGAAGACATTTGAAGACTCCAAAAACTCTGGGATGGTATATATGATGCATCGACAGCTCTTTCGAGCACGTAACAATTTTTCTGAAGACACCAATAGCCTTTGAAAAGGAGATACAGTAAGCTCGTGAAAATCTCTGACGGCACATAAGGACAAAGGACCCTGAAAGTATGGAACAGCCTAGAAAATTGCCTACAATGTTTGAAAAGAAAATAGAAAACTAAAGAACTCTTCAAAAGGTCTTGTCTATGCTTAAAAATTTCTGGATAAGCTATAAACAGCTGTGAGGGGAGACATTCGAACGCATTTGCGAGGGAAATGATGTGGTAAGCACTTGGATTACACTGGATGAATAAGAATCTGTAAACTTTCTTAGCAATTTGAAATGTTCGCGCCCGGGTGGTCGCTTCAGAATGTAATTTTTCGAATTTATATTTTGTGTACCGCTACATAGAGAACTTGAAAGAAAACATGTCTGGCGACAACAAGACATATCAAGAAACGTATTGCGGCAAGCGAGCGTGTTGACGACCTTCTCTTCGGACCTGAAAGTTTCCGTCACGAAAATGCAGGATTACGGTTCGCTTAAAAGGGTTTGCCAGTCACGTTTGCTTTGTTCAGAAAATAGGGCCCGTTTGGGTATTTTTACCGGGCGAGATACAAATAGCGAAAGAAGTTTGGCGAGATGAGGGGCGTTAAAAATTAGATTCAGAGAGGAATGTACGAGCGATCACGTACACGATTTGTGCGTGAGCTGTTCTACTGTTAAAGATTTATTAGAAATTGTTTTCCTCGCACCATGTGGGAAGATTCGTGGTGTGATTTCAAGAACTGGAACATGCATTTTATTGAGTAAATTTCATACGGAGAGTGGTAAAGAATTAGCATTTCGGATAAACACATATAAGTACTAAATAGCGATAATTCCTAAAAGTAGGGTTCGTGATAAATTATTATGTGGTTACCCGTAATTTTTATACGTGTGTAAATAAAAGAATTGCAGTAGATTGTGGGGCAAAGGAAACTTATTAGCGGCCTTATTCGTAACAACGTCTATACTAATGTACTTAAACGAAGGTAAAAATCAATTTATTGGAAGCTGGCGGTATTACATCTCGAGAACTAGAAATCAACTTTTGTGTTTAACGGCATACGGTAAAGATTTTCAAGACAATTAATTTGGAACAAAACCTTTCGCCAAATTTACGATAGAAGTTAAATACCTAATTAAAAACGAAATGGAAGTTAGAAGACCAGAGCGGTTAGAACTAGATGATATTGTGCGAAAGGATCTAGGATGGTGAGAAAAATCTTTAAACATCTCTGAAGAAAGTTTTAACAAATCCGGGAACGCTCTAAAATCTCTAGAAAAACCCAGCAGCTTTCGAAGACATTTGAAGACGTGGAAAGCATTTTAAAAGGTTTTTAGCTCGTTCCTTAACGTGATATGTGCTTTCCCTTGACCACTTACGTGCATTATAGAGGCACATAAGAATTTCCTGAAGGCACTAACAGCCTTAGAAAATTAAACAGTTTTTTCAGTTTAATCAGGACAAGCGCCTTGGAGGTATGCTCCGTAACGCTGTAATAGTATACCCTGTAAAGTACCTATAAGGTCCTAAAGACACATTTAAGGCGCGGGAGAGAAGGTATAACGCTTTAGAACAGCGCCAGAACGCCCTGGAAAAACCCTAGAAGCAATTTAACAAATTTCGAATTTTCTAAACTAGGTATAGTTTGAAGTTTTAACTCCACCATCAGTAAGATCTTGGGGCAATCGCTTTCCCTTTGTCGGTACTCGCTACCGACGTCCCGTTTACCCGCAATTCGCATTTTTCCACATTTCGCTAAACACCTTCCAGTACCTACTCCATTTTTGAATCACTTCTCATAGCTCGAACTTCAGTTGGCGACACTTTTGGCCGCTCAAAAGTCAACTACACCTCGAAGACGCGCGTCTTGCAAAAGGTGATTAATTTCGTCACTAGGAAAAAAACAAAATCCGTCACGCAGGTGTTGTGCGCGTTTGGAAAATCACCACGTTAGTACAAGCTCGGGAATGGCGCCCAGACATTGTCGACCCCACATCGTGTTGCCCCATCCCCAAACTTGTTAATTACACGGCACCGGTATAGGTACATGTACAATCTTCGTCTTTCTACAAGCGTTCTTCTACGGACCCGCATTTGCTGCCAGCCAGCCAGCCGGCCAAGTGAGATTAAAAGCTACCTTTTTACAAATGAATTTTCAAAAATGCGTTAAGAAGTAGAACAACAGCGCTAAAGTTAAAGATCTAGTAGCGACACAGCCGTAGTGACCGACAGACGGACGGAAAGTGGCCATAATAACGGATTTTTGTGGAATGCGCTACAAATTTCCATTCGCGAGATGGGGTGGCAACCCCTCCCAGGGTTAAAGCGCCATTTGGCATAATAGAAACCTCGTTTCCTCTACTATTAATAGTAATAATAATACTTCTTTATTTATTACTATATTGTATGCCTACAAATGAAAGCATTTTCAGTGCATAACAAGAAATACGTCATAATATATGATATTACCGTACAGTGTGGTCCAATTTCGATGGGATTAAATGGGTAACTTTCTTATTAGCGCAGATGCGAAACGAAAATGGTTTAAGCACTCGTGACCTTTTTAGCGTATTTTCCTCAAAGTGAAAAATCGCTATCGGCTGCACTTTGACGTTCGTCCGTCCGTCACACGTACTCCATCTAAACCACTGAACCGATTTTGATAGAGCTCATTTGAAAGGGCTTGGTCCAAGGATTCCGTGCATACACATATTTTTTTGGTTTTCGCATTCGCAGTGTCAAAAATTTGGTTTAACGCATGTGCAATGTTACCTTTTTTCTTTATGAAGATATTTAAATGAAACTTTATATGTAAACACTAGGAATATAAGTAAAATTAACGTTTTCAAAATGTTGTTTTGCCCATGCGCAATGCCACCCTTCTTGTTTATGGAGGGATTTAAATGAAATTTAATACATAGGCACTTGGATGGAATACAACCAAATCTAACACCAGTTTTAAAATTTGGTTTTGCGCATGCGCAATGGCAACTTTCTTATTTATGAAAGCAGGTAAACGAAATATCATATGTAGGCACCTTGAATGAAACTAAAACTAATACCGGTTTCAAAATTACTGTTAACGCATGCTGGTATGTTTTATTTATGAAGGTAGATATTCAATAAAATTTCTAATGTAGACAATGCGCAATGCTATCGTCATTTATGTTTGCATAAGGACTTTTTAACTTGTTTTCATGCTTATTCTATTACATTTGCCTGAAATAAGCTGCCGTCTTTTGTTTTTTCACTAGAGAGGAACCATTCAGAACTCTTGCAAGCGTTTCAGCCATTTACAAAGAAATCTGCAGAAATCTGAAGGAATGTTGAATCATTCTAAAGGTGGATCAAAACTACCCTACCAGTTGAGACATTTTTATTATAAGGAATCTTGAACAAAAACTTAAAAATTAATAACATCTTCGAGTAAAAAAAAATAGAACGGACAGTGTCAACCAACACCTTTCAATTTGAGTAATGCGCTCAATTGTAGGATCAAATATTTTCAGAAACGGTCCTTGTTTTTACTTGTATATTTACATGCACAGACCCTCATGTAGAAAGGTAAATAGGTAAATTGATACTCACATAATCCATTTTAATGTTTAAAACGCGTTAATTCCGAATGGTTTTATTTTCCAGCGTTTTGATTGGGCAGAACTTTATTAAGGTGTTTGAATATACCTGAGTTTATTACACTGTCACATTATAGGATGACGCAGGCAGTACGGTATTCTTCTTTTTATCTAATCGTTTAAACACTTCCATAGACAACACCGTCTCTGCTTTATTTACCAAGTACCTACATCGATTAAAGATCCATATCAGTGTCGGGGTGAAGTGAAGGTCTAATTGGGTTTGTGTATTGTTCTAATCTGGTACAATTTCAGGCGACGAAATCGATTCATTGTTGGACCAATCTAACTATAGATGTATATGGTGAACCACTATATAAGTATATTTTCTCTCTTGGTTGCCCACAAAATTTTTTAGCTACTTACTTGGTATCTTGTTGCGGAGCACTATTTAACATATGGAGAACAAAGGGCCATCAGGAGATGCGCCTCCTTCATATTCCGCAATAGTAGCACCAGATACGCAATCTTTTTATCCTCAAATTTTACCTTACGCATTTGGGGGTTATCCATATGAAGATGGTGCGTTGTCCTATCACTTAGCTGGAGCTCAACAGGTTTCGAATGCCCATCAGGTTGTATATGTATCACCACTTGTACATCAACAGTCAACAATTCCAGCTTTAAGGGTAACACCACCGCACAATGGGCCAATTATACAGGTAGGTAGAAATCAATTATAAACTAAAGGCACAAAGAAAACTTATTTACAGGCCGGACATAAACGTAGTCGTGGATCTATTGCTATTGCAGTAGCATTGTCTGTTGGTTTCATTATTTTTATGTTGGTGTTTATTACGATTAACGTATGATAAAGTTAAAAACGTGAGTGTTTGATGGTTTAAGTGTAACAAAAATAGCTTTTAAGTTATACCAATGTTGCGTTTTTGCATATTATATGTATCTGCTTGTCCATCTTAATTTCTCAGGTATTGCTTGTCAATCAAGAGCTGATAAAAGCGACCCATTAATCGCTTGAATTAATAATCAATTCCTGGGAAACGTCAAATAAATAAGCACGTAATGGCGGAAGCATAATTTGTACCTACCACATTTTTAGCCACTAGACCCTTGACTCCTGTAAAAGTTCAAGGGCCCATTTTAAGTACCTCTAGTCTAGTAGTTTTGAATCAATCTTCAACAAACTATAATAAAATGGAGACTTTCAAACTACGAACTACCGCTAGTTTACTTATAGTGATAACCAGATGGTAGGTAATAGTCAATTCTTCTCCCCAGGACTTCGTTCCCTGACGTTGAAAACGATAATTTTTCTACCCACCACAGAATACAAACGTAAAAAATTGTATTAATAAAGAAACTGGACCTGTCCGCTACGTATCTAACATGACTTTTTTGTATACCCCGACGCTTTTGAGTTTATTTTGCAAGTTTCATTCTCATACTCAACTTCGACAACGTCGTACGATTTATTCCCAAAATACGGAAATGGAACGTCGGAATTTGATAACGCCCACAAATTAAAACTTATTTACTTATCGGGCTCCCTAGTGTCCTAAAAATCGTGGACTAATCTTAAAATTTAAGTTAATTAAGCGGGCTTCTTTTAAGACTAGACCCAATCTAATCAGACGAGGTTTGCTACAGCTCAACTAATGCTTGGTTTTCAAAGCATAGTAATGACTATTTTATTTTTCTGATAGAAGTTTGTAATCTGCCAGGGTCGAGTAGATAACTGTTACTCGCATTCAGTCCGTCGTGAGAATAAGTCGTTTTCCGTGTGCTCATACAATTTTTAAATCTCTGATCCGTGACAAAAGCAATTAAAATTGACTCAGTGGAATTTGTGAAAAGCGAAGAACGAACTGGTAGTTCCATAATAGTTCAATATTGCATTTACCCTCACATCTTCCTTTTATCTTGTTCCGTTTCCTTATCCCTTTGTGCGAAGAAACTACATCAAAAGGGTAAGTGCAAAACATTAGTAGAATTACAGTTCATTTGATTATAAAACAATTAATTAACCACGGTTAATTATATACTCACTTGATTGACCGGATTAAAATTTTCAAATTCGGTTGGACATTCATGCCCATTGCAACATGAAATTTCTGGTCTATCGGAAAGGGTCTGCGATAACGAAATAAACTGCACGACCTTACAGGTTTAACGCTTGGTTTCGTTTAACATTTGGAACCTAAAATCGGTTAATTAATTAACGGGGCTGAAATCCTAAACAATTTTTTCCTTGCTTCCCCATGCCGAGGGCTGTCGGATGCTACAAAAACAATCGCATAAGCGTCACAATTATGTTCGGCAGCTGGTTTTTCTTATCAGCGGTTAAACGACTCTAAAAATCAAAGCAATTTCTGCTAGTAATGGGCTACTAGCTAATGGACTAATAAGTTAATAGGTCCAGAAGCTACAGTTTCTCGTAAGAAGTCCTGGTTTGAGTGTGTCTAAGAACCGGGTATTCATTTAAGCTGTTAGCTTTTGTCAATGTGTATTAAATTTGATATAATTCGTCTACGAAACCGATAATGCTTCGTTACAATATAAGAGAATCGGGTAGTTCGAACCTGAATGGTTGCCAACCCCTACTCATATGGGCTTACCTGTGCCCCTGTAGTAGTAGTCATCGACCTCAAATATTATTCCAATCGTGTGTTACGATTTATTTTCTCCATTGCGAAGCATTATTATTGTTTAGAGTTTACTACGTGTCGAAGAACCTCCGTAACATGTGAAACGATTTCATAGATGGTTCTATGTATTGTTGGAATTTAACCACGCAATTTTTTAGCGCAGAAATGACAGGGCTTTTCTTCCATTCCATCTCTTTTCCGATAAACTTCTCATTCGGCGCGTTGGGCGAGCGCTAATTCACTCATTGTGGATTGAACTTTGAATCAAGAAGCTGTTCTATCTTTCACGATTCACCTTTAATTGCGATTTCGAGATTGAGTTTGTTTCGATTTGCACTGACCCCGTTATTGAGGATTTGAATGGGAATTTTTTCCCATTTTTACTTGGTGCATTTTCTTTTCAGACATCCGATATCTGACGATTGATCCGATGTAATATTTTAATAATTTAACATCGTTATACGTATTAATTGGTTTCTACGCCCTCTCATTAACCTTTAATATTATTAAATTTTAATACGGTGCGGCGGTTTGATGTAGTATTTTTAGAGGGCTTTGCCTCCTTTAGGTATTTCCTGCTGAACACTAGCAGAGTGTTTCCGTGAGAAGGTATCGATTTAATTGGGGCGTCGATCTTATCCAGGGAGAGAACGACCACTTTAAAGCCACTGTATTGATTGCACCGACTATCTGGACACTTTTCACCAGAGAAATTTAACCAGTCAAAAGATACCTTCTGTTGCTTCTGTGTGTTATAAGCGTATCGTTAAATACTTCAGGAATAAATTTTCCATTGTAACTGAACAGGATAGTAATTTTGCCGTCATTTCTACGGATGTATGATCGACTTGAACGCGGTAGTTGCATTTATGTTTACTTCAGGTAGGTAGGTAGTTATCCTTCTGATTGCTACACCCAGTGCGTATGTTTTCGAATTTAGACTTACGGCCACAAGTAATATGCATTGGCCCTTCAGCCAGTAATTAGTTCACCACGGTACCACAAAGTTTAGGTGCGTGGATTTTCTTTTTGTTACAGGATCGGACTCGCGACAAGACTCAAGAGAGCTCTTTAGAAGGACCGAGTTTTATTTCAAGGTAATATTTCAAACCAATTTCGAAAAAAATTTAAGGGGCTGTAATTTTCGATCTAGTGGCCCAATCTTCAACCCAATCTTCAAACTGTTGGCAGTTATAGCATATACAGATCAAAATCTATAAGAGAATGTTTTTTCCTGGTCGATTTCAGAAAATTTGCATTTTCATCGAAAATCTACTATACTTCAAAAATGTTCGGGAAAACATTTTTTCCTATGAATTTAGCTTCGTAGATTCCAAAACGTCTCGTATTTTGTCGATTGGACCTCTGAATCAAATGGTTATTGGTAATGCACTAATCTTATCATTTTTTATCAATCCATGTTCTCGACATATCTATATAGTATATAACAACGCTCAGTGATGACTAACACGGTGCAGTCAACAGTTGATTCACCAATTGAAGTGTCGATAATTTTTGTGGACGCAAAATGGAAAATAATTTTGGATTAAACGGACCGCCTCCGTCATACTTCGAAGCTACTAGACAGACAAATGCGTCACACATACCTCCGTCATACTTCGAAGCTACCAGACAGACAAATGTGTCACACATTCACAGGAGCAGCAATATCCCGCACTCAATTAGGACAGGACTTAGTAACAACTTGTCTTCAACCCCTGGCGATAGCTGCACGGTTTCGGTAAACCATGATCTGACAACTGAATCTGTAAATGCAATACCACCACATCAACAGTACTTTAGTAAGGTAGGTTTATTACTATATTACTATAACTCGAGATGCCGATAAAAATGTTCTTTTTAAGGATACAGTTCGTAAAGTCCTTTCCTGCAAAGTTCTGTTAGTGACTATTATTTGCCTTATGTTCCTAATCCCAATCGTTTTTGTTTCCGCTATGTAGTCTGCAATATAGTTCACAGAACCCAAGGTGAAGCAGCGAGAGTTTACAAACCAGTACTTTGGTACTTAGCAAGTGATAGATGTGTGCTGATGATTGATTCATGTAAAAGTAATTGCTACTAAATGGTACCTATATAAGAACATGCCGTACTCTTGGATGACCAGATTAATTTATTTTTGAAATAAAAATTACGAATGTATGTTTTACTAATGTTTCGCAAATGTTTATTTATTTAGTAGACAATGTAAAATGATTTAGATTGATTAAGCATTGAAGTATGGAGGAGGTTTTTCAACCTAATATAGATTTACTCTATTTGAAATCACACCAATCGAACATCAACGTGGATTCCCCCAAAGATACGCTTGATTATTGACTTCCTCCTTCCATAATCTAAAATCACACGTTAAACTTGGAAATAGACTGATATGGCAGTACTTTAATTCACAATCAAATAACGTACTACAAAATAAACCTCAGAGCTAGTGTAATGATGAAGAGGGGTTGGTATTTTTAACAATCTAATTAAAGGGATGCTAATTGTTGGTCAGAACTCATTATTAAGATGCAGCAAATGTGCTATAAACTCACCTCTCGTTATAGTAGGGCCGATAATGATGATCGCCTCGGCCAACAATTTACATTGTCGTCCGGGAATGTATTGCTTTTTACTACAAAATACACAATCTACTATTCCATGACTGGACTACCTTTCCTGCCGCCAGTCACTTTACCGGTCGCGTCTGTCACATTGCTAAATGTCAATAATGACTCTTGTCATAAGTGGCATATTGACAATTAATCAAAAATTCTACATGAAAATTGAAGTTTTATATTAAAAAACAGGCGATTTCGGGTAAAATTTAGTACTCGCCAGTAAAATGACATTACTTGAATCGGAAATTAAAGTACTCGCCCCACAGGGGTTTCGTACTTCAATATTTCGTCGCCATTTTCCTGACTTTTATGTAAATACCTATTGCGATCCTTTGCAAATAACTTGTATGCACCGGAGTGTCACAGGATGATATTTTTATCGGTAGATTGAATAGGTACTTATTGATTGCGCCTGGTTGTATAATACTTGCTTAGGCTTGTATCCAATGCAATTAGTTTCTCGTGAGAGTGCAAGGTTGTCGTGGAGAAACAATTAAAAGGTAATATCTATTGAAACGATAAACATGGAAAGCAGAGAGTCCTCAAGAGATGCGCCCCCACCATATTCCATAGCTACCGTACTATGCACAGTCCAAAATTCACTTTACACGATTGGAAGTAGTAATCCCTTGGGAATTGGCCCTCCATGTTCTATAACTAGGCAGGGATTGCTTCCTGAAACGCATTCGAATGCAGTTGGTACATCTACTGAAATAGCAAAATATGCATCAGCGCAACATCAACAGTCAATAAGGGTAGGTAAGGTAAAATATTTGTAATTAAAGATATATAGAACAATTATTTACAGGTCAAATACAATCAGAAACGTGGGTACATGGTGCTTGTAGGAGTGTTTCTCTTTTTTGTCGTTATTTCTCTTGTGATTGTGTTAAGTATGATCTTCGCATGACAAAACTAAACATAGTATTAAGACAACGCTGGTTAGTTGGCCAATGTATTGATTGTGCAGATGAATTAAATGTTATTGTAATCCGATAAAGTTAATCAATCGTTAAAACATTCAGTACCTACGCAGATCTCTTTGTTTTATTCTAACACTCTCGTTCATATTAGCCCTCAATAAGTGGCAGTAACCCCCACGCCGTTTTCACGGATTGTCTAGAACCAATTCAACTTGGACGGGCGGTGCTCAGAACCAGAAGGTAGTAAAAATTGGGAAGAATATGGCTTTCAATAAACAAAAAGTCACCCCGAACCACCCAAACAAAACAGTATGCTATAGACCTTCAAACCCGGAATCAAGATTGAAAAGATCTGGGAGGAGATATTTAATCCCAAAAAAACCTGTTATGTAAATCTATGCTTTATTTATCTCAAAGGGATTGTCAATTCAAGACACTTAAAATACCAAAACCGAATCTACTAATCATCTAATGACGACAATGCACTTATCTTATCATTTTGTATCATTTGATGTTCACGACGTATCTATATAACAACGCTCAAAGATGACTGATCACTAAACACAGTGTACTAATTCGTTGATTCACCAGTTGAGGTTTCGATAATTTTTGTGGAAGCAAAATGGAAAATAAATTTGGACTAAACGAACCGCCTCCGTCATACTACGAAGCTACTGGACAGACAAATGTGTCACACACTCACAGGTGCAGCACTATCCCGTACTCAATTAGGACAGGACCGAATCAACCTAGTAACAACTTGTCTTCAACCTCAGGTGATAGCTGGACGGTTTTGGTAAACCATGATCTGACCACTGCATCTGTAAATGCAATACCACCACATCAACAGCAGTTTAGTAAGGTAGGTACACTTGAAAATTATTATAACTCGAGATGCTGATACAAATGTTCTTTTTAAGGGTCGAGTTCGTAAAGTCTCCTGCAAAGTCCTGCTAGTGACTATTATTTGTGTCATTTTCGTAACCGTAGTCGTTGTACTTTTCACTAAATCTGTAATAGAGTTCGCAGAAGTCAAGAAGAAGAACCAAGAGTTTATAAACCGGTACTTTGGTACTTAGCAGGGGGTAATCACCAGACCTAAAATTTGTAAATACTTCCCCTTCGGAGGAAGTCCTTCAGTACTTCCTCTTAACTTCCCTATACTTCCCCGTACTCCCCTTTACCCCCTCATACTTCCCAGTACTTCCTCTTACTTCCCAGTACTTCCTTGTACTTCCTCCGAACTTCCTCCAAACTTCCCTTGTACTTTCCCGAAATTTCACTGTAAGTGGAAATTGATATAGACTTTAGATTTGCTTTTTCAATGTTATACGTAGTACCTAACGGTTATAAATAACGTGTCCACGAAGATGCATAGTATGCGAAATGTGCATGGATGTGAAATGAATACTATACATGAGATGAAATACTAGATACGTGTTAATCATTATTTATTTTCACATTTACCTATTTAATATTTACCTTTGTATTTACATGAGGTTTGAAAGAATTTTTAATATGAAAGAAATTAAGACATAAATAATTGTCCTGCCAGCATTTATTGCTAAATGTTATAATAGCATCAAAGGTTTTCAAGCTATTCAAGATTTTTCAAAATTTCTGTCATGTTCAAGTCATTATAAGGTTAGGGGTTGATATTATTGAAATTTTATGTGATTCTATGTAATAGTACATTATATACTAAGGTAGAGAATAATACTAGACGTATTATTGCCTAAGCACGAAGATTACACCCTGAGGCACCCTGAGGCACTTGCTTCTCTATCGTGGTGTATTCAGGGTGTTAAATTGAGGAGGCTATCTTTGTTATTATTATACTTACAAATTCGGTTAAATTGGCAAAGTTTACGTATAGTCTTTGATGTTGATGGATATTCCGATGCGATATTTATTAAGAAAAAAATAATTCGTTTTGTAGATAATTGGAAAAATGTGAAAATCGCCATTAAAAAAAATACAAATATTTTAGTAACAAAAAGAGCTATCGAAAAAGGTTTCAGATGGAAGTTGCAAGAGTCGATCGGATAAATTCAATGGATATTCAATACAAATTTTTTTTCAAAATGGCGGTGTTGGAGATATTGATATCAACTTCGTTTTGTTTTGTTTTGTATGGACCCATATTGGATTTTTCAGTCACTCCATAGAGAAAAAATTACAAAACATTGCATTTTTGCCTCGAAGTTTACAATGTATACCTATATCTTATAGCAATAATTCCATAGCCGATTATGATTGAAACCAAATTCGATCGTTTATTGTCTCGCTCGTTGGTTTTGTATTTTTGTCTCTATCGAGTGACGTAAAAATCAAAAATGGCGTCCATTTAAAATAAGGAAGTTGATGTCAATATCTGGAAATCCGCCATTTTGCAACATTTTTTTTCTACATCCATTGAATTTATCCAATCGAATCTTGCAACTTTTATTTGAAAGTTGTTTCGATAGCTCTGTTACTAAAATAGGTATTTTAATTTTTCTAAATGCCGATTTTTCATTTTTTATCAATTATCTACGAAACGATTTATTTTTTTCAAAATCTCGCATCGGAATATCTATTAGCAAAAAAAACTATACAACTTTTCCAATTTAACCAAATCTGTAAGTATAATAATAACAAAGCAGAGCTGGGCAGTATTCGATTTTGTAAATACTTTTTAGTATTCAAATCCTTTAAAGTATTCAAACACTTTGTAACTAAATACTTTTATGGAAGCAGTATTTGTATTTGTAACTCAAATACTTTCACAAATATTTAGTATTCGAATACTTCGCATAGCATTTGAATTCTTTACCAAAAATCGACTACACCAAAATTTCTCAGGAAAACAATTTTTCTTATTAATTTTGGTGCGTAGAATCCAAAACAATTCGTACTTTTTCGATCAGACTTCTGAATCAAAAGTTATAGACTAGAAATCAATTTCGAAAGAAAATTCAAAGGGCTGTAACTTTTGAACTAGTAGCCCAATCTTCGAACTGTTTGAAATTATGGATTCTACAGGCCACATTCTAAAATTTTTTTCCCGGGTCGATCTGAGACAATTTTTTTTTCGGGGTTCAAAAAAAGGCAGTGTATAAACCTTCCTTTTTTACCAAAAATCGACTACAACCAAAATTTCTCGGGAAAATACTTTTTCTTATTAATTTTGGTGCGTAGAATCCAAAACAATTCGTACTTTTTCGATCAGACTTCTCAATAAAAAGTTATAGACTAGAAACCAATTTCGAAAGAAAATTCAAAGGGCTGTAACTTTTGAACTAGTAGTCCAATCTTCGAACTGTTTGAAATTATGGATTCTACAGGCCACATTCTATAAGAAATTTTTTTTCCCTTGTCGATCTGAGACAATTTTTTTTTCGGGGTTCAAAAAAAGGCAGAGTATATAACCCCTGGTACTTAGCAAGTGATAGATGTGTGCTGATTTATGTAAAAGTAATTGCTGCTAAATGGTATATGAGAGCATGCCATATTTTTCGATGACAACTTTAATTTATTTTTGAAATAAAATCCATTAATGATAAAAAAAACACGAATGTATGTTTTATTAATGTTTCGCAAATGTTTGGTTATTTAGTAGACAATACGAATGTAAAATGATTTACACTTTTAGCAATTAAGCATTGAAGTATGGAGCAGGTATCGATTTATTCTATTTGAAATCATACCACCCGAACATGAACGTGTATTCAACCAACGATACGATTGATATTGACTTACTCAAATGCTTGAACTTCCTTTTTCCATAATTTGAAAGCACACGTTAAACTTGGAAATATACGGATATGGCAGTACTCTAATTCACAATAAAAATACGAAAACAAAGTAAACCTCAGAAAATAAGATAGTAAGGGTAATGACGAGGAAGAGTTGGTATTTTTAACAAGGGAAGTAGCTATGCAAACCTACGAGTGAGCAAATCTATGCAGAATCGGGCATACTTGACTAGTCATCTTGTCGCATGAATTTTCGCCTGAAAGGATCGATTTTAAGAAAACGTCCATAGATGTTTCAAAATTTCCCGATATCAACACTTGCCTCGCATTTAATCAAATAGAGGTTGTGTTGATATTTTACCACCATAAAAAATCGTTGTTACAATAGAAACGAAATTTGGATGTCATGAAATTTTCTGGTCTGCTTATCACTACCTCTTCGTATGGAAATGATCGGACAATGAACTTTTTATTTATAGCGTCTGCATTCAAACTAGCTTTCCGCTTTCGCAATATGAGTTATTATTACAGCACTTAAGAGGCCAAACAAGTTCATGGTTACGCGTCGAAACTAGATAGTTTTCCCTTGCGAATCATTATTTGATTACTTGATCGAAACGCCATCCTAAATCCTGATTTATTCGCCAGAAAGGTCCACTGGTATTGTTATAATTTTAACCGATAGTTCTCAGTACGCATTTGTACGTAAGATTATTTGACCAAGAATGGAACTTATTTTACGATATTCACTTCTGAACTAAGTCCCAAAACACCCAGTTGAGCTATTTTGCAACGAATCTTCTACGTTTGCGATTAATTGCATTAATATTCCTTTTGGTAATGTTTACTTCACGAGCATAAAATGATCTTGCGTGCGCGTCTCACTAAAACGACAGGTTTCTATTATAGATTTATTATCAAAACAATATTTCAAATTCGGTTTCGTACAGGTACAGCCCTTGAGTTACATTACATCAAAGCTCAATCGCGATAGCCTTGTACCACACGCTATGCTTCTGCCGTAGGGTTATTCTACTTCCCGGCCATACACGGGGGAAAATATTTACATAATCGAAAAACTAACGAAAAATTTGATTCCCGACGGGAATGTACAATACTCCCCCGTCAGCGTCCGGAATTTTCGCCTGAAAGGATCGATTTTAAGAAAACGTCCATAGATGTTTCAAAATTTCCCGATATCAACACTTGCCTCGATAAATTGGCTTTCGAAAACTTACCCAAAAATTTGAAATATTTTCGTCCGCGCCGAACCACTTGCTCATCAAGAAATTTCTCAAAGGGAAACTTACGTTCAAGAAACCTCCATCCTCAAAGTAGTATTGACCTGGCAGACGGACATCGCAAAATAATAAATCCATTAAAAGCTGTCACAATTGTAGCATTTTTGGGAACGTAGACAGAGAAGCAAGTATAAGAGCTGTCGTTTCCGAGACCACACTAATAAACCAGCGCCGTTTAGTGAACCCTATTAACTTTAAAAGACGTTAGAGTCTATCGGAGGCAAATTAGAATTCTCCGAAGACGAATTGCTAACAGTTTTGTTTCTGTAAGTGCGTTTAAATTACTTTGGTTTAGTATTACTGGAATTTTTGTTCAAGGACCACTGTATTTTTTAAACTGTTTAGTGTTTTGTCGTGGCGAATTTTGATTGGTGGGTTCTTAAAGGCGTTTGGACTGCGTATGTGGGCTATCGATTCCATTTCATTTTTCTTGCATTGCGTTTGAAGAGCAGCTGGGTGCATCGCTAAAAATTTGAATGAAGGTATAATTGCAATAGTTTGAATTGATTATTTCTGGCGATTCACCTGGAAATCTCGATTAGATTTGGATCGAGATATGTTTTTTTCTCTCACATGGAGGCTATAAATTGAATTTCTCAGTGAATGCATACGTAAGTGGCAGCCGTTTGCTTAATCAGTGTTGTTATCTCGGGATATTTTTTAGGTTTACTCTTTACATTTCTATTTTGTCGTTTCATTGTCAATATCACTTTCTAAATCGCCCTCGTATTAATAAGAGGTAGGTTTTTGTGTTCAAAAGGGAATTTGAAGTTGGATTATTTTACGGTTCGCGTTTTGGGGTTCATCTTAATTTCATTTTAGTTTATGGGTTAATTACAACAGGACCGAGAGCATCGCAGTACGATTCTAATCATCCCAATTTCCCTTTGTGCAGTAATGTTTTTTTCGTCCTATTAAAGTATTTCGGTCCATCTTAATGCGTCGTTTGATTCAAAGGTTTTGATCCTATTATTCGTTTAGCTTGTACTCCATTTCAAAGTAAAAGAAAACACACCACATAGCGTTAGGAATGACTGCAGAGATCTCGCCTTACGGACGGATGGGAATGAAGGATCGTCTGCGTTAAATCTACGATGCAAATGCATAAATCATGAAAATAGCTACATCTCGGGGTATCTTCCCATCAGACTGTGGGCACGTATCTATTAATGAATCCACCATACAATTTTATTGAAATAAAAGGCGAACCACTGAGCCGTAGCCTAATAGGAAATCAAAGCCTCGTTACCCACATTCACACGAATATACTATTGCGAATAGAATTGCGGTTTTATAAAGCTTCTTAATTAAATTTCGATATAACATTGCAATAACGAAAGCCAATAAAAGGTTCAGTAATAGGAATTTCAATTATTTTTATAAATGAATGGAGATGGAAGCATTCCCATTAAAAAATGTGTAATTACTGAAACAGAAAATTACAAAGTGGAAAGATAATCGAGATTTTAAGTTATACCTCCCCAGCATTGAAAAAGTGTATATAGGACAACATATTATTGATCATCGCCTATTTGATGAGAAGGTGGTAATAAAAATTTATGGTCTAAACACAGAGTAAATTTATTAACCGTTAAGGCGAGAGAAAAGGAATGGCGATTGTGTTTTTTTACAATTTACTATGTGTGCTAGTCATACGTAACCCTTAGAGGCTCTGTTAGTCGCCTTAACCCAATTGAAATTGTGTTTCCTAAAACCACAGCTAAAATAAATTTCCAAAAATTTCCAAACCAGATTTGAAATATTCCAGCCCATGATAAATTACTTTGATATAAAACGTTTTCTTTATTGCCACCCTCGACCCGTTTAATTAATTTCAATTAACGCCGTTTATTGCATTTAATTAAAGCTTCTTGCCAGTCTAGATATCATACATTGTGGACACAACAATCTGAGAAAGAACAAGTTTTCAATTCATTTTTATGTAATCGATATATGAAAATAGTGGGACCGACCAAAACAATTAAAACTCATTATTTATGCACCAATTTCATCCGAAACGCATTATTCCGATGCTCAAGACGTCAATCTATACCAATATTATGAGAGCTGGTAGACATTTTTTAGTAGGTTTTACGCCACATTTACGTTTATTTTCTTTCTTTTCACATTCTTACACTTTTCTATTCTTATTCACATTTTCATTACGCGTTTGTCATTCATCAAAAGTAAGTGTCCTACTATCCGAAAAGCCATCCAAATTTTTTCATCTATTTCAACAAATCAGTTGTTTTATTCATCATCAAGACCCACTTTAATAAAAAAGAAGTTTTCGAAGCGAGTGTCTGTTTATTTCTAAGTGCTCTTGAAAATACCAAAATTTTTACGAGCAGATGTAGTGTATTATTCGAAAACTTAATTTTTCTTTATTTAATTGCCTGTCGCACGCATGCTTGCGTGGTATGTGTAATCAGGCCCTAAATGCCTTTTTTCCAGCACTGTTATTTTAATTTCATAATGTTTTTCGAAATAAATTTTTGTCTTTGTCAAATAATCGATCCCCTAAATGTCATAGTTAATGAAATTAGATTAAACACACTATTAATTATAATTAATAGTTTGTTTAATCGAACCTAAATTGCGACCCAGATAGAGTTTTCATGTTCATGTTCATGATTTTTTATTCGTGCCCAGGAATTGTGGCAGGTGATTAAAATCTGTTTAGTTAATTCAGTCAATTGTTGGGAGCACCGTGTCTTTCAAATTAATTAAATTTAAAGTCAACATTCGGCCCAAAAATTTCAGTGAAATAATCGAAAATAATTACTTTTTGGAAGTCGTCAAATTAATTTTCGCGTTTAATAGTCAAACTGCGTAACATCGTCACTTGTTTTTAAGTAACCGAAGAATCTTGTTTTGTGTAACACGTTTCTTTTTCGCTCGCCTACACAATGACCGGCTTATACACTAACCAAAATAAATTCTTTTTTGTCTTCCATTTAGGAATCAACCAACAAGCGCCTTTTCTGATTGGCAGACAGATTGCACCGGACGTTAATTATTTTTAATTTACAGATACCTAATTATTTTTAATTTGCTAATAAAATTGAGATATTTTCCAAATTATCGGTTATGAATTGAGGAGACTTCAGTGATGAAAAGATCAATAATTCTTTCCTACTTTTAACCACTTTTTATTTGAGTTAGCCTCAGAGGTAAAAGTATGGAAGGTAGGTCCTCACGTACTAACCACGAAGAGAAGTAGAAGAAAAACTAGAACCACCAAGTTCTTTATCAAGAATTGTGTACTCACTTTAGGAGATGCAAATTTGTTTACTATACTTTTACAGGACCTTTTTTTCTTACTTACGATTTTATTTCCTTCCACTTAGTCTGCTTGCGTGCGAAAACTGGTCAATTAATTATTATTTCGTCACCAGTTAGTTTATGTAGTAAATTTGTTATTATCTTAGTATAGGTTTCTTTTACGAAGTCCTTTGTTTCGTCTACGGAAGTCGTGCAGATGTTTTCCGTGTTTAAGTTACCTTTTTCTGACCCCGTGTCTACCGTAAGGGATTTATTGTATTGGAGTCGTTTGCTCTTTCTTCTAATGTCCGTGGTGGCTCCATTGAAACGTTTTTACGGATCGGTACCTGCTTATTATGAACAATACGAGGTATGCTACATTATTACGCAGCATGTTTGTCATTACGTATGCTTTTTAGGGACCCAAGTTTAACTTCTTTTACACCTTCCCTCGCCTTTCTCTTACAAGTTTCTATTAAGTTCTCATTGGTCTTTCTTTTGGATTACCTTTTACGTTTATATACCTGAATATTACCCACACAGTACGTGGATTAATCTACCATTTTATTTGGACACGTCAGATGAGTTTCTACATTACCGGCTGGGAAAATTCTACTTCAA
This sequence comes from Photinus pyralis, assembly GCF_008802855.1. Lineage (NCBI taxonomy): Eukaryota > Metazoa > Arthropoda > Insecta > Coleoptera > Lampyridae > Photinus > Photinus pyralis. The sequence goes on along the minus strand of NW_022170663.1, from coordinate 14,616,294 downwards.
TTTTAACAACTTTTATTACCTGTGACCTACTGACACACAAAGTTTGTTGACCTACAATTCGATAATTGTTCCTGAATTGTAATTAAATTGTAAATTGTAAAACTTGGCTAGCTCCTTGGTAGGTAAGCCTCTTTCGAGTCGTACGGTAGGGGACTCGTACCGCATGCACCGAAAATATTTCCCCGTTCCTGTTTTCTGAAAATGACTATTTCTTCTGTTTTATGTAACAGAAATCAAAACCAACTAATGATCGGCATCGGTTTATACAATCATTATCATAAGTTCGCTAACCTCAGGACGGTTTCGTTCATCGTTGGTTAGTAACGCTCTATAAACCTATGTTTCTATTGGCTATTTCTTAATGATTTTTGATAGTGAACTAATGATAATGATTGTATAAACCCACCATAAGCATTAAATATAAGTTGAGTTCCTATGTCTCACGATAGAGCGCAAAATATTATAGTTTCTAGAATAGATCTATGGTTTCGAGACAACAGTTTATGAGGCCATTATCGTTACTAGCAATGAATATGCATTCTGTTTATTAAATACCATGCCACATAAATATTAATTTATGTTAATTACTGATAAATCTTAGGCATATGAAGTGTAAATTGATCTAAAATTCTGATCGTATGGCGAAATGATTTGTTGGGGAGCGTATGCAAGAACCGCTTACTTTGTAAAAGTTGGTCTTTTTTCTTAAGTGAGTTAAAGTGGCAACACAAAGACGAACATTTGCTTTGAGCGGATATTAACAAGAAATTGTAAATAAATAATGAATTCCCCAGGCGGCGTTAAAAGGAGCATTTCTACTTATGTAATGATAGAAAATTTATGTCACGACGTTAAAACCTTTTCACAGGCGAGGTAAACCCTAAACGGGGTAGCGACAAAAGATCCCCACTGGAACCCATTTCATCGTATTTATGTATACTCTAAATTAACTTGTAGGTAATGTTAGCCATTGATGCGGTTTTTCATGCTCAGTTTATTTTAGTAATTGCTTCATACCAAAATTAATTACGCAAAGTTGTTTTGGTCTACGTTGTTTAATTATAAAACTGCTTCTGTAATGAATAGGCATGAGCCGTTGCTTAGTGACCAATATTATCTAATTTAGCTGTACATATGTTTGCGGTATTTTATTTGGACATGAAGATTATCCAATTGTTTATGTAATCAAATTACCTACCTACCTTAAATTTGACAAAAAAATGTTGCCTTCACAACAAGCGATTGACATTGACTATAGTTACTTGAGAATCTCTCATAGTATTTACCGTACTGTATTTTTGTGCAAATTCGGTAAATAAATCATCTTTGAAAAACCACTTCACTCTTGTGAGGATCCTTTAAATTCAGCTTTTTTTTAAAATTAGCCTCAAAGGAAAATGGAGATAAATGGTCTTCACCATAGTTTAATCTCACACTAAACTGCCACCAATCATCGCGCACCATTTACTTAATTTAACCAGTCATTTGTCATCTTAACATAGCTATGTGCCGCTTGTCGATTTAAACGATTTTACTTTATATCGTAGCTTTATACAATTAAACAGTAGGTACCTAAGTAGTCGAATACTAAAACATATTCTCAATCTTTTCGCTGGGTTGCCATAAACATTCAGTTAATATGTCATGATATATGATAGAAAATAAACTCCTCAGAAACTGATTCTTATTAGAAAATACAAATTTTCCAGTATAATAAAAAATGAAAAACACCGAAAATATAAATCAAGAATAAATTACTTATGTAATAATTGTTCGAACAAAACCTAATTATAAGCTAATTTTAGCGTAATTACAGCGAATTGTGATGAAAAACGATTCAATTACGCAATACATCAGTTTGAACGTAAATAAGGTAGCTAAATTTGTTCAAAAAATGCAAACATGTAATTGTTTACTTTTGCAGATCGGATGAACACACAATAAAATGTGTCCATTACTTGTCTGTTGAGCAAAAAGAGGAAGTACTTCTGCGTTGAAAAAATTGCATGTAGGTATTGTAAGTACCAGGGCGAAAGGTCTCAATTTCAAGTTCAAATACCAGCGCAGCGGTTAAAATTTGAATCTACCTAAAAATCTATTTTCCGATTACGGGGTTGATATGCAGTCAATTTTCGGCAGTGAGAATTGGATACTTAGGTTAAATTTTCCATCCACCTCCACAGTCTCACGCATACCTTTGGAATTTTTGATATACTGGGCGAATCTCTAACATGCAATAAATTCCGTGAGTTAAACTAAGATTCATTTAAACTCGTAAAATTCATTGTTAAAGTACGTCGCCAATGGCAAAGCCCATTATACACTACTAAAAGTACGCTCCTTAAGTTTTCGTGCTTAATGTTGTTGATTCTATTACCATGGTTACGACCTACGCCAATCTTGAGAAACATTTTTCTCTCATTGTGAAATATTAAGAAAAGACGTATTCGGAAAAAATATGTTTCAGTGATATAAAAAATCTTGAAAATAACACGATGTTTTATAGTTTAAAGGGCTCTCATCTAGATATATTAATAGCTATAGACTGTGCTCTTTTTGATGTAATAAAATTTTACGCAGGCTGTTCCGAATCCTAATTTTTTATTCTATCCTTAAAAAATATAACAAGTTACAAATGTGTGCCAAACTTCAAATCTTTTTCGGTGAACACTACTTTTTGTAGCCCCACTTCTGGGCGGCAATCTTGTAATGATCTCCATTACAAAGAGTTGATGATTTTCTTAGGTTTGTGGTTTTGATGTATACAATTTTGACTATGGTAATCACTGCAGCCTTTAAATACAGGCCACCTCCGATTAAAAATAGCAATTTCACTCGCGAATTGTTCAGTTTATCGCAATTTGTCTTTACGTGCCGACTATCAGGCAGCAAATTCATAAGATTTACAAGATAATAATATTATAATGATATGTCGGCTTTGTAGCTCAGTGGTAGAGCGTTGGGCTACAAAACCGGAGGTCGGGTGGGCTGCGATAGGAATTTTTCATCTGTGGCAGATGGGAATTTCCTTAGATCAGTTTCGAACATTCTGCCGGCTACTCCGAATTAGATTTTCCTGCAGTTTTCCTAATTTGTAAGGTAAATATCGGAGTAGTATAGTCACTCTGTAAAATTGGGCGTAAGCCTGTTGGGGGGCCTAGAACAAGAGGGACAATAAATACATAAACTCTTGAGGGTTTTCAAACATCATTTACATTCGTATGATTTTTTAGTTTCTTCTGATTTTCAAGTTTTCTATTCGCCCCAATCTTCAGATTCTTTAAATCCTTTAATTCCATAAGGTATCTCGGATTTTTTAGTCTTCTTTAAACGTTTGTAATTTTTCAGATTCTTGGAATTCTTTGGATTCTTCTTCCGATTCTTCACATCCATAAAATTCTTCAGTTAGGTACATTGTTATTCTACATACCAGGTACAACTCTAGTTTGACTGTAGCAGTTTTATAATGACGCGTTTATAGCTAACCAGTTTTGTTTCCAATCGGACGAAGCGCAGACTTGACTCAAAAGAAAAAAAACCTGTTCCAAAGGGAGGAGAATTTAGTCGCATTGTTTTATTGATGTAAGCGGTAACAGTAGCTGGCCTATCATTTCGGAAATCACGAAACAAAATTCCCGCACCTCTTCAACTGAATACAAACCCTTCTTTCATTGGAGGATAAAAATAGAACATTGAATATTAATATGAATTTTTATATATACAACGCTTGTTTCATACAATGTAGAGTAAAAAGCAGTTACATTATATTGAAAGAAATGTAGCCCGTTACATTACTGAGGTATACGATCTACTCAAACTTCTTCCAAAATAATCCAAGGCCTTCATTATAAACAAAACTTGAGCCTTTTGTAAACAAATAACAAGCGAAATCAATACAGCAAACAATACGCTGCAGGTTGAAGGATTTATAGTGGATTACCTATTATAATAAATTGTTTATTTTTTTTTTTTTATTTTTTTTTTTTTATTTTTACGCTGCACTTTTGGGCGACCATTAATAAATGGAAAGTTTTCATGTTATGAAAAAAATCTAAAAACATAAAACTATGAAGAGTGGTATATATATTAGTATACATAATGCTTTCCATTAAAAAAGTGACCCTTTTAGTTCTGTAGAGGTACGCCATTGTAAATCTTGTTTACACATGTAAATTTTAAAAAAATTTTTTAATGATTTTTGATACATCACTAACAAAACAATGATCAACGCAAATTATATAACTAAATGTAAAGCTAAACTATTTTCCTTAATTTCAATTTTTCTGTTAAATTTTGTTACGTAATATAATAATTTTGTCGCGTTTCGATATCGAAAAAGCTGTGCACGTTAATAATACAATAATAAAACAATAATAAAAAATGTTGATTGCTGCCCCCCTTGACTTTGCAGACGTACCCCACTGACTACAATTTTAAAGTATGTACATTAGTAGCAAAATTTTTATAATTTTTAAACTTCTTTTAAAAAAATTTATATGCCGTGTTCCAGAAAATATTTTCAGCCTATGTGCGAGGAAGTAGGTATTGGGAAGATCTAATAAGCTCTAACGTTCCTGATTAATACGGTTTCCTTAGAAATCTAAATGTTTTAAAATAGTGTTGTGTAAACTACGTCATGTAGACGTTATTTTGGCTTCAGCACATTTTAACCTTTAACGAATAAACACAAAGTGTGATTGTTTCGTTTGAATTTCTATATCAGTGTTTGTTTTTCCTTTTAGAATGTAGGTGTAATCTTTTTCTGTTTAAATTTTATCGCTTGCCTGCGTGGTTTGTGTTAAAACAAGATCTGAATGCTTTTTTCTCTTCCAAAATTGTTGTTCTCTTTTTTGCGGAATAAATTTTTTTGTTTGTCAATTAATTGTGTTTAATGGAACCTAAAGTGCGACCAAGATAGAGTTTTCATGTCAGATTTTTTTATTTGTGCCCCAGAATTATGTCAGGTATTTACAAATTAAATTTCTTTATTTAATTTTTTGGAATTGTTGGGAGCTGATGGAGGTCACAGTGTCCTTTAAATTAATAAAACTGAAAGTCAACATTGGGATTTTTCTTATTTTGAGCTGCTGGACAGTTGTTTTGTGGGTGGATTAGTGACCTTTGAATTTATTGAACAAATAGTTGATAGGTACGTGTAATAGTCTATTTTATAGTAAATACTTATCACAAATTCTTCATTAGAGATGAGGAATACCTACTGTATATTTTGGCACAAATCCGGCACAGAACAATGCAGTATCTTGCATATCACATTTCTTGCCTTTCAAACACGCAAATTTCCTTAAAGAAGAATGGCTCAGTTTTAATACAAGAAATGCTTTTTATTTCATAGTTCTGCTTGAACATGATTTACTAAAAATGCTCAGGCGCATCCGTTTTGGGGGTTCAGGGGGGATCGTTTCATCGATTAATATATCAAAAATATTTGGAAACAGATTCCTTTTCTTTTGAGCTTAGACAATCCAAGAAACAGGAGTATGCATTTTTTTAATGACCGCATGTAATCCTCCCTTCCCAATTATTTTGCATGAGAGAAAAAGGTATGAAAGCATTCTCTTACAAATGTATACAGGGTGGGTTTTTATTTCAGTTTCACTATGGGGATCTCGTAAACCGTAAGAGAGCAGAGTCGCTGAAATAGGCAAAATCATACAGAATTTTATGCTGATATATGTTCCCATTCAAAGCTACAAGAAACTATGGAAGGTAAAATTAATGAGCAAAAAATGCTGCATAACTTTGCCAATTTAAGGGACTTTGCATCTCTTGCGGTTTACGAGACCCTACAGTAAAAATGAAAAAAAACTCGCCCTGTATATTGCTGTGTCCAATGGTATGCGGTCACTATACCACTCACAAAACACCTGTCCAGCTAACACAAAGCAAAGCAAAATTGGAGCTTAGAATTTCATCATCTTTCCTCGTACACATCCGGCATCTACTAAAAAAAATCCTAACTTTTCATTTTGAGAGACTCGGTGGTCTCGATCTACTTGAGAAAATTCTAAAGAATTTTGATTTAACACCTCAAATAAATCTTGGGCGCGAATAAAAAATCTGATATGAAGGAAAGGATTCGAATAAACACACAATTAATTGATTGACAATGACAACTATTTATTTCGTAACACACGAAACAATTAAAACAAAATCCCTGCAAGAAAGAAAAGCTTACAAAGAATGTTTGAATACCCCGCACTGAAACGGTCGATAATAAAACATAAAAAACCTTAAATTACTTAATTTTTTTTCTCACTCGCTGTCGACTTCAGGCCACTATATTTCTTCTTTTAAATCAAAGATTCGCACTGGCTTGATAACAAAGTGAAACATTTTCGGTGGCTGCTCTAGAAACTTGACAATAACTTTAATTTTGATTTAAGATTGCTTAACTTCTTCTGTACTCTTTAATCCGAAACCGACGAATTGCATCTTCAGCAAAACAACTAAGGCAGATCAGGCAATCAGAATTACACTTGATAAAGCCAGTTTCGAAAGAACGCGTCCCCACTTACGCCGAAATAACGCGAATTTCTTCGAAACACCTTATCTCTTCTAACAGCGATATTAACATGCGCGTTAATTAAATTTCGCCCGATAAAAACTCCTTATCGCATACAACCAGATAAAACCTTTTATAAACTTAACCAGATGTGCCCAACATTTTAACACGCAGTTCCACGCTTTACACTGAATGGAATTTTTATGGGTATGTTCTTTCCAAATCTGTAAGAAATTGTCACCTAACTACCCTAAGATTCTTATTTTAACGGAGGTTGACACCTGGGACATCAAAATACCCAAATCGTACTTAGTTACTGAAAATTAAAAGAAAAAAGAGTTGAAACTCTTAACGTTAAATGAACTTGTATGCAAATCCTGTGCGATAATTCTTTTCTTGTGTTTATAAAGGACTGTACAAAGAAAATTTTAATGTTTGTCGACATAGTCCCCAAAACGAAGCATATCTGACCATTCTTTATTCAGAGTGTCTATAGTCATTTCTATCTCTGTTGGTTTTACAATACTCTTATTTCCTGTCATTTGCATAATTTAAAGCAAACAAAATAAGATAAGTGTCGTCTACATAATTTGTTCACAAATTTTGAAATGATTAATGTTACATGGGACGTTGGTTGCCTACTAGTTATTAGTTTACATTGACTATTCCGTGGGTTTTCTGAATAGCCCACTGAGCCCTTATTTAGGTAGCTAGTCCAGTCCGCCACCAATTGGTGACAAACTGATTATGCCACATTTCAGCACAAACATAGTCTAATGATTTGTGCCACAGATGCTTTGAATCATGATGACACCTAGCTAGTATACATTGTTATAATCCGGTTCACTACTCAGAAAGTATTGCGGATATAGGTGGCATTAATTTTTATAGGAGTATTTTGAACGATTATCCGCATTAGAGTTATCAGAGATGATAAAAGTAGAGGAGTTCTTTGCCCCCTTTCTAGCATGGCATTAAGGTTTAAGTCCTAACTAGTACACATAAAGTTCTTCCACGCTATGATTTTTTCATCTAAACTCTTTTTTGTGGAATCATTGACTAGCTAAATTGATGTTCGCATGTTTTTCATCAAAAGTCAACAATTGAGGTTATCATCAAAGTCACTCATCGAAAATGGGAGCAAACTGTTATCTTTGTTCCTTGTATGTTTAGCGTGTTAAAGTGAAAAGCAAAGTTGTAAAGTCACAATGGACGATTTGTCAACTGTAAGAGTGGTGCGTGTTTATAAATACCACCCTTAATCAAGCCTAATCACGAAAAAAGCATTGGGCAGCACACTATTACAAGTGTACCTCTGCAGACCCATTAACAGTTTATTTGTACCACGATCCCGGTCACGAACCTGCCGTTTCCTCTGTTAGCTCACCCCAGCCAAGAGATCTTACCAACATCCGCAGAACGTGTTGTAAATGCTGATAAATAAAAGTCATGAAAGTGTGACAAGTTTAATGAATCCAACTAAAAGCATATTCGCGGCAATTAACCCACTAAATTCGTCTTTTAGCGGTCGAACGCTCTATAAAATCCCTTAAGCGATCCCAATTTTCCCGTTTGTAGACGTCCAGTTTCTCCTTGCTAATCGAGGACGTTAAGCAACAGGCGGAGTACGTCGGCAGCACCTTAGGAAAAATCGTCCTCCCATGAGCGGACGCCTTACGCACATCGCTTTCGCACGGATTGTTGATGTAGGTCCAGGAGCTGCCGCCGTGTTGGTAATTTTCTTTAATTTTGCACGTATCCGCGGTAGCGGTAGCTGTTGTCGGACGCGCTTTTCCTGGCGCGTTGGCCGCCGATTTTCCACCAGTTGCTAACCGGCCGGTATCGCAAAAGGTTGCCGCTTTATATACAAAGTCGGTCGTATCGCTCGCGTTCGCGTAGTGAAATTTTTCTAGTAATTTTCTTCTGTCCTGATCGCTCACATTTTGAAATGATCCAAGGTAGGCCAACCTAAAAAAAGTTACCAATTAGTTCTCTAATCTTTTTTGAGGGCTTTAATTACTTTAATTATTTCCGGATATGCAAATAGAAAACCAACCCCGTGCGCCTTGTCGTAAACGCATATTTACGTTATACTCGCAAATGGAACCGAATTAGATTTAATTTTGTCGTAAATCATTTCGGTAGCTGCAGATGCGGCTACTAACTTTTAGTGTTACGGTTTGTATTTAATTTAAGCCCTTCCTCTACATACCAGTGCCATTCATTTCAATTCTATTTTAACGCAAATATCAAGCAACAATACAAGGCCGGACGAAATACTGGACAATAAAAAATAATTCAATTTATTTAAAACACATTGAGCAATAAAAAAAAGTCTAATTTTAAAACATTCTCAGACACTGTAAATTGAGGGACACTTTCCATGATCTACACCTTCGATTAGAGCCCAAAATATCGTTCTAAATTATGCACACTACGTTTCACAATTATTGTAAGGTTCAATAATGAAAAGGGAATTAATCACCTCTATTTGTCTAGGCCTTAATGACAAAAAAAATGAGCAGGTTTCATTCACTTTAAAAATTGGCAAAATGCTCATGACCTCCAGGCTTTCGATACATAGGCATTTTTCATTATCCATGGTGATATGAATATTCACTATCCACGAAATCTTATGTCAAGGTACCTCTAAATTAACACTGTAAGATACTTACTTGCAAAGTACACGTTATGTAACAAATCAATAGACATGTACTTTACCCGTGTATTTCAATTTTAACTTTCCATGATTTACCTTCTGTCTGGAATGTCTCATAATGTATTAATATTTGATATGTTACGTGAATTTCAAACTGTAAACACAGCTACAAGGTAAACGCAATTGTGCAACAGTAGCAAAGCAGATATGCAAATCTGGTCCCAATTGCATATCTCAATACCGTAACTGTAAAGATGAATTTCATTGTGTGGTATTGTTATGCATCAACAGGTATGTTTTTGTCGAGGGGCTGACCACTGCGCAAAATTGTGTACACCACATTTGCCATTTTCCACATTCGCTCAACATTTGCTACATTTGCCAGACATTTGCTACATTCGCTATAAATTTACCAGAAATTTGTTACATTTGCTCATCATTGAGGTACTACATACATATATATGTACAAGCATTTGCGCGGGTCATTTGGTAATTGAAATATGATATCACTTAAGTGATAAACAACAATTGAATATTTTCTAGAAGACTCATAGAGGTTAAAATGTGGTCAAGAAAGTGGAAATATGATGCTGATGCATATTTTTATATACCTATGTGGTCTATGGTCCCGAACTTATAAATTAAGATGGACTGCTGATCAAACAGTTGCATAGAGGACAGAGGTAGAAATGGCCCTAGCATGGGCGCCGCCATGATGTGCACGTTTTAGTTATTTTCTAGGGAATTTTTCCTAGTGCTCAAGTTTGGAGACTATTGCAGCCTTGGAAAATGACGTGTCACAGTAATTTATTTAGAAAACGACAATTTCCGAAGAAAATTCAAAGGGCTGTAACTTTTGAAGTAGTACCCCAATCTTGGAACTGTTTCAAATTATGGATTCTACAGGCCACATTCTATAAGAAAATTTTTTTTCCGGGTCGATATAAGACATTTTTTTTTCGGGGCTCTAAAAAAGGCAGTGTATAACCTTCCTTTTTTACCAAAAATCGACTACACCAAAATTTCTCGTTTTGGTGCTTAGACCGTTTACATGGCGTTTATACATATCCTCTTTTAAATTGAACATAAAACCAAAACTTCATCCTCTTTGAATACAAAAAATGATCAAAGTCCTCGTGTGAGATCGAAGGGACTTCAGCGTATTTTTGTGTGGCAGATCAGTATTCTATTAGCCACTTTTTTTCCGGGTCGATCTGAGACATTTTTTTTTCGAGCCCCAAAAAAAAGGCAGTGTATAACCTTCCTTTTTTTACCAAAAATCGACTACACCAAAATTTCCCGGGAAACACTTTTTCTTATTAATTTTGGTGCGTACAATCCAAAACAATTCGTACTTTTTCGATCAGACTTCTCAATCAAAAGTTATAGACTAGAAACTAATTTCGAAAGAAAATTCAAAGGGCTGTAACTTTTGAACTAGTTCCGAAATTTGCAAAGAAGTAGCTACACAAATTTTGATTTAAACAGTTGACCCAATTCTTGGACACGAGAAGAAAAATCTGACATGAAAACTCTATCCGGGTTGCACAAAGGATTCTAATAAACATATAATTTGACATTGATTGACAATGATAAAAATTTATTCCGAAACATTATGAAGTAAAAATCCCGTAAGAAAGGAAAGCTTACAAAGTTTGTTTGGACATTCGACAAATTAAATAATAAACTCTTTAAATTTCTTACAGTTTTTTCCTCTTTTAATAATCCTAAAACTACACTCACAAACGCTGACAGCTTCTGAACTTCGCTTTTCCTTAACACACAATACGTGATGAATAAATGACATTACTTTGGAAAATGAAATGAGGAATTGTTGGTGGTAACAGAACAGAACAGAAGGCTACACCTGCTTGCTTTTTTAACTTGACAAACTTTTTATAAACCGACAAACCGCTTTAATTAACTTGCTTCTGCACAAAATTATTATAATAAAAATAAAGTACGTCCTCAACTAATCAAACCGTGTGGACAAACCGAATAAAGTAAATAGCGCATAAACGTCTTCCAACCGTCGCGAACCAGCAAGTCTCGTTTTCCCGTAAATTAGTATTTAATACAACGCCACTTCCACAATAAAATAATCTCCTTTCTCAGGATCTTTGAAAAACATCACGATACATAATTAAACTTAATAACGGTAGTTTCGACAGAACGCCGAAAATAACGCACACATCATAAACATCAGCGAATAACTGCGATAAGAACCGGTGCGTTAATTCAATCTGGCCCGTTAACAAAACCTCTTATCGCAAACGACCGAATCTGCGTTCATTTTAACATTCAATTTCTCGTTTTACAATTAAATAAACAAATCTAAATAAACAATTTACAAAGCGATAGATTTTAAACAAAAAAATAATACGCAATTAAAAACAATTCTAAAAGGAAAAATAACACCGAGACGTATTCAAATGACACGAAATAACAAAATATCCTCTCCCAGATTTACTTAATAAAATGAAATATTCCCATATATAGGGCGTCCTATCATTATTTTTGGTGCTTAGACCGTTTACATGGCGTTTATACATTTCCTCTTTTAAATTGAACATAAAACCAAAACTTCATCCTCTTTGAATACAAAAAATTATCAAAGTCCTCGTGTGAGATCGAAGGCACTTCAGCGCATTTTTGTATGGCAGATCAGTATTCTATTAGCCACTTTTGACTCAACCATCAATAACAGATCTTGTCGAAGGCTACTACATTCACTTTGTCGGTACCCGCTCCCCACTTTCCGCGTGCACCCACAATTGGCGTTTAAAGTTTTGACTCCACCATCAGTAAAATCTTGTCGGGGGCTACCATATTCCCTTTGTCGGCATCCACTTCCGATGTCCCGTTCCCTTCCAATGCGCGTTTGAAGATTTGGCTCCAACATCAGGAAGATCGTGTCGGGGGTTACCGCATTCCCTTTGACGTCACCCACTTCCGACGTCCCGTTCATCCGCAATTCGCGTTTGAAGGTTTGACTCCACCATCAGGAAGATCGTGTCGGGGGCTACCACATTCCCTTTGACGGTACTCACTTCCGACGTCCCGTTTACCCCAAATTCGCGTTTGAAGTTTTCACTCCACCATCAGTTAGATCTTGTCGGAGGTTACCGCATTTCCTTTTTCGGTGCATACTTATATTACATCCACATTTTGGTGGATTTCGCTAAAAACCTTCCACAAGATAGTACTTAATTTTTGGGGCACTTCTCATTACTTAAGCATCTATTGGCGACACGAGAAAGAGAGATGTGTACTTCAACTTTGTCTTATATAGGATCTTCAACTGCTTCTTCTTTTTCAATACCTTTATCTTCGACTTCTTGTTTATAATTCTCAACATGTGTGTACACTTTCTTCGTAGCTTGACCATCGGTTCATGCTCATTATCAGCAAACATAATTTCATTCCGTTTTTCTTGACTCGTATCTTCTATCGACCTTACTAGTTTTATGTCTTCTTTCCGTTTTGGCTTTAGTTTAATCAGAGTTCCTCAGTGTTTAGATCGGCTTCCATCGCTACCTCGGTCTCTTTTTTCATTGTGCTCTCATTTCGTTCTCCAGATCCATTTTACGTCGTCATCTATTGTTTTCTCCTCTACATCATTTTGTTTCTTCTTCTACACCATTCGTTTCTTTTACCTGTTCGTACCCTTCTTTTACCTTATCGAGTTCATTTTTGCTAGCTTCTAATGTACTATCTTTATTATTAGTCTCTTGCACTTCTTTCTTATCTCCCATGTCGGTCTCCTTCGCCTTTTCTGTTCCACACCCCTCTGGCATCCACGTGTTCCTCCTTTGATTTTCGTCCGTTTTCAGTTCAGCTCATCCATTATTTCTATTAATCTCTTCTACCGTCGTCTCTGAGATCGTCATCTTCATTAATTCTTGCTTTCTTGAACGACGTTTCTCCTCTTTTAAAATCCCTTCCTGTTAAAACCCTACCTATAATTAACACTACCCACCCCTGTAATTAATCCTTATCAGTGAATGTCTGGGTACCAACGATAATTTAACCGTACGACAAAAACTACCGCGATTTGAATTTAAATTAAAAAAAAATTACCTAAATTTAAATAAAAATTATTCATAATTAAATAAAAAATTAGAACAAAATTTCTATAAGAAAGAAAAACTTACAAAGCTCGTTTGAAGATATTACTCCGCACGCAGGCGTTTGAATAATGAAATAAAAAATCTTAAAATTACTTACACTTAATACAGTGACAGGGCGTTCCGTAATATTTTTTTGTGCTTAGCCCGAAAGAACGACTGCAGAGGGAAAATATTTCACGGGCGAACATGTCAATAGCAAATACTTCGGGAAGAGACATACCAAGGGAGTTTATCCCAAATAGAATAATCGAGGGGTTAAGGATTTCATTCAACCGAAATCTGTGAATTGTTTCTAGGAATCGCGTTTATAGTGCGGTGCATTACCGAAATTCAGTCTATAAAATCCACAAAATGAAAAGATTTAACAACCACTTCTCGAAAGTAACTGTCATGGTGGTTTTTCGGGAAAAAATAATCGATTCCTCTTGTGTGTGGGGGTATTCCGGACGTCGTTGGTGCTAGATTCTTCCCAAAAACGTCCATCTCTTACAACTCTTGTCGAAAGAATGTCTTCCAGAATGGCCATACCTAGAAAATGATCATAAAAATAGGAGAGGGGGGGGGTGTTCTTTTCAACGAGCCCAAGATATAAATTTAATAGTGCAAACGGAAATCTCATGAAGGGTTCCTGCATGTATAATTGTATTGATTAAAAATTTTAGTGATTATTATCCTCAATAATTAATTCAATTATTCTCCAAAATTTTAGTGTTTCGGAGGATTTTCATGTAAACTTTTTTCTTCTAATTCACTTTCGCTAAATTACTCTTTGTTAGTTGTGATTTGGAAAATCTATATTATATATATTAAACCGAGGACGAAGTATTTATTTATTTATATGCCTTTATTTACAAGTAATGAGTGTATGTAGTTTATGTAAATCGATATCCAACTAAGGTCAAAGCTGATTGATTTCCTTCCCGTTTATGTGAGACCTATTGTATTATGGCTTAGGTTCCTTAGGGTACACGAAAAGACTGGACAGCAAAGGGCACCATCTCCTAAAATGGGCTAAGAGTGTGTTTCATTTTATACAAGAAGTTGCAAATAATTTTGGATTGAATTAGATTTTAAGCGAACAAGTCGCTCCATCCCTTATTTTTGCAAAATGAAAATTTTGTTTTTCAGAATCCCTGGCTGCTTAGGGACTGAGGATACGAGTACGACTCCAGCCCAAAGTTTTTGTAATAATCAAGAGGATAATTAGGGATGAATAATAGTTCGCAAATGTCCTCCTCTCACAACTAATTCTTGGTGGATGAACTTTTCCCTTGACTCGTTGCAACACTATAAAGAAAGACGGTGGTCTTCATTTGCGAAAGGGCACAAAAAAAGCAAGACACTCGTATTTTAGAGCGCAGAACGGAATAGGGGATGCCCAAAGACATTTTATAGAAACAAGGTTATCGCGTAACCAACCTATAGGGCTTATGTAGTTACAATGTAAATGCTACTATCGGTAATTTAAACACGACCCTTTGAATAGAATATACATATGCCTACCTGCTGACCTACCAATACGAGAAATCAATATGCACGCGTTTCAAGCAAACATATCTATCGACTTAAAGTCATACACTATAAATACTTACAGTAAGAAAACCACGTCGCTAATGACGATATCGTTTTAACAATAAGAAAAATTTGTACAGTACCTACTTACAATGGAGATGAATGTCCAAAGAAAGGCATTTAGGCTTCTTTTTCACGGAATAATTTTGTCACTGTCACTAATTGATTTTTGAAGGGTAGGGGTTAGATTCTACTGTCATTTGAACAGCTTCAGACTGCAGATCATTAATAAAATCAAAAAGCGGAAATTTCTGTTATTGTTTTAAGTGCGCTCTAAAAGCAATAGTTTAAAATATGAGAATTTACATTCAATTTGATCAACCTTTGTCTCATTTAGCTATTTTAGAATCGTTTTTTCACATCTTTAATGCTGTCCTTTGATTTCGTTCACAAAAATGATGTTGAATATTCTTAAACTAAATTACTCTAAGATTTTTGCAAATAGAAACCCTTTAAGACGGTTGACTGTTAAATAATAGGACAGGCGCTATAAAACGGTTTTATTTCCATTCGAATTTTGCATTTTTGGAAGCAGTGGTCCAATTGCAGTCAAGAGTTTTAAATCGTGAATCCTTTAGTAACGATTTTTGGGAATAAAATAGTCACACGACGATGTTATCTTGACGTAGAAACCGTTTTTCAGAGTTTAGTCCTCTGGAATCCACTCGATGACGGCTTGAAGGTTGTAGAAAACGATCACCATTGCCTTTTTTCCCTCTTGGTCGAAGAAGTAGCCTTCCATTGACTGGCGAGGCATATTGAAAAATCTGTGTCTCGTGGAAAGTTTTAATATTTTTGGGAAAATCTGGTTCCCCTAAGATGGTTTCCAAAATGTCAGACTAAATCGTTTTTTGCGTTTCTTTTTGCTAAAATTAGAGAAGTAGCAAAGGTTACTTGCAGAAAACCGATCCAAAGAAACACAGCTGGAAGCCCGTCATAGAGTAAAAGATCAAATCTGCTTCTTGCTCATGCGTAAAACCAAGATTTGAGTCCATGGCTATCACTTCCGTGGATTCAGAGTGGAGCATTTCCATTAGGGGTAACAATATTCGCTGTGATCATCTGAAGTCGGTCGAAACGAAGAGTGCGTAAATAGGCGGATGAATTTCTGAAGAGCCAGCGAAACTGCCATGTCGTCTCTACGGCTTTCGGGGCCAAAGATACATTAAAAACCTACGTGTTAATCGAAGGTGATCAGGATCACTCGATTAGGGGATGTAGAGGTCACCCATCTAGAGCGTCGTTTTGACGAATTCACGAACCTGGAGCGAACATGCATTCGTTTGGGCAATCGAAAACTCGCACAAAAAAAGGGGAACATTGCGAAAGGTTTTATAGATATTCGATGTAAGGAATTAGGCCTATACGAGCCTGTTTGCCTCATATCTTGTTACATTATTTCACTTTTATTTATTTATTGTCCCTCTTGTTCTAGGCCCTCAACAGGCTTACACCAAATTACAGAGTGACTCGAATATTGCTTTTAAGAGGTGCCCCAACATTGTTAACTTGTACGTGGCCACGTTCTATTTGTCTTTTAAACAACCCCCATAAATAAACAAAGGAAAAATATGAAATATCTACGTTTACACATAAATTTAAAGTCTTAACTTTTATACATACATAATTAACTCAGAAAATTTTAAATGGAAACCTTTTTACTTTCAAAAATGTTTCTATTTCAAGTTTAAACATTAAAGTTCTACTTGCCAAATTTCTAGATAGGCACGGTCCGTACCCTGGTCCGTACTGAATACAAAAACAACAAGTATAAATTGTGCACAACTCTTGTGCAGATAAAGCGCATTTTTTTTAACCGAAATAGCTTTGGTTTTGACATCATCAATGAATATACTTCTTGCAGACGTCGCAATCGCCCTTTGTGAGTACCCTCTTCCGACAATCCGTTATTGAGGTATAAGGGAATATACCCGATCGCGATAAGAAGTCGAGGAGGCGGGCTATGGTTGGTAGAAAACAGTTCCTTTCTTTGAGACCTTTAATTAGAATACAATGAGAGATAAAATTAATTTTTAAATGTGCTAACAAATGAAATTTACATTATTTATATAAGTCTTTCGAACAATTCAACTTAGACAAATGGAATACCGTCTATTTCATGATTCGGAAATGGAAATTCACTGATTGCCGACTTTAATTACTGGCTCTTCCATCTCAGGAACGGTTTGGAATTTTGATTCGGAACTAATTACCTTTTTTGAATAATCGATCAAAAGGAATCATTTAAAAATATTTTCAAGATGGCCGCTTTTCCGGTTGTATCAGAAGGATACTGGAACTTTCGTATTTCAAATGGCACTATCATTTCTGATGGTATTTTTAAATTTCCGATAAAAAATCAGTATGATTTTGTTAATATGATGCTATGTCTAAATGACATGGTTTCGAAGTTATTTGACAATTTTTCACAGTTTCAGAGGTTCATTAAATTAGTCATATCACTGTTGTCTGACAACTTAGCAAAATGTTTTTTTCACAAATAGACAGCTAAAAATCTACTCTATTAAATGTTAAATCCTTTTATAAATGTTTTTTCGGATGCCGACAATTTTACCATTACACATTCTAACGAAAAAGTCAATCTCTTGTTTCTTCGCGGCGAAATAACCAAAAGTTAATAATATGCGTTTTTAGCGCATTTCCACAAAAATAAAAAAAAATGCGCTATTGTTTTGCCTTAGTGGCATTTTCTCAACGGTAAAATTCACAGTACTCGCGTTTTCAAGACACAAGACCCGAAATGAAAAGTGGTTATGTACTGAATTTTTAAATTTTTTATTCGTAGTTAGCGCTCGAAATTTCTGACTCTATGATGTGCCAAAAAATAGCAACTTTAAGCTTTGAGGAATCTGAATCTCTCGAAAAAATATATATTGAGCGGTTGCCACTTCCGTGAACCAAAACCGAATCTTCCCAACAACCTCCCCGGGATCATCCCTACCTATTTTTGTTAATTAATTAACGCTTTTTTCAAGATGGCATCTAGTAATTAAGGGAACCATTTATTCTCACGAACATATTTGATTGTTAAGCCCCCGATTTACACGGGAGTTGAGAGTCGTAAATTCCCATCCTACGTTAGTTCTTCTTTGCAGAGATTGCAAATCCCAAAGTTGTGTTGAGATCATTCTAAGCTGCCGTGTTGGAACACACAAAACTAAGTACGGTAGGAGTTATCTACTGTTGTCGCCGACACGTTGGATCCTACGATTTCAGAAAGCAATTAAAAGGCCAATACGCAACAGAATTTAAATACGTAGAAGGAAAATATGATCCCAAGGTTTAACAAGAAATTACGACTTCCACACATTTCTACATTTACTAAACTTTTGGAATTACCAAGCTTATACTTCGACCACCCTGTTTAATCTCTAAAAAGTTTAATACCGTGCGCACCCCTAAAAACATTAATCTTCAATCTTACAGGCAATTAAACAAAATTCAAAACGTCGGTCAAAAAGATGATCCATGTCCGTTTTTCGTTGTGAATCGTGACCAAAGTACATAAGTTTTACCTCTTTATATGTACTTCAACCTAACTGAAGAATGTCAATGTCAATAATATTATTATTTGCATGTGTCACATAACACACTTGGATATTGTTAATAAACAGAAGGTAAATTAATCGTTTGCTCCGTTTTGTCTTGTTTTTCAAAAAAGCAAGAGTATGAGGTATGCGGAACCATCTTCTCTTAATAAAATGTTCTAGTATGAAAAATTAAAATGGAAAATCGATGGCTGCAACTAGACTATAACGTATAACGCTTTCCTTTAGTACCCATTTAAGTGTTCCTCGCAGTAAAAGGATTACGAATTAAACGTCTCCTTTTTAAATGAAATTGGTAAGATGTTATTTGCCGAGGAGCAATCGAGTCGTGCCAATAAATGTGGAATCATGATAGACGTCCGAGGGCGGTAGAACAATTAAAGGAGATTCTGAACCATAACGATCTAATCGCCAGTTTTCGTTATCGCATCGCTTCTCCCAGAGCGAATCCACTAAAACTTTGTAATTAGCCGCGCGAGTTATTTTAGTAAAGCGTAGATATACAGTTGGTTATAACACTTCATAATTGCACTTTTTTATTGTAGTTCATTAGTGCTTCTTCCCGAGTATTATGCAGTTAAGTTGAAACAAACAGACCTATAAAATTTTTCCATGTTACTATTTTCGGAATGTAGGCATCAAAATGTGTAAATTATTAAAATACAAGTGTGGAAAGTCTCCCCGGCTCTTGGTAATTTCATAATTACACAAAAAGTTGCATAATGGTTCTTGCCTACTTATTTAACCCATACTCATTAAATTTTGTCGCTGAGTGTGGCGATATATCCATTCTCTTATTTGGAATGTAGATAAATAATTGATGTACAACTACTTTCCCAAATGTATTTTTACCTTGCCTTTCGTGCAATATAAAGGGGGTTCAGCATCAGTTCTTTGAAATACAATTGTCACCTTCTTCCAAGTTCTTAGTTTTTTTTTAATGAAAATTTACTTCAAACCCTATCCCCTAATAGTAAATATACATGCCAATACAAACGGCTTCCAATTTTCCAAGAGGTTGATATCTTTAAGAAAACACAGATCCAACTTTCCTTGATAACTGTTAAACTTCAATCAACTTTAATTTACGACAATCTTTCTTAAAGATGAACAACTTTTTTCAGAAATAATTTAACGATACCTTACGTTCAACATGCCCTTCTGCAGATTTCGGTCTTTATTACATTGGCAATATTTCTGGATTATCAATTTTTTTGTTACCAGCCAATCAGAGTTGCGAATTTTCTGCAAATTTTACAAATCCTACAATAGGAGATGAATTTATTCGCAATTTTGATCACGTACCCCTACGCCCTTTTTTATTTTGTAGTCTATATACTATGTGCTGTAAAGTCAAGATATTTATGAGCTCACAAACTGAAGTTCTGATATGACAATAAATAAACAATAATCCCATTCATTGAAAAAATTAAAGAACCTTCCCCAGTTAGGTTTCGTTAAAATACACATAAAAAATATGACTTAATTACAAGACTATTGGGGCAATTTTTTGTCTTTTACTTGACATTTCACACATCACCCTGATGTTTACGGTTTTTTCTACTGGCAACAAATGCAAAAGAACTAAATTGACAACACACATCTTAGTCTACTATATTTCAAAACTTCATAGAGATCCAGAAATTCCTGTGCGGTGAATAATTACCCTAGGGTAAGATCGCCGCTTTTGGTATTTGCAGCTCCTTTATGAGACATGGAAAAACTCCAAACAGTGTTGACAATTGAAGAAAATACAGCTCGTCCCAGGTTAGGTAGGTTACCGTTTATTAATTCAGCGATCACAATCTTTCTTTAAATGAAAGATCTAGGTTTACAAGTTCGTATTCACAATGTTGAGTCTATAAATAGATGCGCAATGTTTCAGAATGCATACTGCAATGCTGTTTACACTGTTATTTTTATGCTGTTTATAAGCGTTTTACGAATAATCATTCGTCGTTGCAAAACACACCCCAACTTTCTTTTTTTATATCACCCCCTAATTGTCATTTTTAGTATATTACACCCTACAACATTTTAATTCCGCCTTACGCCGTTCAATAGTCTTAACTATTTATTTTAGGGGCCTGGATGATGAGGTTACATGTAGCAACAACACACCTTTTAACTAATAAAAGGTCTCTTACAATTACATTTAATTCAACCACATTTGAAACCAACGATCCTTTTACGCACTTATACAACAGACCCTTAATAACGATTATGTCACATATACAGGATACTTTTTTATTGACCTATAAATTTAAACTCGAAGCTTTTACAAGTTCTGAAAATATCTTCCTAAGAATTGAAACCTCAAAACACAATTATGCTTTGTAAAATTTGAGATGAATTATTTGTCATTTTTGAAGAGTAGCGTTACCTTTTTGGCATCCTAACGCTATCTCCTAAAGTCATCCGACTTAAAAAAATTGAGATACCTACAAGATAGTGAACTGGATTTAAGGTAAATAACATTCCGAATGCAAACGCGCCCTTTTGACATCCTAACGCTATCCTATTTATCTGACGGAAGTACCTTCACCCACGTCACGACCAAAACTCGGGAAAATTACAGAGTACAACCCTGCATCAGGGAATCCACCCACCAAGGCCATGACCTCGGTGCAAAAAATCCAAAATGGCGTCTAGTGTCGCTTGTACTGTCGCGATTTATACCTTATGCACCGAACCACGATTCATTCTTATTTTAAGGGGTTTAGAGGTCTCGGAAACCCGCCCTAAATCTACTAATGTAATAGATATGACTCATATTCTGTTCAACTTTTGCTTAATGAATCGCGCTAACGCTTTTTAGTTTAGTTACGCGTTCTGGAGCCGGAAATTCGTAATAAACAGATTACCCCACTAAAATTTACAAAAATATTGACTTTGGCAGCAACTCATATATTTTTATAACGCGAAGCGATACTTTTGTCACGTAAATTTATTTTTAGTTTGGGAGGTTTACGCAAGCTAAATTAGATTAAATCCGACAGGCTTTATATTTGGGTGATATAGGTATTTTTTTATTATTCTATTTGACCAATGGCACGGTGTTTGAAGTGCACGATGGTCTTTTATACAGATAGTGCAGGAGTAATACCGCTTAATTTCTTCGTGGATGAGGTTGCAAATATGTAGACACCTACGTTGAGCCAAAGATCGTTTTCCGAGAGTATGAAAATAAGGCGCTAAGAAACATTCCGATTTCAATTTCGAAAAGCACTAATTTAAAGCTTAGCGGAAACAAATCACAAAAAGCACCAACTAGTTGTAAATAGACATTAGACTTTTCAACTAACCCATTTTCTCATAAATACAACTTGTAGAATAAGTGAACACTCAACGAAAGAATTCTCTACACGCCATTGTTAAAGCGGGTACTTACGTTAATCCCTTGTAAAGCACTGACTTGAAAAGCATCGAGAAAATCCCTACTAAAATACTGGAATAACAACAGTTACGTCTGCTGGTATCGTATATGTTTGTTTCAAAACAGTTACTTTAAAAGTTTACAACAAAATTTTATTAAATGCCCGTTAAAAACAGTGCCAAATAAAATTCTCTTCAATGACAAAGTCGATTGTATAAAACTGACAACACAAATTTAATGATATTCTTGGATTCCCAAGTATCCCAAGATCCCATTAATAAAATATATTCTTTCGTAGACCGAAGTTTATTCCAAGGGAAAGGGTGATTTTTTGGTTTACTGTTTTTCTAATTTCATTTAGGTTTTTCGGGTATTGTAACGCTAGCTCCCTTTGTAGTTTTAAATTTTTCCTCAAATTTAAAAATTACATACCTATGTACTGCTTCATACGAAAGGGATGGTCTTGAAAAACTAAAGCAAAAAAATACTTGAAGGGATAGAAAATAATCAATAATTGACGTTACAATCAATGAACTCAAAAATATTACAAATAGGTCACTGTAATATATAGATTTGCAATGTTAATACTTAAATTTGAATGAATGAGGGATGAACAAGTTTTCGGAGTAAGTATTATCAAAACAGGCTTATTGTGTAGAAAGCTATAATCGTTAAGTGAATCTCAAACAATAATGTAATAGCTAGAACTCGATTGTATAAAAACTAATATGTAATCAAACGTTAAATCAAGAAGTCGTCGAAAATAACAAAATTTAAATCTGGATTCTGGTCGTACCAGCCGGCCGTTTGAATTTAGAAGGGCACGTTCTGCAAATCTATAATAGACAATAACACAACAGACAATTAAAAGGGGTAGTGAATCGCGCTGCACATAAAAAATTGCAAAATAGCAATGCTAACGTCTGACACGGAGGCAATCGGATATTAAAACTGTAACTAATGCTCATAAGGAATCAAAAATTCGAATGATTTTACACTAGCAAAAGCAAAATTTTGATCAACCACGGCCCTCGGGTTATCCTCACAATTGTGTATATCAGCATAACCGTGACGTTAAAAATCCTTTGCACAAATAACTAAGTTTCTGTTGATATAATCAATTTAAAACATAAACAAGATAATATGAGCCGAACAGTAGTAGGGCCTCGTAGGAATAGTTACTTAAGCGGAATTTAAATCATGAATCTCAATTGGAAGGAAAATAAAGTTATATGATGAAGCTAGCGATGGCAGGGGTAACATTTGAAAGCCATATTCAAGGAGAACGACTCATAGGGAGGATAAAAGCGTATATTGAAGGTGAACTTTAATTGTAGAGGTGGAATGAAGAAATCAGAATGGATCATCGAGAGCATAGAAAAGCATTGAGAGAAATGATCGAAGACATGATCCAAGAAATTAGAGCCGACCAAGATCAATTGGTAGGGGAAGTTGAAACTGGCCAGAACCAAGGGGAAGAAGCACGTATTTAGCAGTACATCTGAAGATGAAGAGAAAGGAAACACAAATGATCGACGATTTTATTGAAAAAAAGAAGAAATTGAAGATGTAGAATTATTAGAGTCAACAAGAAGAAAATTAGAATTACTCAGTGAAGTGAAGAATTACATTGCCTATATATTTTAGCAAGATGGAGTTGGATCGACTTGGAAGCATGAGGGGGACTGTAGATATTTACTATAAGAAAAACTTGGATAAATTTCGGAAAATCAGTTAAAGAGAATCCAGTTAAGTTCGGGCAAGAGGCATGACGAAAAAAAGGATTATAAATTGGGAAAAAAAGACGAAAGAATACCTCGTTATAAATTAAACACAGGTGAACTTAAGAAATTAAGTTAAGTCAAGTGAAGTGAAGAAATCAAAGTGAAGAAGCCTGTATGTAGTTTTTCTTTTTACTTATTTGAGAGAACAATCGTAAACTCAGTTGAGTTTGGTACGCATTTTTGCGCAAATAGACACAAATGTCTCATAATCTACAAAAAGCATGTGTACTTAATTTTAACGTTGAAAATGAGCATAAACCTATTAATCCCGTAATTAATTAGACGAAGATAATTACTTTAATTGGTAAGGTAATCAAACTACACGGATATTGAATTGGAATTACGATAATTAATCTCCGTTAATTCAGAGGCGCCAATATGGACTTGTAATATACAGCAATGTGCGGTGAAAGTGTGATTGAAATTAGCTTTGAAACGCGAGGCAAGAGTAAACTGCCATTCTTTGATAGTGTTCTCACAAGGAATACATTGTACCAGCATCAGGTTTACGTATGTAGATGTACCTCTAAAAGATTCATAATTAACGATACAAAACACTGCACACAGCACACGCCCTATTTGTTTTTGGGATTAATTTTCCCCTTTCGCATTAAAATTACGTTAAACTATTACACCTCAGCAAGAAAATTGCTGTACACAATGCTTTTCCAAAGAATGAATTATTAATTTAACGTAAGGGAAGGAAAAACGAAACCATTTATTAGAAAATGGTGTACCTACTAAGATAAATAATAAATAATTTATTGAGCAGTTTTGGTAGTGTTTTTTGTTTCGAAAAATGGGTGAACGCATCTCGCGGTTGCAATTGCATTCTCTGAAAGAACAATTTTCAAGATTATACACGAATATTTGAACAAGAAGAAATCGTCTGCCCGATGGATTCTTCGGTTTCCTACACCCAAGCAGAAAATGGCGAGAAAAGATATTTGTCAAGAGCATTTGGACGTTTTGGCGAATGATGGCAGTTATTATTCGCTTATACGTCCATAAGGGTTCTCAAACCCAAAGAAAACCAAAAACTCAGCCTTCTTCTGGAAAATTGATAGGGACCATTTTTTTGGAACTGTTTATGGAAGTAGGCTGAATGCTTGAAGAAGAACCTATAAAGAAAAACGACTCATACCGAACAATGTAACGGGTGGCCGCTTTGCAGTTTCCAAATTTTTATTTTCAAATTTGTATTTTGTTCAATATAGGAAAATTTGCACATGTATCGCTTTATATGAAACATGCACGTAAGTAGGTGTAGTGATAAAACTTAGTAGTTCACAAAGCTGTCTACGATAAAGCAACGAACCTGCGTTGTTGCCGCAATGTTTTTGGTCTTCAAAAACGCGTCGGTTCCATTTTAAGCCGCCTTAAAAAGTCGAAATCAGGCTACCATATTGATCCTCTCTCTTACTCCCCCGGAAAATGCCGTTCCCTTTAAAAAATATGCAGAGAGACCGTTACAATGGTACAGACTTTTTATACCACTTCGTGGTGAATGACAAGCAAAAATGTCCATACTATCGCTAACTCCAACAAACTAGCCCCTAATTTCGTGAATATTGTTATTATGCACTGCCAAGTTCTGCTGTGTTGATATCAAATTTTGTAACTAATTAATTGAACTCTATGGTGTGAGTGCCCAATTAATCGTTTTTGTTTGCTGCCGAATGACATTCAGTCCAATTCTGTAACTAACAAGTTTGCAATATTGCTAACTATAGCAAGATTGCTCACACAAAATTCTAGCAATATTATGAACAATAATAACAAATTTGTCATTCTCTAACTACCAACTTGAGCAATATTGCTAATATTCCTACACTTCGTCAAATTGCTACGAAATAGTCAGAACTTAGTGACAGAGTGTTGTCACTGGGCCTAAAATTAGACGCATTAGGCCTACTGAACTCTTACCACCTAAATTCACAACTGTCTAAACTTTTTAATTGTAAGGTTAGGTTATTTTTGATTTAAGCTTAACCGATTATGCGCGTTGTGCTTTAAAAGTGACGTGCGACTTGTAATTTGTATTTGCTCGCCATGGAAAATACAGATACCAAACAGCGTGGCGGTAGAACAACATAGGAGCAACATTCCATAATTGTGGACAATTTAGAAAACAAGTAAAAAAGTTTTCGCCCTAAGGCGATTAACTAGCGCATTTTCCAATGCCCAATGCGATTATCTTTCCTAGAAGGATCTGTTATTAAAATTTCTCTATAAATAAGAAATAAGAAATTTGGCAGTTGCGCAGTTTGCGCATGCGCACGTCTGATGTTTACAATATGTGATATGCTTATCTTTATTAGAGACAGCTATGTTTAAAATTTCAAAAAAATTTCTCTATAAAAAGGGAAGTTGACATTGCGCCGTTTAATCGTCAAGATTTTGCTTGCCTCAGATGCCAGAGTTATACGCTACCCAATGCAAAAAGAACGAACTAAATATCTTGAACTGTACGAGTAGTTAAGGCCTCGGACAGACGGACAGAGAAAGTGGCTGCAATAGCGCACCCAACTTCTTTGGAAAATGCGCTAAAAATGCCATGTTAGTTCATGAAAGAACTGCTCCAAACAAACGGTATTAAAAACTATATGAATTATAGGAAGAATTGAATCTTCAACAGCGTTTAAAAATTCGTATTTAAACCATCCACCTGCCATATTTGAACTTGCTAAGACTTAACAACAGCACTTTACCTATTGCTAGGGTCAAGCAATTGAATTGTTAAAATGTTAGGCAACATTGCTAGGTTTGTCAGTACAGAATACCACTTTTAACAAATATTGCTTATCTAGCAATTACCTTCACTATTAGCAAGTTGCTAAGGTTATTTTAAGTTACAGAATTGGACTGATTGTGTACAAAATATTATTTATTGCCCAAAGCGCTGCACAACTGTTTTACGCAACTTTGAATGGAACAGATTTTGAACAGCCGTTACCGTTAGCGATGCGAACAAAGAAAAGGCTTTGTTTATCAAAACGAGTTTCTTTTAAATTCCGTACATTTAATTTCGTTTCTATGGGGAGAGCGCGTCTCCAATTCGAAAACGTTCCCTCACGTAAATGTTATAACCTGTAAATGAATGTCCTTGCTACAAACTAAGTAAAATTAAGCAGGTAATTCGCACTTTGCCACCAATTTACTTAGAAGCGTTTCCTAATGACGCGTTCTTAGTTACGCATTAACAACAATAAATGGCAGCGACGTTCTTGATTGGAAATTTCTACTTAACATAAAAACCGGTAATACCGGTTCACAGTTTAGCACAACTGAGTTAGTAAGTAACTGCTTAGGAAATTAGCGTACCTGCCTGGTGGTCCTTGAATTTTGACCACTAAATTTTCGCCAATACGCCGTATTTTTCGCACTCATGGGGTACGTGCTTACTTCTTTAAAGTTCAACCTCGACTGCCGTCTAAAATCCCCGAACACGCAGTCTAATCAAGCATTGCATCTCAAATTGCACACCTTTTATTCAAAGATACACGCGTCGTTAACGCGTCTTATTTTCAGACGTAATTTTGTTTCTGTTCGCTATAAAGCGGTACATGTGCAAATATTCCTATGCTTACTGAAATAGGAATTCGAAACATTACTTTTTAAAAAACGGCTAAAGCGACCACCTTTTACATGTAAAAGTGCACATAATTATCTGAAATGTGGGTGCTTTTTTTTTCATTTGAAAATGTCACTTTTATTCAGAGACATTTTGGTTCAATGTAGCGAAATCAAAACGTATACCTTCGTATTTTTTGCACTCTCATAGGATGCCGCCATTATGTAGCACATAATGAACATGTTCCGACCAAATTCAGCAGGCAATATTTTTTTTAACTTAAACGCACCAAAACCTGTAAGTGTTGGGCTATTCCCCAAGAGAGTACCTATCATTGGATCTATTAGGCATTTGAAATGATTTGACCCATAAAGATTGACTTCGGCATATTCAACAAATGATACATAACGGTTCGGAGACCGCACGGCAGCGGTAACAGTTCTTGAAGCCTGAGAATCCCCCCGCCTCCACCCCAACCAATATTAAAGTCATGTTATTCGGCAAAACAGTGAAATGGTGGACCAATCACCATGATTTTTTCATAAGAGCTCAACGTTTTGGGGACTATCTCTTGCCACATTTGCGGTTTCCATTAAACGCCAAGTTTTTTCAGATACAATGAAAAGCTCGATTGCAAGATGGCACGATAGTTTAAAAACGTTCCATTTTCCAAGATTTAATTGTTATAAATTATATGGTGGCATGGTATACGACCAGCTGTTAGATAATTTTATTGCAAGAAAAAGTGAAAGATTAGGAAACACATTCTTTCCGTTCATCAAAAGTTTTGACAAATTTTGGCGTTGACAAAGTGACAGTACTTTAACTAAATGATTGATGTTTATTTATGTTAATTTTATTAACTTAGCCTTAGCCTTAGACTTTTCTTGCTTGCAGTGTACTTAATTGTTCAAAATAGAAACAACTCTTTAATTTGCAGTATTTTACACAGACAATACGACTAAAAATAAGATAAACTAATAAGCAGAAAGAACGCAAGGAAGGAAAATTTCGGTTTAAGTACCCATCTTGATATTCACCCCAGTAGTAGTGCTATATGAATTATATGTTGGGTTATAAATTTAGTAGAGTTAGAAAATACAAACCGTCCTCAAACGACTTAAATTTAGTCTTATGCATATCTAATTTTATCCCTCCTTGACATCCTCACTTTTAATTTTAGATTCCCGAAATGGTTCACTTAGTGGATCTGAGCACTGTTGCACTTTTGTACCTACTGAAAATGAATAAGCAGCTTTATTTTTTACCTTGTTCTACTAGGGTTCTTAGTGAATTGGTTTGTATTCAATGGTAGTCCAAACGAAGAAAAAAAATACGTGCGATGCGCCGGTACCTTTCAATACTTCATTAACGACGGAAATAATTTACTTAAAGCGATACACTTCCTTCCTTTAACACTAGAACTGTCTTCGTTTTATCGATATAAAGCTTTCATTGAAGTGCTCGACTGCTTTACGTTAACGGCGACGAAGCTTTTAAACGTTTTTATGAAACAGTGTATATAGGTAAATCGTTTATTGCAGATGTGGGACGAGATTATTGTACGATAGACACATGGCTGGTGAGAAAAGGGTTACGGAAGTGTGGCAATCTAATTTGAATTTGTACGAAACTATTAAGTATTTTTAGAAATGTGTCAAATTCAATTTTTAATTTTAAACATTTGGCTGTACAAATGTAAGAGGTACGGTTTGTTAGTTATTTTAAGGCTAAGTAAGTACACTTGACATTTCTTTTTATATTTGTCACCTTTCTTTGATATTCAAATTAATTTACTGAAAATTGAAATCGTTCCATAGCAAAGTCGCAATAATTTAGTAACTGTAGCTGTTGCTACAAACCTGTTTCTCTCCCATAGTATTTGTACTTTGAAAACTACCCAACCACTCCGTATTCTTGTAGTAGAGTTCTTTGTTTTGCCGTTAGAGACCATCCAAGTGTTATAGACTTCTTATTGCAATAGTTCTTTGCTTCACCGGCCGAGGTCGTGCAGATGTTTTCCATGGTATTTCTAATTCTATTCCCCTTTTCATTTTATCTTGCCCACTTGTTGTATTTCTCACGCAGCGAAAATTCTGCCGTCATATTGGTTACATGCAAATTTTTATTTTGGTTTATTACTTTTACTGACTTCGGGATTATTGTTTTGGCTGTCACCATATGGCTTCGGAGTGGTTTCTCTTTTATCTTGATGTCTGTGACTGTGCTCCATTGAAGCGGATTTGTATTTGCATATAAACACTACGAGGTATGTTAAACTATTACTCAGCATTTTTCTTAATATATTTTTTAGGGCTTTATCTTCCCTCAAGTTTTCGTCGAAGTGATATGGTTAAAAATGAGGAAGTATTAAGAAGAGCAAGAGAAGAAAGACCAATAGTAGAAAGAGAAAGAGGAACTGGTTGG
>NW_022170663.1:14552295-14586580 GCF_008802855.1 Photinus pyralis | reverse complement strand
TTTTCCGGGTCGATCTGAGACAATTTTTTTTTCGGGGCTCAAAAAAAGGCAGTGTATAACCTTCCTTTTTTACCAAAAATCGATTACACCAAAATTTCTCGGGAAAACACTTTTTCTTAATAATTTGGGTGCGTAGAATCCAAATCAATTCGTACTTTTTCGATCAGACCAGGATTTGTGTAATGTTTCCACCTCGGCTTCCGCCTAAATTAAAATTTTTAAGATAGTTTTTTGCAGGATCGCCATGTAATGATTTATCTTGGGTTTTATTTACGTACTTTATTTAAATATAATAATAAAGCTACATTTTGATTATATCAACAGGTTCGACCCTAGTCTTCCACTTGTAGCTACTAACTAAATCATAAGCAATAATCCATGCCACCTTGAACCAACTATTTTTGGGTTACCACCACAAAACGACCACTAGCATAAACTCGATTTTAAAGGTTTGTTCGTGAAATCTGTTCGTTGAATATTTTGGAAATCCGTTCAGTAAAACTGTTCACTTTTAACTTTAGCCGCACTAAATGAACGTAAATGTAATCTGACTTTGGCAACAGTTTTCTTTATCGCAGTTTCACTTTACACGGGATATTAAGCTGGCATTCTTTATAATTGAAAGCCGTGTCCTAAACGACGTACTGGCCAGTATTGACTCTTCGGATGCCAAAACGAGACTTTTTCACGCAAACCTCATCATCTTTTTCTATACTAAGCTGAGTTAAAACGCCTATTTCGTGGTGGAAAGCAATGGCGGCGATGTTTCGTTAATTTTCTTATCTCTTTCCCAAGGAAGCTTAATTTACAGTGTTAGAAGTGACCTCTTTTTATCGTGTAAAACGAAACAATTTTCCGTCAAGTGTGATAAAGCTCGCTGAAATATATTCGACAAAATAAAAACTTGAACATAACATTGAAACCTTAACCGTCTTTAAACTTACAAAACTTTTCCTTCCGCATATTTCAATGTCTCCTGGTCTTTTAAAAAATATTTGACCAACCTGAATAATATTTAAGGATCAATATTGAGATTATCCTTGGAAAATTATACTTGAAAAAGTAATTGAGCTTTTGAGGAATACTTGAAGATTCTTTGAGGATCTCTTAAAACCATTTAAGAACGTCTAAAAGTCTTCGAGGAAATATGTAAAAAAGATTCGGACTCACTCACGAAAACCTGCCACTTATCTTTCATGGGATTTCTTACAGGGTTTAGTACATTTAGCAATCAAAGACAGAGTCGTCCTTTTCTGCAACTTTATACCCCCCAAATTCAAATGAACTTGAATACATTCATATAAACAATTGTCAAATTTAATAATTGTAAATCTTTCATCTTTTTCAGACTGCTGGTTATGGCTGAAGTTGAATGAAGCTTCTGTGAGTTGGAAGGACTTTCCACGAAGACTCGACTGCCAGGCATGGTTTCCCGGTCACGAGGAACGAAGAGGAGTGGCGATTGTCCTTGTACGTTTAAACGTTCCATGTGCAAGGGGTTATCTTCACTTTTCCGGTCTAAACACGTCTCAGCATCAGTACATTCGTAGTCACAAGCAGGCTCATCTCTGCGGCAAACTGGAAGAGCTCTCGGATACAGATCGACACATTTACTTTCCATCGTCGCACACCGCCCCATTTTTACATTTACACGGCAGTCCGATGTTCGCGTTTTCGTACAGGACTGTCGATTATTGTTACAACATGACGTTTCTAGGTCGAAACGGCTCGTTCGAATTAAAACCGAGCGACGATCTCGAATGTACGTTTAAAATTTATTTGCCCTACGGAAATCGTGTCGCTTTGACTTTACAAATTGGCGATAGCACTTCGACAGGTACACCCGATACGGCGATCGATTTACAAGAGCGCAAAAGTGGCGACATAAAATGCGAAGGGCTGTTAACGCAGCTATTGGACGGCGAAAGCGCCTGGTGGCATTGTACGAGACCGGGGGATGCCGAAAAACAAATTCAAATACTCTCGAGAGAAAATAAAGTGGTGCTTAGAGTGTCTGTGCGAAGTTCGAGTGGAAGTGCTTTGGGACTGAGGATGATTTACAAAGCGGAGGCCGTGGACGAGATTGTGGGTAGATGCGGTTTCGGCTGGATCGCGCTGAGGCAATTTTGCGTCGGTGCATTCGAAACGTCCAAGCTACCTTGGGCTCAGGCGGAAATGGAATGCGCGAGAAAGGGGGGACATCTCATCAGCATAAGAAATGAAAGGACCCAAAATCTAGTTAATAATTTGCTTCTGAACAGGTTAGTTTCTCTTTTAAGCCTTTAGTTAAGGAAGGGTATTTTGTATAATCCTATTACGGGTTGCAGACATTACGTTTTGTAACACGAACGCAAAGAGGATTAAGAACTGGTGTTTTTAATTGCGCTGAAAACTTTTAAGCTTTAAATTGTGTAAAAGAGGAGGGAAATTCTCAGCTTACGAGCATTATTCATCATTAAATTGTACGTAAACTGCATTAAATTTGTAATCGTTGATCTGTTCCGCGTGAAACCGTGCTGTTGATCTGCAATTATACTGCTGAGATGGGAATAAAGTCTAGTATAGATCACTCTTTCGAAAATTTTCGCTATTGCTGGTATAATTGCAATTGGGCGATAATTCTTAACTAATTTTCGGCTTCCACTTTTGTGAATTGGTGTTATTCTGGTGCATTTCCAAGCTTCAGGGAATGTACATGTTTGCAAAGCTAAATTAAATAGATGTTGTAAGGGGGTTACCAATAAAGATGCCCATCCTTTCACGATGTAGGGTGGGATTCCATCTTCGCCTATAGCCGACCTCGGTTTCAATTTTTTAATTGCTTCCAGTATCTCGGATTCATGTAACTGAGTCAAGTGCAATTTGGATAGCAGCAGGTCCGATTCCACGTCATCTTCCGGGTCATCGTTCCTCTCCATAGTGTAGACTGACTCGAAGAAGGATGCAAAGGCGTCCGCAATGCTTCTGGCGTCCGTTAACGAGGTGTCTTTGTACCTACTCAAAAACTCCAGGTAGTGACTATTCTTCCTCAACGACTTGATGTAGTTCCAGAATTTATTGGAATTCTTCCGCAGATCCATTTCAATTTGATTAATGTACCTCTTATGAGCAATGTGGATCATCCTTTTGAGTTCTTTTCTGGCTTCAATGAAGTCTTCCGATTGGCCCTGTAACCGAAACTTATTTTTCTGTTTGATTTTCTTAATAATGTCTATATTAAACCAGCTAGGATACTTATTGGCACTCCTAATTGTAACTTTGGGGACACATTCATCGAAAATGTTCATTATATGATTAAAGCTAGTTACTGCATCATCTACCGATTTGAAATTCTTCAGGATAAGAGACTCCTTCCAATTAATATCGCGAAAAAGGACGTACATTTTAAGAAAATCTGCTTTTTTGAAATTGAAGTTGGTTAACTTGGTAATTCGCTTAGCTGGTCTATGGACTTTGTAGACTATTTCTAGTGCAGGATGAAGTGGATTAATTTTATCCAGTGAGTCGACAGCAGATTTAATTTCCGCGTTTAAGTTAGTTAAAATTAGGTCAAGGGTTCTATTATTGCAGTTTTTAAGTTTAACCGTATTAATGAGTTTTAAGTTGTACATCGAAGCTATATTTTTAATTACTTTGCATTTAGCACTCGCGTTTTCGAAATTATACGTGGCGTCAACAATTTGTGGTAGGTTAAAATCGCCTGCTATTAACACTTCCGATGAATGCAACATGTTTTCAATTGTTTCTAAACTTTTGGTAAAACTCACGTACTTATCAATACCAGATTTCGGTTGAAAGTAGACAACACCAATAATGTATGAAGTATTATTAATTTTAAGTTTGACCCATATTTCATTTAGATCACTTTGAAATTCCAATTTTTCAGCATTCAAATCGGTCTTGACTGCGATTAAAACTCCGCCTCCCATGGTGCACTTCATTTCTTCGTAATTACGGTCATTGCGAAAGACCGCATATTGATTGTTTAAATACTCAGCGTCATGAAAATTTTCCGTTAACCAGGTCTCAGTCAGTAGAATAATGTCGTAATTTGTAATTGCCAATTTATTTTTGAAAGATTGCGCTTTCGTTCGCATTCCACTTACGTTCTGATAATAGATTGAGAGCGTTGATCCGTACCTATTTCCTTGGTTGATTAGTGTTGGGGATGGCCTAAAAAATCAATTCTGCTTCTTTCTTGATCGAGTCGTTTTTTGTAGACTGGGCAATCAACACTCCAGGCCGGGTGCTGTACATCCAGTTTCATTTTTAGTTTCTCAACGGCGTTGGCACAGTTACTGCATTTGATTTCCGCGTCCGAAGCTTTACAGCTCGCTAGGTCATGGGCTCCCGCACATTTGGGGCAGGTAGTAGTTTTGCTACAGTCAGTTGCCTTATGTCCGAACCCATTGCATTTGTAGCATCTTCTAGTTGTCACAGCATCATAAATTCTGCAACGGTCCCATCCTATGTTAAGCTTTTGTTCATTTAGAATTTTCCGGTAACTATTACCGTCAACCTCAGCGTAAGCCAAATACCTGTTAGGATTTCTTTTATCTTCCGTTATGTGTACGACGTTTATGTACGCGGCTTCGTCAAGGAATTGATTCTGCGCGAGAATCATTTCCTTCATTTGGGTACTCCCGATCTTGTCATTGAGGCCTACGATTTTAATCTTCGGCATCTTCTGTTTTGGTAAGGAAAGAATGTAGTCGGATCCCAGTTTCCTTTCGGCTTCCTCCTTAAGTTTGGCTGCAGCTTCTTTATTTTTACATTCAACAACAATGGTTCCTCTACGTAGAGTTTTCATTCCGGTAACTTCTCGGGTAATTGGATCGATATTTTCTTTGAGGGTGGTGAAGGTTTGCTTGGACGGTTGGTTCGCGTCCTTGGGCTTAACGATGATAACTGGGTCATAGGTTTTCTGTTTCAACTTGTCTGCATACGTAAGCTTCACTTCAGATTGAGTTTGGAGAACTTGCGCTAGATCCTTGCTGATGCTGACATTTTGGGTATTTACCTGGTCTAAAGTATCTTTTAATAACTTCTCGTGGTTCATCAGTTTCTCGTGCTGACTTTCCATAACTCTATCCCAGTTCATCGTTACTTTGTTAATGTTAGTCAACATATTCCTGAGGCTGTGTGATTCGTGGATAGCGCAGAGGTCACAGAACCAATTAAAGTTCTTTTTTGAGTTAATAAATTTAACTTCATCGTCACTGACTTTAACGCACTTCGTGTGAAAGTAAGTTTGGCACCAACTAGCACAAAGAATAACTTTATCTGTACGATTAAGATCCACCCGACAAACACCACAGATAGCAGTTGGCATTGCGGCGGCAAGTAAGGGTGGTACTCACCCTCACGATTTGGTTTATGTTAACAAATTAGTTCTATTCTTAATTGACACTTATAATCGCGATCGATCACTCGTTACGACGGCGCGCACTCGATAACGACATTGCGGGACGTTATTTTTGTGCCGAGACCTGAGGCTGTGAACTTATTTTGTTCTCCTCGCTTTTAATATATCCCGCAGGTCTAATAACACACTTGGAGGAAGGGTCATGTTCTCCTTTTCGCATTAACTATGAATTTATGTTGCTGTAGGTACTTTTAAACAAAAGTAATATACAATGTATAAATTCAACATGTTACATACTAAATTTACCGATTCGCCGTACTCCCAAAGGGAGTTTATTTTGAGTTGATAGTCTCTCGAACATAACATAACTTTATTACATGTCAAAATCTAACCGTGTGCGGACAATTCGCACCCGCACATTTTGCTCCCAGGATATTTCGCACCGTGGACATTTCGCTTCCGGATAATTCGCACCCGGACCATTCGCACTCGAAAAATTCGCTCCCGAATAATTCACACCCGGATAATTCTGTAAATCTTTGGTTTATTAAAATTAAATATTTTTAAGAGGCTACTAGACCATTGCCTTTACAGAATGTATGTAGTAGTGCACTTGCACATCTTGGTAAACATCTACTTCATGGAAAAATGTTTCAAATAATAGTTATTTGGTCTTTCATTTTCAACACATCGCGATTCTTAAGTATTTCCATTTCTTAAATATAATCACGCTGGTTTTTTTTTTGAAGTTGTATGAAGAGTCTGATATAGTTAAATCCTGTAATTTAAGAACACATAATTTTTATCTACTGCACTTTCGTTTTGAGAAAATAAGGTAACTGAAACGTCTTTTGTGGAGTAATTAAATACCAAATAGTTATACCTAGTTATAGTATATCTACAATATTATGTGTAATATTCGCTACTTTTGAGACACTCTTAATATTAAAACAGAATCAACATATAATACAGTACACAAACAAAGTGATAAGTCTAAAGTTAAAAATATTTACATTATAAGATCAAGATGAAAATAGAAAGAGGAAGTAATTTTAACGCTCCCTTACATAAAGATTTCTTATTGAAGACACATAAAAAATTGTTCTTTATTTCTTTAGTTGAAAAGGGTGACAAACGAAATGAATTAAATTTATTTTAGACAAAACGAGTATGTATAAATGACAATAGAACAATGCATTTCATAGATGGCACTAAATTTGGATAAGTAATTAAGATATTATATTTAAAGGTAAATTTGAAAAGACCCCGATAATACAAATTGCACTTCATAAAGAAACAATAAGAGAAATATCGTAATGAGATCCTTTCTTTTATTTCTGGAAGATGAATAGGGTAACAAGGTAAAAGTAATTAGGTCCGAAAAATCAGGTTGAAGTACGTATGACCACAACTAATTAGAACTTTAATGCCTGTATAGTCTCTTCATTCTTGAACGTTTGACAGAGTGGTATTTTTAAAATTTATCTGAGCACGGGTTTTTGATTTATGTGTATACTTTTTTTTAATTTTAAAAGAAAATTTCCCAGGAAGTGAACGCCATGAGTACCACTTACCGTGCACCTGAAGTGCTAAAAAGATTTTATGAAAATCGTAAACGAGAAGTCAGAAAACTTGCAGCAGAAGAAAAAAAGGAAGTATTTGCGACAGGAGGAGGCCAAATCAACATACCAAAAAAAGAACCTTGTCATGACATTATCCTTTCGATTATGAATACGAAAACTGTGTATGGATTGGAAAATGATCATGATGGTGATGTAGAACAAGATGAAAATGTAGAGGTAGTTTCTATATAAAATCATTACATTTTTATAGAACTGTATTGTGATTGTAGCCTGTGGATTTAGATATTTCAGAAGACGTACAAGATAATAATATAGATGTTGTGTATGAATCATTACATTTAAGCGACGATGAGGACGTAAGTATTGACCTATTTTCTCATATTGTTATGTTTGTAATTTCTCTAAATTATTTGTTATAAACTACTTACTTGTTTTCAGAATATAACATGGAGGAGACACATACCATCCGATTTACAGAAACCAATTACTTCTAATTTAATTCATTCAAATGAAAAAGGAAGTGGGAAAAGAAAAAGTAATGTGGAAGGTACGTATTTATAGTCTCGTATGCATTGTAAGTAAAATAGCCTTTTCATTTGCTTAGACAGTACACCTACACCAAAAAGAAGGCAAACATTGCCTACCTCAAGGCGTCGTCCAACAACCCAAATTAAGGCATTATCAAGATCAGAATTGGCAGAGAAGTACGATTTGCTCCTTGACAAAAGAATCGATATGGTCAATTATCAAAATAAGAAAATGGAAGAAGAACTAAAAAGTATAGAACGTGAAAGAGAACTAAAAGTGGAATTACTTAAATTACAGATTCAAGTAGAAAAGGAAAAATTAAAGCAGTTGCAATTGAGATTATAAAAAAATCATTATTATTTTTAAGTTGGTACTTTTTGTAAATGTAATTTTGATATTGTGTGTATATTTCTCATCACTGTGCAAGTGTTTTCATAAAAGTTCCAATGTTTCATCATAAATTTTATTAACAATTTACAGTCTTGTAAAATACTCCCTTATTAAATGACCCCGCAAGTGATTCACATGAACGTTTTCATTTATATTAGGAATATCGCCAACATTGCCAATATTGATCAAATAATTTACTTCTTCATGATTAAGATCATCAGGTAATGGAGGTTCCTCTTCATTCATTTATTTTGCTAAATTGTGGAGAACTGCTGTAGCAACTATAACATGCAATACAGTATTCAACTTCAATCTCATTCCGTACGCTAAAACTGGAAATCTTCTTTTCCACACACCGAAACATCTTTCAATAACATTTCTGGTGCGAATATGTGCTTCATTGTACAGTCTTTCACCTCTTGCTAGTGGATTCAGAAGAGGTGTTAAAAAGTAATTTCTAACAACATAGCCACTATCGCCTAGAAAATTACTGTTTTGTATGTTCTACTGTCAATAGCCAACACACCTAGCAATAAACAGTTTGGGAACTCATTGTTTTCAAATCGCCTTCTAAGCCTCGAGTTATTAAAAATGGTGGAGTCATTTGTAGACCCTGGCCAGCGAGCAACAACATCTAACAGTTTCAAATTTGCATCACAAGTACCCTGAACATTTATAGAGAAATATCCCTTTCGGTTTCTAAAAACCTCCGGATCTTCTCCACCTGGAAAATGTATATTGACCTCATCAGGTATTATGAGAAACTACTTAAGTACCTGGTGATTGTATTTTGACATGCGTACCATCAACACAACCAATAACTCTGGGAAAAGATGATAAACGATAAAATTCTCTCTGCGCTTGAATTAATTCATTTGGACCTGGCATTTTAACAAACTCTGGATACAGTCTACCAATAGCATGTGTAACCTTTGCAACTAACCGTGATGCTGTGGAGATATCCATGCCGATAAAATCAGCCACTGTACTTAAATGTCCAGCACTTGCATAAAACCTAAGCGCTGCTAACAACTGATCAATAGGTGCTACATTATTGTTTCTAAAAGTATAGTTTAGGATAACAAATGGGTAATTAGGTAGTAGCTTCATACAAATTGTTATTGTATTCGAGATCCATTTCGATTAATTCTAACAACTGCAGAACTGTATCTTTCGTCAAACGAAAGCGCTTAAAGAATGTTAAGTTATCCATCTCCTCGAAATGATTTTTCCTAGTATAAACTTTACGTGGGAAACCAAACTCTACTATATCCAATATGTCTAAATCATCTTCTATGAAAAATTCTTCAACAACATCCATAATTTATCAAAATTTATGACACCACAGAAAGAAAATCAAAATAAAGATACTGGTAGTATTTACTATAACCTACAAATTATGACATACTCGTACTAATCAGACCTTTAAACGCCCAAAATTGGACGTTTAGATTAAACATAGGTTACACCTTTCTAAACGTTGATTAATGTACGGTGCAAACCCTGTCTATTGCTAAACAGTGTTTACGACTTTAAACAATGTTTAGTAAAACGGTGCAAACGGCCATAATTTACTAAAATCTAGTCTACGAATGAAATATTTATAAATAAAGCGATTGTGTTTTTGAGCGGATCACTACTCTCCCACACAAAAATTCACTCACGAAATAGTTGCCCTTTCCCCTTCAATAAAAAATTAGTTTGCGGAGTGTTTCGCCTTAGGTCCATTCCGAGTGTTTTCCTGTAAGTAAAACCTTCGCATCACATAAGTACTTGCTCACAAAAAAAATTCACCCCCTAATATTCATTTCTGGGTCGTTATATGTTCCCCTGAAATATTGTCGCCCCTCAAAAAATATTTGCCATTTATTTTCGTCTACCAACGCACCCCAATATAGGGGCGACTGATAATTTTCATGTACCAAATTCGGGTTTGGTGAATAGTAATAACTGTACCTACCCTTAAAATTCATTACAAATTAATGCCTACTTGAAACTCAGGAACGTCTCTCATTGAGTGCGCCCGGAGAGCTTTCCCGTCACGTAGGTAATGCGAAGTTTACAATCGAGAAGAATTGGGGTTGTTAATTAGATACACTAACAACTTGTTGTTTTGTTCCGCTTATACACAATCTCCTTCGGGTCGAGTATACTTCGCGAAGCACCCTCAAGTGTACCTCTTCGTTCAATCAATTCACTTAACGTTATGTTTGTTTAGCGAACCCAAGTTTGTAACTAATTAAAGAGGATGTTGACACAATAACCTCGTTACAAACTTTGATATGTGTTTTCCCAGAGCGATCTATGCATTACTCTTACTTACAAAAGCTGTTGACACCTATCGAGGGAATTTTAATGATACTGAATTTTTCTATTTACAGTCCGGGCTACAGGGATCACAACGCGTATTGGATTGGAGCAACGGATAAAACGTTCGAGGGTGATTTCAGATGGTCCGATGGGCTACCTTTTTCCTATACGAGTAAGTCCGCCCCCGACACCGAGCGTTATGTTAAATTTGTTTCTAGATTGGTTTCCGGGGTGGTCTCAGCATGGAAACTACAATCGGCAACCGAACGACGACGGATTGAGCGAGCAGGACTGCGTGGAAGTTCGAAGGGTGTATTCGTTACAAACGTCCCCGGCTCGGCTTACTAATGGCTTTATGTGGAACGATCGCGATTGTGCCGCGCCGAACTACTTTATCTGCGAGAGATTGCAGAGTGAAGGTATGGCTTGGATTTTTTTTTCTTAAGAATTTGTCTTTGAAGAGAAAAGGCACTTCCAAAACTCAATTGCTGTCACGGTTAGTTCAAGATCCTTGTATTCAGTAAAATTGGTTCTCTATGACACTGGTAAAAATTTTTCTATCACGGCTAGCTCTGTAATAAAATTCAAATACCCCTTAGCTTGCGGATATTTGCCCTTTTATCTCCTGTTTAAATCTGAAAATCAAAACTTGACACGGACGTTTAACCAAATACGAATAAATGCGAATTCCAAAATGAATAACTGAATATATTGGCAAACTAAAGACGATCCAATTCTATTCTCCTTTTCACTCTTCCTGATTTAAAGAGCAATTCGTTTCCTATAAATGAAGCATACCTCGTGGATACGTATCAGTATACACACCTTATAGCTAAACAAAATTTGAATTCATAACCGATCATTACTGTATACAATTCAAAAACAATTAAAGTAACTTACCGATATCGGTGGAATCAATGTTTTGTAAAAGCTCCCTCTAAGAAAAATTGAAAACTGGATCGCTTTTAAGATGATACAGTTGAAGCTTTGTATGGAAATTTTCCTAAATAAAATAGGTATTTTTTTCCACAGCATTCAAAGTCAGTTTTGCTAACGCAATCGGCTTAGTGTGAGAGCCACACAAAAGAACCGATAAGTTTGCAATTGCAAATTGTGATAAAAATATGCCCTTTGGTGCGCGTGTAGTTTAAAGTAAGGCCATTAATATAAGATGCAGAAGTAACGCCCAAGTTTTGTTATATTTTAAAATGGTGGCAATTTTTCATAATGGCTACCCGTATTTTTTTCAAGGGTTTTTTTATTTACCTCATGAACAATAGTGTTTATCAATGTAAAATTACTTATTAACGCTATAAAGGATTAAGAGGGGTGTTACACCTCTAAATTAGACACTATACAACAATTTACAATGGTCGTTTATTGAACAGTAACAATGGCTCGATACATTGCTCTATTTATCGACCGTCTTTCTTGGATGTCGCGGAAGAAGTCCTCATATGTGGGCTGCGCTCCTTCGCCAGTCAACTTCTCCTATCGACAGTTCACTTACCTGGCTAATAATGTAAAATACTATAAAATGAATTTTTGGATGATTTAAGGGTGATTGTACTACCACTTGATTCTTAATCGATAAAACCTTCATATACGTGTCTAGTTAGAGGGAAGGGTTGTTTTGTTAAAGTATGTTAGGCTCTTTTGGGTGCCATATTTTCCCTCATTCTTGTTCAGTCTTTTAGGGGTGGATTCCCACCACATGGTATGCCATTAAAAAAAAGGGATATTGTAAAATATTTTCTTTTTCCACCACTAATAAGCGACGAAAAAACGTACGCATTGGAATTTCATTTTCAACCTTTGTCAGGAAAAGAGGAGGGTTAATAATAATGCCCGGTCCTATACCGACAAGTTACTCGACCATTAATAACGGCCGCCATCTCCATTTCAGCGACGATATCCATCATCGCACGACTGAATCGGACACAATTACAGTATTGCGTACGGTTATTCCTTTATAATTCAATTTCCACTTCCGCTAACAATTTTCATAAAAGCATTTTCGAGAGCCCGAATTTTTAAAGGAACAAATATATTCAAATGCCGCGCTGTTTCCGCTTGCTGGCGTAATCGCTTTGAACTTACCTGTGCCTGTACGTAACGAAATTGAAAAAGATGTTTTTCAAATTTAGTCCCTTTTCGTAATTATACAATTGGATACGCTTCAGGGAGTGATTCGAATTGAAGCCACTTTCTGCTTCGACTCTACCACTCTATACGACTTTATTTTTGGACAGTTCGCTAAAACTAGAGACCCAAAAGTTAGTTTATGGCTCCTGATCCCTGAACTATGGACGGTAAGTTTGTGCAGTACAAACGTACCAGGTGCAAAAACCTTCCCTTTTGTTGCCATTATGCACCTCGCTGAATTGACAGTAGATTTCATAAGAAGTTACATATGCAAAGAAGCCGTTTCTCCAACTTTCTTACTGGCGACTAACTCATCTATACGATACCATTTGTTCATTGTAGACCGAAAAATATTGCGAATTCTTCAAGTCGTGATAATGCGGTCGATTAATTTCAGGATAACCCCTAAAGTACTGTTTGCAGCATCCCTGTCAAAATTTCACAATCTCACTGACGATAATTACCGCCTTTGTTAAACAAAAAGGGCAAGAAAAACGCAATCGCACCATCTAGAAAGCAATTTTAAATAAGGCACGCAAGGCTGCCTCGAATTTTCCACGCTTGAAAATACGGAACACCATTTTTCCTTTCATAACTTACACAAAGGGAGTTTGAAACACCTGTTGTTTTCCATAAACTATAAAGCGTGTTATGCGCCATTCTTTTTTGACGTTTGTATTTCATTATATTGTATGCGCATTTTTGTTTCAGA
The DNA here is from genome assembly GCF_008802855.1 of Photinus pyralis. Taxonomy (NCBI): domain Eukaryota; kingdom Metazoa; phylum Arthropoda; class Insecta; order Coleoptera; family Lampyridae; genus Photinus; species Photinus pyralis. Next base: position 14,573,547 of record NW_022170663.1, on the reverse strand, counting down.
GCCCCTAGAAGACAATTGGCCTCCCGATTGCAACCGGACCGTAACACTTTCCCGCCAGCAGTCGAGAACGTCGGTAACGAGCCCCAGTTTTCCGCGCCAGTACCCGGATAATGTACTCTGCGAGACTGAGGTTTCCGCACCTGCGGGCTACCGTTTAATTTTAGATTTTGAGGAATTAGTTCTGGAGAGCGAGCCGAGGTGGGTACCTGATCTTTTATTTCATTTCCAGACGTCGGCGTCGGCCGTCGCCGGCGGCGATAACTTTTTTATTTGCGGAGCTTTTACGAGTCTGTACATATTTGCTCAGAAAGGCCCCATGCAAATATGCCGCCGCCGGCCGTTTACGAAACTAATGCGCTTAATGTGTCGCACTCTGATACTCCCTCGAAATGAATTATTTCGCGCGTTAGGGGCAGATACGGTGGAAGATTCGGGTTTATAACGCACAATCATCATTTTGTACAGGCGTTATCAGTAAGGCTATAAAATTCTAAACGGGCTTCCAAGTGATCCCTTTGGGGGTTTCGATTTTGCAACGTAACCGTGTAATTATTGAAGCACATGTTTGGGGGGTGAAAGTTAAATTCCCTTTCACTACAAAACAACAGCAGCCGCAATATTCCAATGCGCTAAAATCTGAGGGTGTGTATGAATAATTCAGTGCAGTTTAAAGGTCTTGTCCCTTACATGTTTCCGCCATTTCAACGTGAATTACATTGAAAATGGCTTCTTCGCCAAGAAAACGACCTCAATGTTAATTTTGAACATTTGCCTACCCCGAAAGTGCACCAATTAGTCCAAGATCACAAATTTTTTATCTGGAAAAGACGTTCTGAACCATTTGTCTGATTTCGTGTAAAAATGAGTCGCGTTTTGCTGTATTGAAAGCTTCAATTAATCAATTCTAGTTAGTTCAATAGTAAGAATCCGCTCAAAGATATTAAAGATAACCGACCGTTACAATTAAACGGCGTTTCTTTAAGTTACGAATAGTAGGGTCCCCCCTTTGAATACTTCCTCCAAGAGAAATTGAAAAATGGATCGCCTTTAAGGTGATACAGTTAAACAGGTTAATTTTCGACGTATAATTTGAGTTTTTTCGTGAAAAAAATGCGTCTCAAATTCGAAATGAGGTCTTAAGTAATCCTAAAAAACTTCATAAGTCACATGTCACCTATTTACGACTATAATGCGCCTCTTCAGTGTAACTTTATATTGTCGCAATTTAAGAATCGTACTTGCCCAAGGTGATTATATAAAATATAATAAAGAGATTTTGGTAATGACGAGTTGTCCTTACTCCTTATGTAATAACCGGGGAGCGTACGCGTCGGGCAGTCGACTACGAGACGCGGGACAAAGAAGCGGAAAGTAAACGTGAGAGCATCAAGTGAGTGCTACAGTATTAATAAATTGTATTACAAACAATTGAGTACGGGTACTGTAACTGGCTAGTTACCCTTACAGGGGTTGAACACCCTGCGCTTCAAAAATAAAATTTAATTTCTACGGCACTGGTAAAGATTTTACTGTAACAATTAATCTTTTGCAATTAAATATTAATACCAAGGCTGGCTCAGTAATGAATGAAAGTTTACTTACTCTTAATTTCTCTTATAATCTAAACTCAAAAACCTGATGCTTTGGTTAGATCACTCTCAAATTAATACTTTTGAATATACAGGGTGGGCCATTAGTGTGTGGTTGGAAAATTGTGGGTTTATTAACGCACATACTTAAAATTCATTGTGGAGGAATGTTGAAGGACCCTTCAGGCTACAACCTAAAAATATTTTCAACGAAATTGCAATTGTTATACAGGGTGATTTATATCAAAGTATATTATTACATATTTGAATTCCTTGGTCAATTTTAGTGTGACTTTATGTATTACACATGATATCTAAAATGAGTCGTTTAGTCGCAATTCGTCGTTTTTCCAAAAAGTAGATGTCCAGTAAAAATTGAATATCGCAGTTATCCGACAAACATGAGTTTTTGTTTTGTTTTATTGGGGGCAAATGTTTTATCGTTTGAATTTGTGTTCTTAATTTTTAACGGCCTACTGATTACTGAGAGGCTTTAAAAATCGCAAAAACACTGAATTATTAGAAACTGTTGAATTACAAAAAATAGATAAGGGATACATACCGACATGCTTATATCGTTAGAAAGGTAATAAAATTTACCATTTGATACAATAAAAAAAACTTTGTAGTGCCTTTAAAAAAAATCAAGTTACCTCTGAAATTTTGAAAATTGACGGAGTGATTTCTTTTAACAGAAAAAAAAGTTTAACATTAGTCGTTCGGCGTATGTTAGTACATCTCATTATTAGTGACACTGCAAAGTCACGGCCTTCTAAGTTTTATGATAACTGCGATATTGAATTTTTACTGGACATCTACTTTTTGAAAAAAAAACGACGAATTGCGGCTAAACTACTCATTTTAGATATTATGTGTAATACATAAAGTCACACTAACATTGACCAAGGAATCGAAATATGTAATAATATACAGGGGGTTCCATTTAAAAAAATGCAACTTTGATATAAATCACCCTGTATAACAATTGCCATTTCAGTGAAAATATTTTTAGGTTGTAGCCTGAAGGGCCCTTCAACATTCTCCCACAATGAATTTTTATATATGCGCGTTAATAAACCTACAATCGTCCACCCACACACTAATGGCCCACCCTGTATTAATGAAAATACGATAGTTTCAATTCCAGTTTTCCTTGCATTGGTTATGATTTAAAAGATTGAGGTACTCCTTAGGTATATCAGATTCAAATAAAAATTTTAATGTCTATATCGTGCTTACGTTTTCAACATATAATTGAACATCGGGATTTTTTGTAATTAATCAAACACCTAGATTTCTGTTCAAAACAAATTTGTGATGGATTTTCCTTTAGAAAGCAGCAGCAATTTTGGAAAATTGGATAGTGGAACGTCTTAGGCAATAGGAATAGGTAGACCTCTTGAGTTGAATTTGGATTGCTTGCTGTAAATTAATTTCGAAACCATGCTTCAGGCGTGCAATTTACCCTTGTAACTTAGAAACTAGAATTAATTGTCTTTAACCTTTTTACCGGTAGCCATTTTGGACATAATTTTGTTCGCATTTCATATAAACAAATTGGATGCGTTTGACATTAGTTTTTTACGTGACTTGCCACTACAAATCTGGCGCAATGAAATATTTTGCACCTTGGACCTTATCGCTTTCGTAGTAACAATTTATTTAAACGCGAATGCTTTAATCCAAATATGCACAGAAACGAAAAATGTTCGCTTGAATATTAAATCGGCCGCCCGATCGTCTCTTTCACCCAATGAAGTTTTCTTTCTGCATAAACTAGCCTTATATTATTAGTTGTACCTCTGATGGCAACTAGTAGAGAATTAGGAAGACATCCACGTTTGTTAATGGCGACGCTTTTGGGTGCGAGGCAAAAATGGCGTATACCAAATCACAATATTCGCTTTTGGTGGAGAATTTGTTTTACGCGATCAAGAAATCTCCGCGTTGACACCTCAGGTTCGGCTAAGAAATCAATACTCGATCGAAAAAATGTAGCGGTTACCTGGGAAGAATTCTCTTCGAAAATTCCGCCTCTCTCACCAGATTTTTACTTAAATACCTCGCCGAACCCATGTACGAAACGGAAAAAGCAATCTCTCGCCTTCTGAAAGTTTCACGGTTTTCCTGCGAGAGTGTGAAGAGCTAAGACAGATGGTACCTCGAAATGCAGGGGAGGCAAGATACTACATTCTCCACCATACGGTATTAAAAGCGGAAAGCTCCACCACAACACCACTCAGCAACTTCCAGTTCAGGAAATTAATTAATTCATCCAAAAAGTCATTTGGCCAACCCATGCCAGAACCCTTTATGGCGCGATCGAAATCATATTGGCATTGACGTAAATACTGGATACTGCGAGCAAAAAATCTGGTCCGTGGTGAGGTCAGAAGCTGCATACGCTGTCAATTCGAACTGTCGGTAACTAGTTTTCTCGTTTATTTCCTTAGGTGTGCATTAGAATCGCTACGGTATGTCTACAGGGCTCTATAAATCCCATAGGTATTCATCAATATAAAGATTATATAAAAATTCCCTTTTATTGAACAGTTCTCTACTACGAGGGTGCCAATTAGCTATGTTTAGTTATAGTTCACGGGTTTTTGCCACCCCAAACACATTCCGCTGTCTGGGGGTCTCTTATGAGTCGCGCTACTTAAAAATATGGAATATTGACATGCCTTCCCCCACAAGAGAAGTATGTTTGTTTTTCAGAGCGAAAACTTTACAGTTTTCTTATCATTGCCAGTCCCCACATAGCAGACCTATATACATTGCATATACCATGTACATACATTCCACGTGGAATATTGTATATCCATAGAATGTGGAAAAGTATGTCGCAAATGTCCGATGTATGCGCATGGGATATAAGTTTGGCAGACTTCACATAATACATAGTTTATACGTTTTGGATGTCTTATGTATATGCATGTATATGCATCAGACATGCTATGTATATTGGTATACTGACAACTGGATATATCATGAATATTCCTGTAATATGCAAAAGATGTTCAATAGGATATTCTATGTATGTTGTATACATTCAGAATGGATGTTCTATAGAGATTCCTCTAACATTCGGGAAGTTTACTAGCGTCCATACCAGAGCTGGGCAGTATTCGATTTTGTAAATACTTTTTAGTATTCAAATCCTTTAAAGTATTCAAATACTTTGTAATTAAATACTTTTATGGAAGCAGTATTTGTATTTGTAACTCAAATACTTTCACAAATATTTAGTCAATTTCGAAAGAAAATTCAAAGGGCTGTAACTTTTGAACTAGTAGCCCAATCTTGGAACTGTTTGAAATTATTACTTTTACTCCCCTTAAATTTGTATATAACAATAGAAATATAAAAAAAGCTAACCCCATACAAAGTATAACTTGATTTTTTAAGTAGTATTAAGACTTTTATCTAGTATACTATTTTACATTTTTAATGTATTTGAGTGACAAGTATTTGAATACTTTTTACTGTATTCGAATACTTTTCAAAGTATTCGAATACTTTTTATAGTATTCGAATACCTTTAGACTTTTGAAAGTATTCGAATACATTCTAAAGTATTTGAATACTTATTTTTTAAAGTATTTGAATACTTTTCAATGTATCTGTATCTAGTATTCGCTTGTGCTGAACGTAAAAGTATTTAGTATTCAAATACCTTTGATTTGTGTAAAGTATTTACTATTTAGTATTCAAATACTTTTTGAAAGTATTCTGCCCAGCTCTGGTCTATACCTTCATAAATAAATTCTTTTCACGGAGTGGAGCTTTTTGTTTATTAAGTCTCTTAGTGTACAATGGAAAATGAGTAATACAGAACACGCATGTATCAAATTCAAAACGCATATACATAACATATAATCTCATGTATATACATAGCACATCCAAAATGTATATTTATACAATATCCATACTGAACATAAAATACATATGCCTATCCTATAATGAATATACATAGTATATACATAAGATGGACAGGATATTCCCTGTACATTATGGATTTAAAATGTATATACATAAGATATCGAATGCTATGTGGGTTAAAACCTTAGAAAAACGTTCAAGCTTCTCGAAGGGCTATCCGGAACTGTAACCAGAGCTCAAACCTTTTTCAAAAAAAATAGTCCCAAGCATTTCCTTGGTACTTGGATCTTTTGATTATCAGGTTTGCCCCAGTCATTAGAAAACCTTAGCTTGGTATCAAATTGACTCGAGAAGCCCTTTGGCGCGTTCTCTAAAGAACAGAAGGGGCTCGATCGTCTATGATTTGTTTCTGTTTTACCGGCGGACCTTTTTTCTATGAACTTTTTTCTCTAGACTTTTTTTATTAGCACAAAAAAGTGCGGTAAGGAGAAATGATTATCACGCGGGGAAAATTTTACAGTTTGTGTTAATTGGGAAATTCAAAGTTTTTTACGTCAATATTTTGATACCGCTAAAATTAGCACTCCCAAAAACATTAATTTTCAGAACTCTAATTACAATTGCGAAATTGACAGTTCTGTGGCACTGTAGCGTTTTCAGTACCTGTAATTAATCAATTAACCCCATTACCGAGCACGGTTTAGATTTAAAATTAGCCCCCAGTTAGAGTTACAGCAATCATTTATTCATGCATTATTGATTGTAATTCAAGTTAATATACTTCGAAAACTAGTAAAGAAAATCACACAATGCGACATTGACAAAACTGCGAAGTTGCTGCCAGAAGTTGGCAATTTGTCTGAAAAACATGCTACAGCGGTAAATAATGAACGAGCTAACATCGTAATGTAATTCAAACATTGATCAATTGAAGGGGGTGAGATGGAACTAATCCAAGTCTCAAAGCCTTACGTTATTCAATAGAAAATAAAATACTTCTGAAATCGATATCTAAAGCGTCTTCATATATTTATGGAATTTATGAAGCGTACCAAACTGATCGGTTTTTTCAATGATGGAATTAAAAAGTTTTTCTTTTCTATGAGTGACTCCTCGCCGCAAACTTTCTTTTTGCTCTATCGATTAAATCATTTTTCAACGCGATTACGATCCTGGCCCTTTTGAAGTGGTCGGTGGAAATGGGGGAGCTTTTGATCCAATAAACTTCAAAAAGTTGTGTAAACCCTCTAGAGAGTTGACATAAAAAAACAAATTTTCTTTGTATAATCACGAGTTACGAATATTCTAGAAATCCTCATAGACTTCGAAGGCGCCCTTGTAGAAAAAATGTTATTCGTGTTGCGAGTCAGTTCCAGCTTCGATGCGCTTGTGTTATGTTATAAATTGTAAGTGATAAAGAGTAACTACAATAAAACCATTTTACGTTACAATATTATTATGGTTCGTCACTTCAATAATTACATTCAGTTACCCCATGTGCATTTTAGGATCAATATATTCACATGCACACAAGCTTTGTGGTAGCGACAATCTTTCTGTATCGAATTTCCTAACACGCGATCCAGGCACTTTTCATTTTATATCTTATTCCGCCACAAATGGGCTTAGACCAATTATTACTTTGAAACTTTGCACGGGCTACGTGGAAATGCTGTATTATTTATACACAAACTCTAAGCAGCTACTTTCCTACTTGCAACAACTTCTAAGGAAAAGAAAAGAAAATGTATCAGAGCAATATGATCATTATTAGTTCATTACACTCTTGCAACTACGGAAAATAAAGTTTTCATAGGAATATACTTTCAAATTGGCCCTCTAGCGTTTTACAAATTTTGTTCCAGTTGCAGCTACGACTATCTGGAAATTCTGGAGAACCTCGCGAATTCGTCAACCTTGAATAGTTCGGAATCAGGTCGGCGTCTTTGCGGCGATTGGAGTTCAAAATTAAAATTACTACGATACGTTAGTAGGGGATCGAAACTAAAAGTCAGATTTAGTTCGGATTATTCGCATCATTTCGGAGGATTTAAGGCTCGCGTCTCAATGGAAAACGGTAAGTTAGTTCTTTATTTGTTGCAAGTTTTAAGTTTACCTACTTTCGACGTGTGGGTAGTGCGAGCGCAAATATACGGGGGTTCGCATTGCCCGCAAACTGATCAATTGCATTTGTTTAAATGTGTTATATTTTGTTGCACTTTTTGAGATAGTAGCACTCACCACCTACCAACGTGGTAAGTCATAGAGATATGAGCACAAAGTCACCGTAGCCATTAGTTTTAGTGCATGCGGGCCCTTAAGCTTATTTTAGATTGTGTACCAAATTAAATTGACCTTGACATTCTCCCTATTAAATTAAATTTGTTTCTAGTTCACCCCTGATTGTGTGCGGACTCAAATAGGTTTAAGGGGCAGTTTACTTGCAAAAGTTATTATTGAAGGGTATTTTACCTTGTTAAGCAGAGTGGTGAATAACATTGTCAGAAACTCTATCGATCCCTTAAAAAAAAGCTTATAAGTTCTTTATTAAGCCAAGAAGATTTTCGAAAAACTGTCAAATTTTGAGCAAAAAGGTTATAACAGCGAAATCGTTAAAGTTAGGGGTGTAACCTCGGGTATAACATGATAGATAAAAAAAATAAGTATTTTTCAAGTACTTTCGGTACAAATCGGTAATGAAATATGAGGTGTTCTATTTTAAAAAAACGGAAGTTTGATACGCCACTGGAATACAGCAAGCCCCTGGTGTTCAAAAATATTTTTAAAACAGTAATTAAGTGGTGTATCAAAAATAAACTGAAACTAAATATCTATAATAATAAATAATAATAATAATAATATTTATTACTGTTAACATGCCAATAAAACATTTACAGAAGTCAAAGGAAACAACACAACATTTATACATTAATGTTAAATTACACATAAATCACAGTCTTTAAATTCATTAATAGTATAAAATGCGCCTTCAGTAAGGAATTTTTTTAATTTAGTTTTCAGGGCATCGTACGGTAAATCCCTGGTCTGGCTAGGCAGCAGGTTAAAAAGCTCAAACGAAATATTTACAAAACTTCTGTGAGTTTTTTCTAATCGGTAATACTTTAGATCAAGATTACTGCAATTTCGTGTATTATAACTAGATATGTATATAGGACCTTACACAAAGTTCATTGGCACGAATCTTAGCATATAGAATACAGTGTAGTATAAATATGCAAGGAAATGTCAACAATCTGAATCTAATAAACACATTTTTGCAATCTTCTCTATACTGCAGATTGCCTATAATTCTAATGGCACGACGTTGGAGAGCAAATATTCGGGTTGCACTTGTACATTTACCCCAAACAATGTTACAGTAATATAACTGAATCACTGATAAATAGACCATACGTAAAATATTAGGGGAAACGTTTTCAGATAAACGCCTTAAGAGAAATATGTTACCGGAAATTGTTTTGGCTACTTTACTAACATGTTCCTTAAACGTTAATTTTGGATCAATGTTAACACCTAAAAAATTAGCATAACAAGGATTATGGAAATCATTTTGTTTGAGGGTGGTTTTAGCATTTGTACCGTTTTACTAGAATTTAATCTTAGTCCATTTGATAAACACCAATTTTCAGTTAATTGAATTGCTCTACCCGCCTCTTCATAAACCCTATTTAAATTCTGGTCCGATATTAGCAGAGTTGTATCATCCGCGTACTGAAGGCATGTAACAGTGTTAAGTGGAACGAAAAATCGTTAATAAATATTAAAAATAATAGAGGTCCCAGAATGGAACCTTGCGGCACGCCTCTTTGAAGCTTGAGAAACTTGGATGTATCACCATCAACCTTTACAGCTTGCATTCTATCGCTCAAATATGATTTGATCAATGCTACACTAGATGTCTCAACTTTGTACAACTCTTGCAATTTCGTAATTAATATTTCGTGCACCACACTGTCAAAAGCACGAGTTAAGTCGATAAAAATGGCCATAGAGTGCTCACTTTCTTCGAAACACCTCAGAGAGTAATTAACGAAATGAATCGCCGCATCAGCAGTGCTTCTATTTTTCCTAAATCCAAACTGATTTCCAATAAACAAATGATTCTCTTCAAAATGCTTCGAAACTTGTGTATATAAAACCATTTCGAAGACTTTTGAGAATATTGGTAAAATAGAAATGGCTGGATAGTTTTCGGGTTTGGTATGATCACCTTTCTTATACAATGGGGTAACCAAAGCAAATTTAAGTGTAAAGTCCTAACTTTTATTAGATCGAAAAATCCCCTACTTTTTGACTATAACATGAATGGAAAGGTCTTACTAAGAGTCACCTCCGTTAAGGACCTGGGCGTGTTTTTCAATACCAACCTTAACTTCAACTTACACTGAATACCTAACAAATGAGTGTTACAAACTTCTTGGTTTCGTTATCAGAAATTTCACGAATATACACACAATGCTAATCTTATAAAACGCGTTTATTAGATCCAAGCTTGAGTATGCTGCATGTATCTGGTCTCCTCAAACTCTCAAATACTCAGACATGATCGAAAAAGTGCAGAAAAAGTTCATCCGAGTAATGTTTTTAGGTCAACCCACAATTATGCACATTTGATCTCTTACGGTACCCAGCTTAATTACTTAAATTGTACTTTCGGCTTAAATATAACGAGGTTAGAAACCCGACGGTGCATTTCCGCCACAATATTTGTCTTCCAAATTTTACACAATTTGTTAAACTCTTCCGAATTACTTCAAAAAACTAAGCTTAAAGTACAATTTGTTAAGCTAAGGAAAAATAATACTATTTTTGCAGTAAGCAACACAACTTTCCCACTTATTAAGATCTTGATCACTCTAAATAAGTTCTCCTCAGTGAATGATATCGACTTTTTTCACGATCCCCTAAATGCAATAATAAATCAAGTTAGATCTAATTAATTAATTAATATTAATTAGTCCTAATGTGTTTGTTCAGGGCCCCAGTGCCATGTAATTGGAATTTTTATTCTGTATGGTGTCTGGTTAAACAAATAAATAAATAAATAAAAATATGGCGACGGTAAATGTGTACAATTTTGCTCTAGGAATTTTTTCGGGATCTTTTATGGTAAAGGAATTATGATCCAAGGGGTCTACACCTTGTATAAAGAGAAGCTACTTACTCTCTATACTATATATGAACATTAGTGAATTATAAACTTACGCCTAATTAAATTCAAGAATTAATATTCACTTTTGATTGTTTCTATATTTAACTAATTTACTATTTAACTAGCTATTATTATTAACTTTGTCTGTTGATGCGTCGGATCGTAAGGGATATTCGGCATTTTTCCGAATCTTAGTTCCTAAGGGGTTTAGTCAGGGGCGGACTGGCCCGGGGAGGGGGGGGGGCGATTACCATCTGGCCTGTAGGTCATAATAGCCCGTTGGAAACTTATAAGTATGTGCTGTATTAGACAGCATTAATGTAAGGTTTCTTGTCTATGAATAAATTATTAACACGTTTCTCTCATTGGGGTGGAAGTTAGGTTGATCATTATATGTCAAACTCATTTATCATCAAGGGTTATTTTAAGGTTTCCACTCATAGCTGTGGGCCACATCAACAATTTTGATTTTTTATTATTAACAAGTATACATAATGATACAAAAAAGGAAAAAATACAAATAATCATAAAATCATTAATACGCGCTCAGGAGAATGTAGTGTGTGTCCTATTTTGATTGAGACTGCAGTCCCAATTACTACAAAGTACTATTTAAGTAATTAAGCTGGGTACCGTAAGGGATCAAATGTGGATAATTTTAAAAATCATTACTCGGATGAACTTTTTCTGCACTTTTTCGATCATGTCTGAGTATTTGAGAGTTTGAGGAGACCAGATACATGCAGCATACTCAAGCTTGGATCTAATAAACGCATAAGGTTAGCATTGTCTGTATATTCGTGAAATTGAGTGTATTTCTGATAACGAAACCAAGAAGTTTGTAACACTCATTTGTTAGGTATTCAATGTGTAAGTTGAAGTTAAGGCTGGTATTGAAAAACACGCCCAGGTCCTTAACGGAGGTGACTCTTAGTAAGACCTTTCAATTCATCTTATAGTCAAAAAGTAAAGGATTTTTTGATCTAGTAAAAGTTAGGATTTTACACTTATCGATATTCAGTTTCAGTTTATTTTTAATACACCACTTAATCACTGAGTTAATGTCCTCTTGAATATTTAAACAGTCACTTGTGGATTGGACTTTATTAAAAACTCAGGGTAAATCATTTATGTATAAGAGAAATCTTTAAATTCAATTCTTTGTGGTGGATTATAAAGTATGATTTTAAAGTTAACTTCATGTTTGTTATATTTTTTATTATACATTTTTTTAAATCTCGTGATATCTATAAAATTGAATAAATCATCATTCATTGCTAAAGAATGTATTTCATTTGTGTCGTTTATTAGATTTACATCATTTATTGCATTTATATCGTTTATCAAGTTTCTCCATGGCAATTTCTAAGTTTTGCTCTAGATTATCACTTGGCAAAATGATTTTAATACGACAATTATTACTCTTATTTTAGTTATACTGAATCAAGACTTGTTTAGTGTTGGATATACAGAGTGGCCCAACGAGAAGTATACAGAGGGCTTTTAGGGTATTAAATTTAGAAATTTCGAAAAATCCTCGAACACGTCAATTTTGTATTCGAGGGGGACAACTTTTTTAACGAACCCAAGTCTTCACCCCTCTACGTAGGAAGCTTAACCCCTAAAATTTTAAATGGAATCCTATGGCAAATGGCACATTATTTGAAAGCCAATTTAATCGTGATTACTAATCTGCTTTGCTTTTTAAATTCTATTGATTCGTTTCGGAGGCATAATTATGGATTCTACAGGCCACATTCTATAAGAAAATTTTTTTCCGGGTCGATCTGAGACAATTTTTTTTCTTGCCTCCAAAAAAGGCAGTGTATAACCTTCCTTTTTAGCCAAAAATCGACTGCACCAAAATTTCTCGAGAAAACACTTTTTCTTATTAATTTGGGTGCGTAGAATCCAAAACAATTCGTACTTTTTCGATCAGACTTCTCAATCAAAGGTTATAGACTAGAAAAAAATTCAAAGGACTGTAACTTTTGAACTAGTAATCCAATCTTGGAACTGTTTGAAATGATCGATCTGAGACAATTTTTTCTTCGGGGCTCAAAAAAAGGCAGGCTGGTTTTAACTTAATGGAGTAATGGAAGATTTTTTCTACATTATTAATGCAAGTGTTGCTTTGGAGAAACTGTACCGTGTAGTGTCTCTTCGTACCTCCTTTTCTAAGGTTTAAATTTATTTGCTCTACTCGCGCTTTTATATATCTAATAAAGTTCGGTATAAGGATTTTGTTAAACGAATATGACTATGTATTATGCATCTGTTTATGGCCCATTAAATAGTTCTTTGTAAAACTAGAGAAGTAAGTGGAGTTTTTCAACCCGAGTTGAAAATGTTTTTTGATATTTTTTACAAAGACCGACGCACTGTTTGCAGGACCCTCAATTCCCAATTTCACTCGAAAAATTGAACAAAATATCCAAAGTAGGTACTTTGGTTGATTCCTTCAGATAACGTATACAGCTACTTCAGAAACATTTTTAAAATACTTAAATGATGTATCTCTGCAATGTTTTGCAAACTGGGCTAATTGTATTTGCCACAAATTCTGCAGAAATTAAAGCGCTAGAATTATTTTCATATGCGTGGAACTGTCAAAAAGTGACACACACGTGTACGTACCATCCCCAAAAATTAGATCCTTTGGATAATCGAGCAGACAAAACCACTTTTCCCCGACGCTCAGTGTTTCGCTGCGAATTAACGAGTTTGAACAATGCATCCATCACTGCCAGGACTACTATTACATAATTAGCTTAAGAATTCCCGTGCTCGCGAAGACGTAATGTAATTGTGGCGGCGTGATGAAATTAATTACTTCAAGTGTAAGATAATTAAATAAAACGGAAGCCTCGTATACTTTTTCATTATTGAAAATGGAAAATGTTTTCATCCGTTTCTATAGCCGTAAGCGGACGTTTAGTATTCATTTGTTAAATACGCTTTGATGAGTACGTGGGGCTTGGCTTCAATGCGTATCGATTTATTCGCTGTAATTTGTGTATGCATAGTTGCATGTGTTTTGTACTAAAGTATGTAAATTGTTGCCGTTAGTGCATTTTGCTAACTCCACCGTTGATAATTTAACATTTTGTGCCATTATGGGAGAGATTCTGTACATGAAAAGTGTCTGAACGCCCTTAAATGTAGATGTAATTTGTTGCACCTTTAAGAAGTTCTCATAGTACCTTTCAGCTCGTGCTTTCTTCTGATTGTGTGTAGCCGCTGACATAATTAATGTCACATGAGTCATTAATTATGTCCGTGACTGTACAATATCACAAAATTACTAAAGTGAATGTTCGTTGCAGTAATGCAGTGTTCCGACGATCGCCTTCAAATGTTCAACAACTCCTGCTACCTCTTCGTCAGTTACCCTGAGGTGACATGGTCGACCGCCCAGCAAATCTGCATGGGAATCAAGGGCCAACTCACGTCAGTTTTGACACCCGAAGAGGAGAACTTTATCAGCGCGAACATACGAAAGAATCCCGAATATCGGACGAGCGCGATCTATTGGTTCGGCGCGCGATCTGGAAGTAACGGTAAATTTCACTGGGTCGACGGAAACGCTATGAGTTACTCCGGCTGGCTTCCGAACTACGCGCCGGAAGAGACGAACGCCTTGATCAATCCGATGTGCTTGGGCGTGCGGTGGATGCCGACGCCGACCAGCTCGCTTCCGAGTGGGTTGTATTGGAATACAATTAAGTGCGACGCGGTCGGCGGATACGTGTGCAAGCGGCCCAATCAGATGCTCGGTTTCGGAATTAATTTTAACAGAACTGTGAACGGAACCGAGGGGCAGTTGACTACGCCGAACTATCCGGAGTATTACTACAACAACTTGGATTTTTTCATTAGAATTGTCGGCCCGGAGAGGACACGCATCGTGATACGTTTCCAGAAATTAAACATGGAGTCGCAGCTCGAATGTTTGTACGATTACGTTGAGGTGAAGAGTAAGAATGAGGAGAGCAGCGTGAAATGGTGCGGAAACCACGACGCCGATATGCACAGATTTGACTTTGTATCCGACGATCACGAGGCCATAGTCCACTTTCACTCCGATTACTCCATATCTGGAAGCGGATTTCTTCTCCATTGGTACGCCGTCGATGTGTCTTCGTGCCCGGCTCAGACTCTCACCGCCAAAGAAGGCGTGCTTGTCAGTCCCAACTATCCGCTGTTTCTACTGCCACACTTGGATTGCTCAATCACAATCCTAGCACCTAGCGGAAGGCGAGTTTGGTTAGAATTTAAAGAGTATAGCATCGGCACATCTTCCAATCAAGATAAGAATGACGGGGGAGGTAATTTGTTGGAGGTAAAATTGGGTAGCCAGGTGCCCGGATTTCAGCCGTTCCAAAACAATGAGCTAGTTAGCGAAGGTTCGTTTATGTCGACCACCGAAAAGCTTCAGATTGCGCTTAAAACCGACGGTAATCCCCACGGAAACGGCTTTAAGGCGATTTACAAGATTGTAAGCGATTCGGAAACGGAAAAAGTACACGAGCTGAAGAACGACAGCGTGGGAGTATTAATGCATCTGAACTACCCGCACGCTCCATTACCAAATGTCAATTTCATCCAGCACTTTGTCGCCCCTTTAGGGTACATAATATCTTTGGAAATTCACCATGTGAGATTAAGCGATGGGGAGTGCTCGTCGAACATGGGAGTAATAGAAATTTACGACAATTACGCCGATAACGGAACGCATTGGTTCCTGTGCGATAAAGAGAACGAAAACGGACTGGTCCCACACGCTCCGATCGCAATATCGTCGTATCTCAACACGTTATCGGTAAGGCAAAAAAGTGCGAGTGTTGGTGTCGCATTGAACGCATCGCTCAGGGTGAGATTCGACGAAGACTTCAAGATTAAACTGCTTAGTTTCAAGGAGGATATGATGGAGTTTTGTAGTCGGAATCCATGTCTAAACGGAGGCAGGTGCATGGAGAAAGGCGATCAGCAGTTCTGCCAGTGCTTGGGATACTATACAGGTATTGTGTAGGTCTGCAAAGATCATACTGCACTAGATAGGCAACCTAATTATTATAGGGAGCTTTTGTTGAACGTAAGAGATTATCTCTTTCATGATAGTTTTCTTCTCGGGTCCGTGAAATGAATTAAGCTGTCATAATTTTGTGCTATTTTGTGCTGCTAATTTAAAATGTTGTGCTCATCAGATTAATAAGTAATTCAACTTTTTCTGATGACACTCCAACTTTATGCTCGAGCGTCAACATTGATATTTTCAAAATTTTCTTTCACTATAATTTTGTGCTAATTTGTGCTGCTATATTAAAATTTTGTGCTCATCAGATTAATGAGTAATTCAACTTTCTCTGATGGCATTCCAACTTCACACTGTAGTGTTCTGGAAGTTGTTTAAAAATGGTCTTTCTGAATGCGAGCTTGGTGTTATGTTACTTGGGGTCCGTTAACTTGAACCCCCCCCCCTCCACTGAGAGATTTCATAGTCGTATTATTTTGAAAATGAATGCGCTCGATTATGCTCTCATATGCGCCCACAATAATAACTCTTGCGCCATTATTTGTTTTTTAGAAATCCGAAAAAACATTTGGCGAGGGGGGGGGGCAAGTGAACGTACCCCCCCCCTCCCCCAGTACGTATTTTGTCCCTTGTAACTAGGTCATCTGATACATTTGGTTATGCGCTCAATTGCGCCACTTGAATTAAAGCTAGCGCCATTACGGTTAAGCCGTGACAAATTTTAAAAAAGTGGGGGGGCCAACTTAACGTTTTTAAAAGTTACTTTTTTTTTAACATCTTTTCATACGAAATTGTACTCTCAGGTATGCGCTGAAATGCGCCGTAAAAAGATATCTTTGCGCCATTATTGTTTTTTTGGATATCCTTAAATATATTTGGGGGGAGGGGGGGCCAAGTGAACGGAATCCCCCATAACGCATTTTGCTACCGGTATTTGTGCCAATTGATACATCTGGTTATGAGCTCCATTGCGCCACTTGAATTAAAGCTAGCGAGTAGCGCCATTACGGTTAAGCCATAAAAAATTTTTAAAAAGTGGAGGGTCTAACTTAGCGTTTTCAAAAGCTATTTCCGGAAGTGCGTCCATTTTGAAAATATTTTACATCGATTCGGCCTTCGGAGTAACTCCTAAATACAAATTTTTAAAAACCTACCTATTTTACTTTCCCAGAATCGTTTAACTAAAGCTCCCAAAAAAACACCCTGTATAGTGTTTCTAAAACACTATAATGGCGCCAAGATTTTTGTTTACGGCGCATTTTAGCGCATGATGAAAGGTACGATGTAGTAAAAAAAAACATGTTAAAAAACGTAACTTTTGAAAACGTTAAGTTAGCCCCCCCCCCACTTTTTAAAAATTTTTTATGGCTTAACCGTAATGGCGCTAGCTTTAATTCAAGTGGCGCAATTGAGCTCATAACCAGATGTATCAAGTGGCACAAATACCGGTAGCAAAATGCGTTATGGGGGATTCCGTTCACTTGGACCCCCCAAATATATTTAAGGATAGCCAAAAAACAATAATGGCGCAAAGATATCTTTTTACGGCGCATTTCAGCGCATACCTGAGAGTACAATTTCGTATGAAAAGATGTTAAAAATAGTAACTTTTAAAAACGTTAAGTTGGCCCCCCCACTTTTTGAAAATTTGTCACGGCTTAACCGTAATGGCGCTAGCTTTAATTCAAGTGGCGCAATTGAGCGCATAACCAAATGTATCAGGTGACCTAGTTACAAGGGACAAAATACGTACTGGGGGGGCTACGTTCACTTGGCCCCCCCAAATGTTTTTTCGGATTTCTAAAAAACGATAATGGCGCAAGAGTTATTATCAGTGGCGCGTATGAGCACATCACGAGCGCATTCATTTCAAAATAATACGACTATGAAATCTCTCAGTGGGGGGGGCCAAGTTAACGGACCCCATATATGCCTCTAGTAAAGAAAAACATACCGCTATGGCCTCGGCTATGGCCTTTTGGGAAGTACTGATCAGTTCATGGAAAATGCGCTGGTTACTCACCTTAAGACGAAAACCTTGTTTTTACTTGGTACTATTTTTTGATTTTTTTATGGAAAAGCTTTGCAGTACATCAAGCATTTTTATTTTTCTGACTAAAAAGTTGAAAACAAAATATCCCGTAGCTGCAGGGTGTAACTATTTATGCAATCAACTCTGGCGTGAAGTGTAAAGAGTGTATGTACTTACCAATCGAGTTTAGTTGAAACGTTTTACAAAACAAAAAGGATTCAGTAAAAATGAGAGAAACACCAAAATGGATTCTGGAAAATGAGTACACCGCAATATTTGGTTTTTTTTATACGGCACTGAAATATTCCCATTTTTATTTAAATCGCGGCAGTCAAGTGTAAATAAACGTTGTTTACACGATCTCCTTCGGTGGTTTAGGGTATTTATTTGTGACCTGCTTCCTAATTCCACCCCCAAAAAACAAGCTATTGATTTTTGCACGCGTACACGCTCACCTTCGTATAGCATTTTCATAAAATCGTCCGAAATCCTATTGAATAATACATAAAATTCAGTAATGTTGTTACAACACTTTTGAATTCCCATCTACTTTACATTTCAAAGGGTCATAAAATCGAGGAAGTTTTCAAAGTTGTTCCGAAATAAGAGAACTTTTATATTTTGGTTAGCTTAAAAGGCAGTTAACTTTATAGAAATATAAATTAGCGTTTTAGATATTGAGTATGCGGATGTTATTTTCCAATTACGACACATCCTCGCAAAGTGGAAGGAAAAAAAATTTTGTTATAGGGAAGAACAAAGATTAAACTTCGCTTTTGCTCTGACTGTAATGTTATAATTTCAGTGCTTGAACAAAAAGCGGAGATAAGCACCTAAGGCAAGTTGGGTTGTAAAGAAGCGTGTATTACAGGGACAAAAACCTTTCCTTAACAATGTTTACAATTTCCCAAGATGTTTCACTCAGATTTGGTTTTTATGTGATAGTATAACGTTATGAAACTTGCTAATTTGATTGTCTCTAAGTTTCAAACATTTTTCATAAGATAAATATTCAACCAATGATAGTCCTAGAAGTTTGTTGCAAATCAGATGCGCACTAAAACAGATTTTTTCTTTGTCAATAATTATGACAAGTCATTTATAACACGTATTTTTCCTAAAGACTGAAACAAAATAGAAATAGGTACACAACCCCGTTTTTATTTCCTTCATCTACAGCTTTAGAATCACATTAGAAAGTACAGTTCATTATTAAACTAAACTAAAATAAACATAAAAGTGTAATTCATTTATCAAGCTGTTAAATTTGCTCATGGTCCTTCGAGCCGGATATGAAATTATAATATAATATATGATTTGTGAGCAAAATATGGACACAATGTTACTACTGAAATTGATACTTAATTCGGTAACTTTTCATTGATTGCATTACACCACCTCGGTATCCACCGATCAGTTTTAAGGATCAATCTTCCAGATAATTGTTTTCGGATGGAGAAAACTACCCAATCCAGCGTACCGCATTGTATAACTAATTGAGCGCAACTAAAAATTGGGCACGAAACACCCCACCTTAAAAAATCAATTGTTGGTTTACATTTTCGCTTTAATAAACTAAATGTTTGTGGATTCTGACGTCAGCAGTCGCCCGTTTAATAATTACCAAATTGCTACGGTCTATAAATTATTTCATGAATAATAAAATGCTTTCATTATAATGAATCAAATCCATTACACTAGAAACTAACTTTATAGATTTCAGTACGTTTTCATGTTTACAAATGACATAAATACACAACGCTTTGTTTTAGTAAAGATATTCCGATTGTTCATTGATGGACTTTTGTACGTAAAAACACACATTATTATATACCTGGTAGATCCGCTTCCTCAGGCTATTCGCTTCCAAGGAAATTCGCCCCCGAGATATTCGCCCTTAGATAAAATTTCCTTAGAATCGCCTTCGGAATATTCTGCCCTAGAAAATTTGCCACTACGAGAATTCAGCTCAGATTCATTCACCCTTCACTTAGACTCAAGGTAACTCGCCACATAACATAATAGAGGATTCGCACCTAAAATATTTTGATCCGGAATATATAACGCCCTTAGATAATTCAATCCCGGAAAGTTTCAAGGATATTCGCCTTTCGAGTCTTTACCTCCAAATAAATTGACTTCCATTGCTTTAATAAAACTGACTAAAGAAGAATTTACACTTGTAACTTATGCATTTTCAAATTAAAATCACGACTATTCGCCTCCGGAAAGTTCTCAGATTTCTGAAAATTGCCCTCCCAGAAGATCTACCGAAATGTAATATAAAGGGGTTGCACTTCTTATTTATTGGAAAACAAAATTTTGAAATTCTATGTAGTCACAAATTTTCTAGAAATTATATATTTGACTCACGGATAGCTCTAATATGGGTAATTGAAAATTTCTCCTTTTCCTGTTCCTTGAAATGTGACTGTTTGACAATCACAAAAGTCCTTAAGCAAATCTGCAGCGTCAATCAACTTCAAATTTACCAAGATTTATGGTCAAGGGCCAAGCTTTATAGAAAATGGTAACTTATAAGCTACGGTATTCTTGCTTCTGGTTGACAATGAAATGTGAACGCTGCTTAGGCAATGGAAAAGAAAATCTCCGGCCGACGGCAAATTTTCTACGTTGAAATGTCGACAAATGCCAAAAATTGCGGAACGCAGTTGGTTTTCTGGTGGATCCTTGCATTTGGGAGTTACGAACAAACCACACTATAATTAATATAACCATACCTAGTAAGTTTATAAAACAACATTGGAAACACACGTAGTAGAAAGTTTGAATACGTGTCAATTGTTTATTATTAGATTTTTCCCAGCTAGAAACCAATTTCGAAAAAAAATTCAAAGGGCTGAACTAGTAGCCCAATCTTGGAACTGTTTGAAGTTATGGATTCTACAGGCCACATTCTATAAGAGAATTTCTTTTCCGGGTCGATCTGAGACAATTTTTTCTTCGGGGCTCAAAAAAAGGCAGGGTATAACCTTCCTTTTTTACCAAAAATCGACTACACCAAAAATTCTCGGGAAAACACTTTTTCTTATTAATTTGGGTGCGTAGAATCCAAATCAATTCGTACTTTTTCGATCAGATTTCTCAATCAAAAGTTATAGACTAGAAACCAATTTCGAAAAAAAATTCAAAGGGCTGTAACTTTTGAACTAGTAGCCCAATCTTGGAACTGTTTGAAATTATGGATTCTACAGTCCACATTCTATAAGAAAATTTTTTTCCGGGTCGATCTCAGACAATTTTTTTTTCGGAGCTCAAAAAAAGGCAGTGTATAACCTTCCTTTTTTACCAAAAATCGACTACACCAAACTTTCTCGGGAAAACACTTTTTCTTATTAATTTTGGTGCGTAGAATCCAAAACAATTCGTACTTTTTCGATCAGACTTCTCAATCAAAAGTTATAGCCAATTCGAACCACACCAAAATTTCTCGGGAAAACACTTTTTCTTATTAATTTGGGTGCGTAGAATCCAACTCAATTCGTACTTTTTCGATCAGACTTCTCAATCAAAAGTTATA
>NW_022170663.1:14514723-14552195 GCF_008802855.1 Photinus pyralis | reverse complement strand
ATTATGGATGTTGTTGAAGAATTTTTCATAGAAGATGATTTAGACATATTGGATATAGTAGAGTTTGGTTTCCCACGTAAAGTTTATACTAGGAAAAATCATTTCGAGGAGATGGATAACTTAACATTCTTTAAGCGCTTTCGTTTAACGAAAGATACAGTTCTGCAGTTGTTAGAATTAATCGAAATGGATCTCGAATACAATAACAATTTGTATGAAGCTACTACCTAATTACCCATTTGTTATCCTAAACTATACTTTTAGAAACAATAATGTAGCACCTATTGATCAGTTGTTAGCAGCGCTTAGGTTTTATGCAAGTGCTGGACATTTAAGTACAGTGGCTGATTTTATCGGCATGGATATCTCCACAGCATCACGGTTAGTTGCAAAGGTTACACATGCTATTGGTAGACTGTATCCAGAGTTTGTTAAAATGCCAGGTCCAAATGAATTAATTCAAGCGCAGAGAGAATTTTATCGTTTATCATCTTTTCCCAGAGTTATTGGTTGTGTTGATGGTACGCATGTCAAAATACAATCACCAGGTACTTAAGTAGTTTCTCATAATACCTGATGAGGTCAATATACATTTTCCAGGTGGAGAAGATCCGGAGGTTTTTAGAAACCGAAAGGGATATTTCTCTATAAATGTTCAGGGTACTTGTGATGCAAATTTGAAACTGTTAGATGTTGTTGCTCGCTGGCCAGGGTCTACAAATGACTCCACCATTTTTAATAACTCGAGGCTTAGAAGGCGATTTGAAAACAATGAGTTCCCAAACTGTTTATTGCTAGGTGTGTTGGCTATTGACAGTAGAACATACAAAACAGTAATTTTCTAGGCGATAGTGGCTATGTTGTTAGAAATTACTTTTTAACACCTCTTCTGAATCCACTAGCAAGAGGTGAAAGACTGTACAATGAAGCACATATTCGCACCAGAAATGTTATTGAAAGATGTTTCGGTGTGTGGAAAAGAAGATTTCCAGTTTTAGCGTACGGAATGAGATTGAAGTTGAATACTGTATTGCATGTTATAGTTGCTACAGCAGTTCTCCACAATTTAGCAAAATAAATGAATGAAGAGGAACCTCCATTACCTGATGATCTTAATCATGAAGAAGTAAATTATTTGATCAATATTGGCAATGTTGGCGATATTCCTAATATAAATGAAAACGTTCATGTGAATCACTTGCGGGGTCATTTAATAAGGGAGTATTTTACAAGACTGTAAATTGTTAATAAAATTTATGATGAAACATTGGAACTTTTATGAAAACACTTGCACAGTGATGAGAAATATACACACAATATCAAAATTACATTTACAAAAAGTACCAACTTAAAAATAATAATGATTTTTTTATAATCTCAATTGCAACTGCTTTAATTTTTCCTTTTCTACTTGAATCTGTAATTTAAGTAATTCCACTTTTAGTTCTCTTTCACGTTCTATACTTTTTAGTTCTTCTTCCATTTTCTTATTTTGATAATTGACCATATCGATTCTTTTGTCAAGGAGCAAATCGTACTTCTCTGCCAATTCTGATCTTGATAATGCCTTAATTTGGGTTGTTGGACGACGCCTTGAGGTAGGCAATGTTTGCCTTCTTTTTGGTGTAGGTGTACTGTCTAAGCAAATGAAAAGGCTATTTTACTTACAATGCATACGAGACTATAAATACGTACCTTCCACATTACTTTTTCTTTTCCCACTTCCTTTTTCATTTGAATGAATTAAATTAGAAGTAATTGGTTTCTGTAAATCGGATGGTATGTGTCTCCTCCATGTTATATTCTGAAAACAAGTAAGTAGTTTATAACAAATAATTTAGAGAAATTACAAACATAACAATATGAGAAAATAGGTCAATACTTACGTCCTCATCGTCGCTTAAATGTAATGATTCATACACAACATCTATATTATTATCTTGTACGTCTTCTGAAATATCTAAATCCACAGGCTACAATCACAATACAGTTCTATAAAAATGTAATGATTTTATATAGAAACTACCTCTACATTTTCCTCTTGTTCTGCATCACCATCGAGATCATTTTCCAATCCATACACAGTTTTCGTATTCATAATCGAAAGGATAATGTCATGACAAGGTTCTTTTTTTGGTATATTGATTTAGCCTCCTCCTGTCGCAAATACTTCCTTTTTTCCTCTGCTGCAAGTTTTCTGACTTCTCGTTTACGATTTTCATAAAATATTTTTAGCACTTCAGGTGCACGGTAAGTGGTACTCATGGCGTTCACTTCCTGGGAAATTTTCTCCCACTGTCTCTGTTTATGTAAATTAGAAGTTTGGTCTGTTTTTTTATTTTCTAGAACACCTTTATATTTGGCACAAATATTGGCAATCATTAACTTTTCATCCGCACTAAATGTTGGGCATCGATTTCTTTTTTTGGTCGGAGCTTCCATTATTAACCAAATTTACTAAGTTTAACAAAGTTGATGATTTTAAGCTCAAATATAAACTTTAAGATTAGCAGTCAGTAAACACATGTGACAGTACCTAGATATTTTACACTGTTGCCTAGCAGATTCCCCGATTACCTAAACAGCGTTATGTTTTTGTCGGTGCAAGTGGTTACAAATTAAAATTGATTAAAATTAAAACAGTGATTAGTTAAACAACGTTTATTGCAGAAACGGTGCAAAAATCTAAAAAATTATAGTCTCACCAAATTCAGAGAAGGAAAGCCTTTCCAATGATGTCCTATCTTCCTTGTTGCGCAATTACCAATGCTAAAGGGTTTTGCTTTAGCACTAGGGATGCCAGACAAAAATAAATAAAATAAAATAAAAAAGGATGTATATAGGTACTGAATAATTACAAACATTTAAAAGAAAAAATCATCAATATCGACCTGTTCCTAAAACGTTTCAAGATTTTCAAAACCCTTACTGTTTTGATTATTAATAATCTCTTAAAAGAATGCCAGAATTTTTCCATGTATCTCTTCAAACTATAAAATAAATAAGAGTAAGAAAATTAAAAAGAAACTTTTAAGTTCATTCACTACTATAGTTGTAGCAAAGATAACGCAAAAAAATAAGCAGTTAGTGTAATTTTACTCAGTCACCAATAATCAACATATGTGGTCAAAGAAACGTAAAACTGATTCTAAGAAAACTGGAAACTTACCTTTTGTGAACACCACCACAACACTACCACCAGAAATAAAATTTTTTAAAATTAAAAAAAAAGTATACACATAATCAAAACCCGTGCTCAGATAAATTTTAAAATACCACTCTGTCAAACGTTCAAGAATGAAGAGACTATACAGGCATTAAAGTTCTAATTAGTTGTGGTCATACGTACTTCAACCTGATTTTTCGGACCTAATTACTTTTACCTTGTTACCCTATTCATCTTCCAGAAATAAAAGAAAGGATCTCATTACGATATTTCTCTTATTGTTTCTTTATGAAGTGCAATTTGTATTATCGGGGTCTTTTCAAATTTACCTTTAAATATAATATCTTAATTACTTATCCAAATTTAGTGCCATCTATGAAATGCATTGTTCTATTGTCATTTATACATACTCGTTTTGTCTAAAATAAATTTAATTCATTTCGTTTGTCACCCTTTTCAACTAAAGAAATAAAGAACAATTTTTTATGTGTCTTCAATAAGAAATCTTTATGTAAGGGAGCGTTAAAATTACTTCCTCTTTCTATTTTCATCTTGATCTTATAATGTAAATATTTTTAACTTTAGACTTATCACTTTGTTTGTGTACTGTATTATATGTTGATTCTGTTTTAATATTAAGAGTGTCTCAAAAGTAGCGAATATTACACATAATATTGTAGATATACTATAACTAGGTATAACTATTTGGTATTTAATTACTCCACAAAAGACGTTTCAGTTACCTTATTTTCTCAAAACGAAAGTGCAGTAGATAAAAATTATGTGTTCTTAAATTACAGGATTTAACTATATCAGACTCTTCATACAACTTCAAAAAAAAAACCAGCGTGATTATATTTAAGAAATGGAAATACTTAAGAATCGCGATGTGTTGAAAATGAAAGACCAAATAACTATTATTTGAAACATTTTTCCATGAAGTAGATGTTTACCAAGATGTGCAAGTGCACTACTACATACATTCTGTAAAGGCAATGGTCTAGTAGCCTCTTAAAAATATTTAATTTTAATAAACCAAAGATTTACAGAATTATCCGGGTGTGAATTATTCGGGAGCGAATTTTTCGAGTGCGAATGGTCCGGGTGCGAATTATCCGGAAGCGAAATGTCCACGGTGCGAAATATCCTGGGAGCAAAATGTGCGGGTGCGAATTGTCCGCACACGGTTAGATTTTGACATGTAATAAAGTTATGTTATGTTCGAGAGACTATCAACTCAAAATAAACTCCCTTTGGGAGTACGGCGAATCGGTAAATTTAGTATGTAACATGTTGAATTTATACATTGTATATTACTTTTGTTTAAAAGTACCTACAGCAACATAAATTCATAGTTAATGCGAAAAGGAGAACATGACCCTTCCTCCAAGTGTGTTATTAGACCTGCGGGATATATTAAAAGCGAGGAGAACAAAATAAGTTCACAGCCTCAGGTCTCGGCACAAAAATAACGTCCCGCAATGTCGTTATCGAGTGCGCGCCGTCGTAACGAGTGATCGATCGCGATTATAAGTGTCAATTAAGAATAGAACTAATTTGTTAACATAAACCAAATCGTGAGGGTGAGTACCACCCTTACTTGCCGCCGCAATGCCAACTGCTATCTGTGGTGTTTGTCGGGTGGATCTTAATCGTACAGATAAAGTTATTCTTTGTGCTAGTTGGTGCCAAACTTACTTTCACACGAAGTGCGTTAAAGTCAGTGACGATGAAGTTAAATTTATTAACTCAAAAAAGAACTTTAATTGGTTCTGTGACCTCTGCGCTATCCACGAATCACACAGCCTCAGGAATATGTTGACTAACATTAACAAAGTAACGATGAACTGGGATAGAGTTATGGAAAGTCAGCACGAGAAACTGATGAACCACGAGAAGTTATTAAAAGATACTTTAGACCAGGTAAATACCCAAAATGTCAGCATCAGCAAGGATCTAGCGCAAGTTCTCCAAACTCAATCTGAAGTGAAGCTTACGTATGCAGACAAGTTGAAACAGAAAACCTATGACCCAGTTATCATCGTTAAGCCCAAGGACGCGAACCAACCGTCCAAGCAAACCTTCACCACCCTCAAAGAAAATATCGATCCAATTACCCGAGAAGTTACCGGAATGAAAACTCTACGTAGAGGAACCATTGTTGTTGAATGTAAAAATAAAGAAGCTGCAGCCAAACTTAAGGAGGAAGCCGAAAGGAAACTGGGATCCGACTACATTCTTTCCTTACCAAAACAGAAGATGCCGAAGATTAAAATCGTAGGCCTCAATGACAAGATCGGGAGTACCCAAATGAAGGAAATGATTCTCGCGCAGAATCAATTCCTTGACGAAGCCGCGTACATAAACGTCGTACACATAACGGAAGATAAAAGAAATCCTAACAGGTATTTGGCTTACGCTGAGGTTGACGGTAATAGTTACCGGAAAATTCTAAATGAACAAAAGCTTAACATAGGATGGGACCGTTGCAGAATTTATGATGCTGTGACAACTAGAAGATGCTACAAATGCAATGGGTTCGGACATAAGGCAACTGACTGTAGCAAAACTACTACCTGCCCCAAATGTGCGGGAGACCATGACCTAGCGAGCTGTAAAGCTTCGGACGCGGAAATTAAATGCAGTAACTGTGCCAACGCCGTTGAGAAACTAAAAATGAAACTGGATGTACAGCACCCGGCCTGGAGTGTTGATTGCCCAGTCTACAAAAAACGACTCGATCAAGAAAGAAGCAGAATTGATTTTTTAGGCCATCCCCAACACTAATCAAGCAAGGAAATAGGTACGGATCAACGCTCTCAATCTATTACCAGAACGTAAGTGGAATGCGAACGAAAGCGCAATCTTTCAAAAATAAATTGGCAATTACAAATTACGACATTATTCTACTGACTGAGACCTGGTTAACGGAAAATTTTCATGACGCTGAGTATTTAAACAATCAATATGCGGTCTTTCGCAATGACCGTAATTACGAAGAAATGAAGTGCACCATGGGAGGCGGAGTTTTAATCGCAGTCAAGACCGATTTGAATGCTGAAAAATTGGAATTTCAAAGTGATCTAAATGAAATATGGGTCAAACTTAAAATTAATAATACTTCATACATTATTGGTGTTGTCTACTTTCAACCGAAATCTGGTATTGATAAGTACGTGAGTTTTACCAAAAGTTTAGAAACAATTGAAAACATGTTGCATTCATCGGAAGTGTTAATAGCAGGCGATTTTAACCTACCACAAATTGTTGACGCCACGTATAATTTCGAAAACGCGAGTGCTAAATGCAAAGTAATTAAAAATATAGCTTCGATGTACAACTTAAAACTCATTAATACGGTTAAACTTAAAAACTGCAATAATAGAACCCTTGACCTAATTTTAACTAACTTAAACGCGGAAATTAAATCTGCTGTCGACTCACTGGATAAAATTAATCCACTTCATCCTGCACTAGAAATAGTCTACAAAGTCCATAGACCAGCTAAGCGAATTACTAAATTAACCAACTTCAATTTCAAAAAAGCAGATTTTCTTAAAATGTACGTCCTTTTTCGCGATATTAATTGGAAGGAGTCTCTTATCCTGAAGAATTTCAAATCGGTAGATGATGCAGTAACTAGCTTTAATCAAACGGTAATGAACATTTTCGATGAATGTGTCCCCAAAGTTACAATTAGGAGTGCCAATAAGTATCCTAGCTGGTTTAATATAGACATTATTAAGAAAATCAAACAGAAAAATAAGTTTCGGTTACAGGGCCAATCGGAAGACTTCATTGAAGCCAGAAAAGAACTCAAAAGAATGATCCACATTGCTCATAAGAGGTACATTAATCAAATTGAAATGGATCTGCGGAAGAATTCCAATAAATTCTGGAACTACATCAAGTCGTTGAGGAAGAATAGTCAACTACCTGGAGTTTTTGAGTACAAAGACACCTCGTTAACGGACGCCAGAAGCATTGCGGACGCCTTTGCATCCTTCTTCGAGTCAGTCTACACTATGGAGAGGAACGATGACCCGGAAGATGACGTGGAATCGGACCTGGTGCTATCCAAATTGCACTTGACTCAGTTACATGAATCCGAGATACTGGAAGCAATTAAAAAATTGAAACCGAGGTCGGCTATGGGCGAAGATGGAATCCCACCCTACATCGTGAAAGGATGTGCATCTTTATTGGTAACCCCCTTACTACATCTATTTAATTTAGCTTTGCAAACATGTACATTCCCTGAAGCTTGGAAATGCACCAGAATAACACCAATTCACAAAAGTGGAAGCCGAAAATTAGTTGAGAATTATCGCCCAATTGCAATTATACCAGCAATAGCGAAAATTTTCGAAAGAGTGATCTATACTAGACTTTATTCCCATCTCAGCAGTATAATTGCAGATCAACAGCACGGTTTCACGCGGAACAGATCAACGATTACAAATTTAATGCAGTTTACGTACAATTTAATGATGAATAATGCTCGTAAGCTGAGAATTTCCCTCCTCTTTTACACAATTTAAAGCTTAAAAGTTTTCAGCGCAATTAAAAACACCAGTTCTTAATCCTCTTTGCGTTCGTGTTACAAAACGTAATGTCTGCAACCCGTAATAGGATTATACAAAATACCCTTCCTTAACTAAAGGCTTAAAAGAGAAACTAACCTGTTCAGAAGCAAATTATTAACTAGATTTTGGGTCCTTTCATTTCTTATGCTGATGAGATGTCCCCCCTTTCTCGCGCATTCCATTTCCGCCTGAGCCCAAGGTAGCTTGGACGTTTCGAATGCACCGACGCAAAATTGCCTCAGCGCGATCCAGCCGAAACCGCATCTACCCACAATCTCGTCCACGGCCTCCGCTTTGTAAATCATCCTCAGTCCCAAAGCACTTCCACTCGAACTTCGCACAGACACTCTAAGCACCACTTTATTTTCTCTCGAGAGTATTTGAATTTGTTTTTCGGCATCCCCCGGTCTCGTACAATGCCACCAGGCGCTTTCGCCGTCCAATAGCTGCGTTAACAGCCCTTCGCATTTTATGTCGCCACTTTTGCGCTCTTGTAAATCGATCGCCGTATCGGGTGTACCTGTCGAAGTGCTATCGCCAATTTGTAAAGTCAAAGCGACACGATTTCCGTAGGGCAAATAAATTTTAAACGTACATTCGAGATCGTCGCTCGGTTTTAATTCGAACGAGCCGTTTCGACCTAGAAACGTCATGTTGTAACAATAATCGACAGTCCTGTACGAAAACGCGAACATCGGACTGCCGTGTAAATGTAAAAATGGGGCGGTGTGCGACGATGGAAAGTAAATGTGTCGATCTGTATCCGAGAGCTCTTCCAGTTTGCCGCAGAGATGAGCCTGCTTGTGACTACGAATGTACTGATGCTGAGACGTGTTTAGACCGGAAAAGTGAAGATAACCCCTTGCACATGGAACGTTTAAACGTACAAGGACAATCGCCACTCCTCTTCGTTCCTCGTGACCGGGAAACCATGCCTGGCAGTCGAGTCTTCGTGGAAAGTCCTTCCAACTCACAGAAGCTTCATTCAACTTCAGCCATAACCAGCAGTCTGAAAAAGATGAAAGATTTACAATTATTAAATTTGACAATTGTTTATATGAATGTATTCAAGTTCATTTGAATTTGGGGGGTATAAAGTTGCAGAAAAGGACGACTCTGTCTTTGATTGCTAAATGTACTAAACCCTGTAAGAAATCCCATGAAAGATAAGTGGCAGGTTTTCGTGAGTGAGTCCGAATCTTTTTTACATATTTCCTCGAAGACTTTTAGACGTTCTTAAATGGTTTTAAGAGATCCTCAAAGAATCTTCAAGTATTCCTCAAAAGCTCAATTACTTTTTCAAGTATAATTTTCCAAGGATAATCTCAATATTGATCCTTAAATATTATTCAGGTTGGTCAAATATTTTTTAAAAGACCAGGAGACATTGAAATATGCGGAAGGAAAAGTTTTGTAAGTTTAAAGACGGTTAAGGTTTCAATGTTATGTTCAAGTTTTTATTTTGTCGAATATATTTCAGCGAGCTTTATCACACTTGACGGAAAATTGTTTCGTTTTACACGATAAAAAGAGGTCACTTCTAACACTGTAAATTAAGCTTCCTTGGGAAAGAGATAAGAAAATTAACGAAACATCGCCGCCATTGCTTTCCACCACGAAATAGGCGTTTTAACTCAGCTTAGTATAGAAAAAGATGATGAGGTTTGCGTGAAAAAGTCTCGTTTTGGCATCCGAAGAGTCAATACTGGCCAGTACGTCGTTTAGGACACGGCTTTCAATTATAAAGAATGCCAGCTTAATATCCCGTGTAAAGTGAAACTGCGATAAAGAAAACTGTTGCCAAAGTCAGATTACATTTACGTTCATTTAGTGCGGCTAAAGTTAAAAGTGAACAGTTTTACTGAACGGATTTCCAAAATATTCAACGAACAGATTTCACGAACAAACCTTTAAAATCGAGTTTATGCTAGTGGTCGTTTTGTGGTGGTAACCCAAAAATAGTTGGTTCAAGGTGGCATGGATTATTGCTTATGATTTAGTTAGTAGCTACAAGTGGAAGACTAGGGTCGAACCTGTTGATATAATCAAAATGTAGCTTTATTATTATATTTAAATAAAGTACGTAAATAAAACCCAAGATAAATCATTACATGGCGATCCTGCAAAAAACTATCTTAAAAATTTTAATTTAGGCGGAAGCCGAGGTGGAAACATTACACAAATCCTGGTCTGATCGAAAAAGTACGAATTGATTTGGATTCTACGCACCCAAATTATTAAGAAAAAGTGTTTTCCCGAGAAATTTTGGTGTAATCGATTTTTGGTAAAAAAGGAAGGTTATACACTGCCTTTTTTTGAGCCCCGAAAAAAAAATTGTCTCAGATCGACCCGAAAAAAAATTTTCTTATAGAATGTGGCCTGTAGAATCCATAATTTCAAACAGTTCCAAGATTGGGCTACTAGTTCAAAAGTTACAGCCCTTTGAATTTTCTTTCGAAATTGGTTTCTAGTCTATAACTTTTGATTGAGAAGTCTGATCGAAAAAGTACGAATTGTTTTGGATTCTACGCACCAAAATTAATAAGAAAAAGTGTTTTCCCGAGAAATTTTGGTGTAGTCGATTTTTGGTAAAAAAGGAAGGTTATACACTGCCTTTTTTTGAGCCCCGAAAAAAAAATTGTCTCAGATCGACCCGGAAAAAAATTTTCTTATAGAATGTGGCCTGTAGAATCCATAATTACAAACAGTTCCAAGATTGGGCTACTAGTTCAAAAGTTACAGCCCTTTGAATTTTTTTTCGAAATTGGTTTCTAGTCTATAACTTTTGATTGAGAAGTCTGATCGAAAAAATAGGAATTGATTTGTATTCTACGCACCCAAATTAATAAGAAAAAGTGTTTTCCCGAGAAATTTTGGTGTAGTCGATTTTTGGTAAAAAAAAGAAGGTTATACCCTGCCTTTTTTTGAGCCCCGAAAAAAAAATTGTCTCAGATCGACCCGGAAAAAAAATTTTCTTATAGAATGTGGCCTGTAGAATCCATAATTTCAAACAGTTCCAAGATTGGGCTACTAGTTCAAAAGTTACAGCCCTTTGAATTTTTTTTCGAAATTGGTTTCTAGTCTATAACTTTTGATTGAGAAGTCTGATCGAAAAAGTACGAATTGATTTGGATTCTACGCACCCAAATTAATAAGAAAAGTGTTTTCCCGAGAAATTTTGGTGTAGTCGATTTTTGGTAAAAAAGGAAGGTTATACACTGCCTTTTTTTGAGCCCCGAAAAAAAAATTGTCTGAGATCGACCCTGAAAAAAAATTTTCTTATAGAATGTGGCACGTAGAATCCATAATTTCAAACAGTTCCAAGATTGGGCTACTAGTTCAAAAG
Organism: Photinus pyralis; assembly: GCF_008802855.1. Lineage (NCBI taxonomy): Eukaryota > Metazoa > Arthropoda > Insecta > Coleoptera > Lampyridae > Photinus > Photinus pyralis. Next base: position 14,541,097 of record NW_022170663.1, on the reverse strand, counting down.
TTACAGCCAGGGTTAGGAGAGAACTAGGCAGGAGAAGTTAGGAGAAGTTAGCGGTGACTAGACTAGAAGCCAAGGAACGAGAAATTGACTATGGAAGATGGAACCTGCATCATTATCTTGAGCGACAGCGTCATCGACTTCGAGTGAGTGTTGTGTTAGTGAAATAGTGAAAAGGAAAAAATTAAAAATTGAAATTCACATTATACAGGATGACCCATCATTATTATGCTGACACCAAATAATAACGTAGTTTGCACAACAATATTTAGCAGATTTGGCTATAAAATTGTATTTTCCAGATCATCTATTAGTAGCAATCTGAAGCCAGCAAGCAAAAAAAAAAACAGCAATGAACGATCTGCTAAAACAAGTCAAGTTTTCGTTTCATGCACAATATAAAAGAACCCCAATGTGCAATTGCAGTTTTGCTCATGCACGGCCATTTGTATTCCGGAACAGACTCGGTTATATCCCGGTCTCGTCGCGACGCCACTTAACATAATCGCAACAGAAACAATTTCATGTTCACATCAAATCGTAATCGACCGTTAGCGTTTCTTGCCACTTAAAATCATTACTCGCTTTGAAATTGCTTACCTTTTATCATTTGCCGTACGAAAACCCTCTTGTATACCGCAGCGTTGTCCTCCAATTTTCTATACTTTAACCTGAAAAAGAAAATAAATGTTAGAGTTCGGCATATACCTAGATAAAAATGAATTTCAGCAGATACGATCGAAATGGCTTGCGAAAACTATCCTCGGTTTCAAATGAAAGAAAGCAAATGACATGGAAAAAAAGATATTACGTAAATATCAATTACGCAAAACCATTTTGCGTCATCCCCTGGGAACCCTATTCATAACAACACGAAAACATACACCTGCCTGACATTCTCGCGTCCCTCCGCACTTTACCTAATTTTCGTGCGTTTAGAAATACATTTACATAATCCATGTCGGTGTCATGTTTCTCCATTTTCTCCTTTTTCATAGGGAGGAAATGGATTTGACTGTGCGGATTTTTAGTTATACAGTTTATTTATTTAAAGAAGATGGCTCGTTTGGAAACGGGTTGTTTTTTACACAAAGCCATTACAGACTACAATGGTTACTGAAAGCTTTTCATCCATTAAGGTAACTTTTTCTATTCAATGCCGGTTGGCCTTAAGAGAGCATTAAATTTTGTGCCCGCTATGAAAACAGAAGAATATACGTAATGTTTTTTGATTTAAACTTCAACGCTGTTTTTAGTGCATTTTCTAACTCGTGTTGGGAGGCGACATTATGGGCACTTTCCCCATAAATTGAGGCTTATTACGTTGGGATTTCGGGTCCGTTAACTTGGCCCCTCCACTGAGAGAGTTGATAGTCGTATTATTTTGAAATGAATGCGCTCGTTATGCGCTCATGCGCCACCGATAATAACTCTTGCGCCATTATCGTTTTGTAGAAATCCGAAAAAACATTTGGGGGGGGGGCCAAGTGAACGTAGCCCCCCCCCCGTACGTATTTTGTTCCTTGTAACTAGGTCACCTGATACATTTGGTTATGCGCTCAATTGCGCCACTTGAATTAAAGCTACCGCCATTACGGTTAAGCCATAAAAAATTTTTAAAAGGGGGGGGGGCTAACTTAACGTTTTCAAAAGTTACGTTTTTTAACATGTTTTTTCTACTACATCGTACCTTTCATCATGCGCTAAAATGCGCCGTAAACAAAAATCTTGGCGCCATTATAGTGTTTCAGAAACACTATACAGGGTGTTTTTTTTGGGAGCTTTAGTTAAACGATTCTGAGAAAGTAAAATAGGTAGGTTTTTAAAAATTTGTATTTAGGAGTTACTCCGAGGGCCGAATCGATGTAAAATATTTTCAAAATGGACGCACTTCCGGAAATAACTTTTGAAAACGCTAAGATAGACCCTCCACTTTTTAAAAAATTTTTATGGCTTAACCGTAATGGCGCTAGCTTTAATTCAAGTGGCGCAATTGAGCTCATAACCAGATGTATCAAGTGGCACAAATACCGGTAGCAAAATGCGTTATGGGGGATTCCGTTCACTTGCCCCCCCCCCCCCCAAATATATTTAAGGATAACCAAAAAACAATAATGGAGTTGGGTTCAAAAAAGAGCGTTTTTCTTCAAATTGGCGTTTCCACTTGTTTTTTCTCTGAAATTTTCTTATGGAATTTGTGGTTTTGTTTGTATCAATCCGAGTGAAAAGGGAGCGGTAGATAAAAAAGAACGATGTCAAACCTACGCTACTCTAAAAAAATGACAAATTAATCATTTCAAATTGGCCAAAATAGAAAAAAAATCACTTGTGAGCAAAAGACGAAAAATGCACTTTCAAATTTGTTTTTTTTATTTTAATAGCCCTGGATATTTCATACCTTAACGCGTATACAAACAGACTGACATATCAAGAAATTGAAAGTGAAGGTGCACTAAAAATTCTTGTAAGTATTAGTTCTATGGATGAGCAATCAAAGCGTTCAACAAAAAAGCCTCCGCGCTTGCATATTACCTACATTTTCGCAGTTCTTCTTGAAAATCCGTATTATTTTAAAGCTAAAAATGTGATTCATATGCAAAAGGGACGCACTGATAATAAAGCTGATACTAATACGCTATATGTTAACGCGTCTGTTGACAGCCGAATCCCAACAGAAATTTGAATGTATTTCTCTAAAATGCAATTAAGTGATTTTATCGTGTGGTTTGTATTTAGGGTAAGACGGATCAATGTGGATTTTTTGGTCCTTTCACGTTTGTACAATTTAGGTTTTAGGAAGATTTCAGAATTTTCGAGTTTAATCAGGCTCAAAATACACAAACGAACGATAAAAAGATAATTGATGGATGGATGGATGGAGCACAGAAAGGTAATCATAAAAATTTTCGCTTAAGAAAAATGATTTTTTTAGAAATTAGTCATTCAAGGGCTTAAAAAACACAAACAATCGAATAAATTGAATTTGCGAATATTTGGAATGTTGTGATGAAATTCGCAAAAGATTTTTTGCAATAATAATGTTTTTAATAACGTCTACCACTAAATTTTGTTGTGATATAAAAGATCCCAATGCCATGTCTAGAAAGAGTGCTGTTCATCATGATATTTTCCACTCTTTGTGTCATGAGAAGTGAACTTAATTAATAGTAATTACAGTTAATGTTAGTTAATTGCCACAAGGTATGACAGGAGTATGTCTTTCTTTGTATTTTGTACTAAGAAAGTAGTCTTTCTCCACCCTATGGTATGTCAATTATGGTGTACTCTATACATAGTAATTTGTTGTTATCCCGTAATTGGAAAATGTTTTTTCTGTTGAACATTAAATATATTATTATATATTATATTATGTAAACCATTTCACAAAGTGGCTTTTGATCCAGGGAGCACTCTATCTTGACGTTTCTAATTAACTGTAAACATTTTCACATAACAAACGAAACTAAGCATTGGAATTTAGCTGCGTTCCAATTTACGTGTTCAGGGAGAAGTAATTGAGGTACTGTAAGTATTGACGCAAAAATTTCTTCCTTCAGAGTGATTACATTCTTTGCAATGACAGGAATCGTTAAAATTCCAAAGTAAATCTCTCTCGGAAAATCAAATGGAAAGGGAAAACTCTTACTAATGGCGATTTTCAGTAAAGAAAATTTGTGCCAATAAAAAAGCGCAATAAGTTTTTACGACGTCTCCACGAAATACCCTATTATTTATAAACTTCTCCAACGTAACGCTCAAAGACTCGTGCTTTAACTACTAACGATATCGTTAAATATTTAAATTACCTTAAAAATCTGTACGGGAGAAAGAACTTCAAACAAGTTTACTATTAAAATTGTGCTCATTCGAGCTTTAAAGTGCTATTTTATGCACTTTCAGCTTTGATTGCGCCGGTAGATAAGTCGAGAACTAATTTATCTGGCTTCCTCTATGATATTCGAAACAGAGTGCGAAGTTCGAAATGAGCTTTGTTTCTAACCGGAATAACGCTGCATTTTTTTTTGGTTTGCGTGCATCCTACTTCTAGGAAATGCACGCTGGGGCGCAAATAAAGTATTGCGATTCGCTATAAGTTCATTTTCACACCCCTATGTAGCTAACTGGATCTACCAGGCATTGCTTGAATTGTTTCGCAAGAATGTTGGCCGTATCGTATCCCGTGCTATATTAGATGAAACTTTGAAATAAATCATGAAAAATTCGGTCTTTCAAATTGTTGTAAGGTCATAAATGTAATGACTGAACTTATCTTAAAAATATACCGTAAAATGGTTTAAAAGTTGTACCTTTATCAATGGACTTTTGGCATATGAAGAGGTTGAACTTCTTTTTAATTTCGAAATCTAAATTTAGAATGTAATAGTTCGGGATCAACTGTATCTTATAGAAAATTCCATTCTAAACAAAATTCATACCTATCTATTCATTTTGTCCAATGCAAAACATTTAGAAGAAAATGTTCCAGGAGTTTCCAGCCAGGAAATATTAAGTACGTAAGAAAGGGAAACGAAGGAGAAAGGAGATAAGTTAGGCGCTAAATAATTTTTATAAACAGAAAATGCCACACGATCAACCTACTTACACAAATAATAAATAGATTACCACATTCACAAAGACAAGAAATTAGTAAGTACTCATAAACAGGTAAATAATTTATTAGAAAACGATACAATAGAACCGTCAGTTAGTCCTTATAATTCACTTTTGTTAGTTATTAAAAAGAAAACTGATGATGGTACAGAGAAATGGAAACCAGTAGGTAGTAGACTTTAGATGTCGTTTGAATACTTTAAAATTAAACCCATCCAAATGCCAATTTCTGAAAATGGAAGTAACGTATCTAGGTCACATGATATCTAGTGAAGGTATCAGCCCATATACCAACAAATTACCCCACCCCAAAATCAGCGAATGAAATTCAACGTTTTATTGCTTTCACGAATTATTATCCCAAATGTTGCTAAGACAGCGTACCCTTTAAAAAAATTACTGAAAAAGAATGTAGAATTTTTATAGACACTTGAGTGTGAAAACTCGTTTATAATACTTAAAGGAAAACTAATACAACCCCCTATCCTCAGATATTCAAATTTTTCTGAACTTTTCATATTAAGGACCGATTCTTCAAACTTCGCCCTAGGTTGTGTCTGTGTCTTATCGCAAGGTGACATAGCAAAAGATCAACCGATAGCTTTTGCAAACAGAAGTTTAACCAAACATGAATTAAATAAGCCAATAATAATCGAAAAGGAACTTTTAGCTATCCATTGGGGAATAACATACTTTCGCGCATATACCTTTACGGTCAAATATTTACAATGATAACAGATCACAGATCTCTTGTAGGATTGTTTACCCATAAAAATCCATCTTCAAAGTTGAGTAGAATTCGAGATTATGACTTTGATATCATATACAAACCAGGAAAAGAAAATACGAACGCAGATGCTATATCTCGAATAGTAGTCCAGGGAATAGAGGGTTTAAACTTGGAAAATGAGAAGTAGTTCCAATTTCTTTTGCATGTCATAGACAGTCATCTGGTGGTTAAAAATCTAAGTTTTCGTGTGTGCTTTTCCCGTACCACCCCTAAAACCTCTGTAATTTGGTTGGTTTCTTAGTTTTTCAATCATATCTTTTTAATGATTCACTTTAGAAAAAAATATTGTTAACAAATTGTAGACCATAAAATTCTACAGAACTTTGATATACACTACTTTTTGTGAAATGTTTATTAAAAGAGATACAGAGCTTCAAAGTCTGCTTATATTTTTAAGAACGTTTTAAAATATACGTGTGGAATAGAAAAATTGCCTCCTCCCGTTCCAGTTTATACATCCCCTACTGAAATGAGTGGTTCTGTAAGCGCTACTTTTTTTTTAAAAACGCGACATTGACTATTCATGTTCATATAAAATAATGATTTGTAAATTATGTTCGAAAGCGGTATAATCATAGATAGTTGAACAATCACTACTATAGGGGGTTGAAATAAATATCCCATTTTTTTTAGGGGGTGTTAAAATGAAGTAAGACCACTTTTCTTATTTGATAATTGTGTTCGAAAGCATCATAATCACACAGTGTTAAATACCCTACTATAACCAAGGGGTTGAAGTGCTATCAACCCCTTTGATAAGGGTGCAGGGTACGGAAATTATTAACACTATAACTTAATAGTCGAGGTATTTTCTCATATGAATCTTATGATTATAAAGATAACATTTTATTTCCCATAATAAGGCAGCATTCAGTTGTTTTTTATTTCAGAAAACAAATGAATAACGAAAAACAATTGAATTTTTTTAAATGGCAGTACACCTTTTCATTAAGCTCATTTGATAGAGATTTTTTTCTTTTTTCAATGTTACTACCCTAATACAAGAACATTTTTCAAAAAAACTTATAATCACATCAATAACATTAATCTAGATATCCTACATCAAAATAAAACAAATGAATATGTACGTTTTTTACCATCTTATTGTTAATTTCATGTTTCCTTCAAGGTTTAATAAGAAACGTACACGTTCATTTGTTTTATTTTGATGAAGGATATCTAAATTAATTGGTGTCAGTTGAAGATAATTCAAAGGGAAAAAAAGGACATGTAACGAGTTTTAATACATCCTTTTCATAAAAATTGTGGTGTTTTATCTTTTAATTTACTAATGAATTTTTTACCTATAGTATAGTGTTCGTATTATAGAATGATGTATTGATATTGAATTGTTTAAGTTCTTTTACGATTGTTGTTGATAATTTAAGGATATATTTGTTGAGATTCAATGTTGGTTATTATAGTGAAGTCATTGTTGAGAATTTTCCCTAAGCAATTAGGTTGGAGGTTTATAATTTGGTCAGGTTTTTGTGTTGATTGCTTTTTGTTGGTTATATGTTTAAATCCTTGTTTTATTTTTGATTTTATGTAATTGATAGGATAATTATTTTTGGTCAGGATTTCAGTAATTTTGTTAAGGTTGGATTTATGAAACTTGGAACTGGAGAGTAAAATAGCTCGGTATTTGTATTTGTTAGTTGTTATGGGGTTATAATTTAAATATCTGTCAGTTTTTACAGTTTTTCTAAACCAGTTTGTTGAAAATTTTTTGTTATTGAGGTTTTTCATTATATATATATATAGTTAGATCTAAGAAATTTAATGAGTTGTTATTTTCTTTTTCTAAGCTGTACTTGAGTTTTGGGTGGTAATTGTTAAAAATTTCATAGATTTCAGTTATTGTCGGCACAAATAATAATGTCATCAACATATCTTTTATAGAAGCTAATGTAATTTTTGTTTTTAAGTAGTTCACTTTCTATATCATGAAGGACAAGTTCAGCAATTGATGAGGAAATTGCAAAAACTTGTGAGAATAGATTTCCACTAAAGGAAAAGTATGTTGATTCTAGAATGAAGGTTAGGGTAGTGATAAAATCATGATTTTATCAATAGAAGTAAATTTTTTAGTTTTTTTCCAATTTTTATTGATTGAGTTGATGGTGAAGCGAGTTCAGTAGGAATGCTTGTATAAAGGGAGACAATATCGAGGGAAAAAAGGATTTGTCCTTCATGATATGTTGCAGTGTCAATAAAATTTTTAAAATTCCACGAATCTTTAATACTATATTTTTTTTGTTATATTTGTTAAGATTTTGGAAAGAAATTTAGAGAGCCACTATTGGTCTTAGTGGGAAGTTTTGTTTGTGGAATCTTAGTAATCCGTAAATTTTGGGGGTTGTACTATTGTATGCGGAGAGTTTTTTATATTCTATTTTTGAAATGTGTCCTAGCTAGATCTAACTAGTTTTTGATAATTTTGTTTACGTTTGTTTGAAAAGTTAATGTTGGATTTTTTGTTTGTAAGTGGCATTGTCATAGAGTTCGTTCATTTTATTTTGGTAGTCTTGTTTGTTTAGTATGCCGGTTTTTTGTGTCTTGTCTGCGTTAGTGATATTTAAATTTGGATGATTTTTTAAAAATGTTTTGGTTTTTAAAATTTTTTTATCAACTGTTTTTGTTGTGAGAATATTTACAATGGAAAATCTTAATTGTGTTGGTTTGTTTTGAGGTATAATATCAATACCACTTTCAATTTCGATTATGATATCATAGAGATTTTATCTGAGGGATGGTCATAATTAAATTTTCGGCCTAGACTTAGGACATGGGAAATTTCTGACGGTATGTTTATATTGCTTAAATTTATAAATCATCACCGATTTTTGTGCTATGTATTTGTTTGGTTTTGGCAGTAGTTTGTAATTTTTGTAATTTTTTTCATGTGTTTTGAAAATAGAGGCTCTTAGGGTTATATTTTGAAATATTTTTATGGTGATGAACTCTAGCAGTAACTTTGGGACAAAATTACTATTTTTAAGGTAAGCTATTGTGTTGGTGGTTTTTTGTTTTAAATGGTGCCAATAAGCTTCATTAATTAAAAGTGATTTTAAAAATTGAACTTGTAAATTTTTGAATTTAGTGGATGCTGTTTCATTTTTGAAGTTAATATGTAACGCTTTTAACTGTAAAAATGTGGGAGGTAATAGTTTTGTTTTACAGCAGATGTGATTATAAGTTTTTTTGGAAAATTTTCTTGCATTAGGGTACTAACATGTTACATCACCGAAAAGAGAAAAAAATCTCTATAAAATGAGCCTAATGAAAAGGTGTACTGCCGTTAGAAAAAATTCAATTATTTTTTCGTTACTCATTTGTTTTCTGAAATAAAAAACAACTGAATGCTGCCTTATTATGGGAAATAAAGTGCTAAACAATTTCCATATAGAAAATTTTTGTAGGTATACATTCGATATTTACCGAGATATACAGTGTGTCCCAGATCGCGTGGGATTGCATGGGTAACTTTGTTATTATTAAAGATAGAGAATTGGTTAAATGGGCAATGTTTTGCAGTTTTGGATGTTTATTTAAAATGTCCTTATGGAAATTCAAAATGTCGCATAGGTTCGACGTAAATTCAAAAAAACTAAAATTGGTCATTTCCTTGAATGTCTTATATCATCGAAAGTATAAGAGATATAAAAAAAAGTTTTATATAAAAGTGACTGTCATTGATACGCTTAATTTAGAATTGATGTAAAAAAAATTCAAGATATCCACTTTTGAGGAGCATTTACCAACTTCCTAAAGTTAAATGGAAGCCATTTTCGATTACTTGATAGATTTTTAAATTCTCTTTTCAACGAGCTATTATGGCATACGATTGAAAATAAGATACCAGTTATATTAACGGTTTTTGTATTTTAATCAAGTAGGCTGTGATGAATTAAAACAAAAAACAAAACAAAATCTTTTCGAGCCAACAAAACAATGAAAATAATTACATCAGATGTTTAAAAAATCAGAGGTGCACTCATGAGCGGGGGGTTTGGGTATTACAACTCCCTCCAAAATTTTATATAAGTAGGCCTAGAATTGATTTTCATATCATCACTTATTGACTATCTTATTATCCATACTTACATACCTAATAATAATAATAATAATAGATTAGTTAAATATAGAAAATCAGATGTAAATATTAATTCTGGAATTCAATTAGGCATAAGTCTATAATTCTCTAATGTTCATATAGTATAGAGACTTAGAGGGTAAGTAGCTTCTGTTTATATAAAACCATGTTACTTATTTTTACTTCCCCAAGGAAAGGGTGTGATGTAAATAATATAAGTAGGAAGTGGGAAGACAAATTGTGAGAAGTATTGTTTTGAAAAGTTTGCACGCTTTCGTGGATTAGGTATGAAAATTGACCGTGGAAACTATTTTTGTGGAAATTTCCAAAGACGTTAGTTTATATATCTCTAAAATCTTAACTTTATTGCTATTGACCAGGAAGCAGAAAATGATATGGGCTTTTTATTAGTGTGCAGCTAACGTCATCGATGTGACAGTTCATTTCAACAGCAGTGTCCAAACAAAAATTAATCCCCCATAAAATGTTCAGTTTCGTAAGAGAACTACTAACTTCAATTTCAGCGAAAGCGTCACGGACTTCTGCAAATATGAAGTTGCTGGCGCTTAGAGTGGAAGCAAAATCCAAAGGAACAATGTTTGAGAAGTGGGTCACATTTTGGAAGTCTATGTATTTAGATTACAAGGACTTGGTGTACGACATCCGTAATGACGTACGCGAGGAGCCCATTAAAGCCGTATGCCTGGCGTCACTTTTTGCTGCAGTAACGTATTGCGCTAAACATAATCCGAATTTAGTTAACTACAGGGCGAGCTTCGTGAACTATGCAAACGAGCTGTCTCTAGTACATCCCTCGTTACAAAAGGTGGAAGCTGCCTCCACCGTTGACCGAATCGGAAAGTGTTTTGCTAGAGACGTTGTGAGACGATTAAATTTGGGAATTGCTTCGGTGATATGGATCGATTTTCACAACAGAACTTGCAAGAACGGAGAATCGACGTGTCCGTACTTTCAAATGCAGTCGTACGAGATCAAGGATTACATCGTTGATGTGGGATTCTTGGATAGGTGGTGGTTTCTAAACAGTTGCATGGCAGATTATGACATAAATTACTAGTCCTTTCGTACAAAATAAAGACGCAGCATGACTCATTCCATCGTACTTTCGGGAATGTATCCCCAGTTACACAGCAGGATGTTAATGAATTGACAATTAACGAGTTGTATCCTTGGGGATTTTCGAAACCACGCAACGGTTCTACACGCATCTATTCTCGGCGTAGGTAATAAAAGAACAAGATTAAACCTTAAAAAAGATCGTTGCCTTCAGACTTTCGCCCGTTTCAAGGGATATATAGGTGGCACGTTTGTCCCTCCAAGGTAAGATAAACAAGTTTATTTGAATTCCTGCGGGATGGTAAATACTTCACATAACTCAGCCGTAATTCGTACGTAGTGCCGAGTGAAACGTTGCCGAGGCAACGGGGATACTTTATAACGCAATCTCGCCCGTTTTCGTAACGGCTATTGTCTTGTTTCGCGTTGAGGGATGAAGATGGTAAAACGGACTCCTTTCGCTTAAGATGGCCGTTAATCAAATTTACATCTAAAAGCGTACCCGCTCCTCAACTGCGAAGGAAATTTATAAATTGTCTTTGTAATCTAAGACTTCTCCAGGGGCGGACTGGCCCGGGGGGGGGGGGGGGGGCGATTGCCACCTGGCCTGTACGTCATAATGGCCCGTTGGAAATTTATAAGTATGTGCTGTATTTAGTTTCTTGCACTATTAATAAATTATTAACACGTTTCTCTAATTGGGGTTGATGTTAGGTTGTTAAAAAATTAAAAAATTCTGTTTTAATTGAAGTGTTTTACAATGAATTTATCATTTTCTGTCGTAGCATGAAAGTAATGAAATACAATGATAGGCGACGCGCCTCGTTTGGTTTGTATATTTTGTTACTTTTAATTATCAGCTGCAATTTAAAAAAAACCTGTATTGTAATCGATTTCCGAAAAAGGAGTACTTTAAAATGAAGCAAAAAATGTTTTTGTGGTGCGCCGCAGAGCCACCCCCCGACACCTTCATTACTACACTAATACTTTAATGGCCCGTAACCTATGCAATTCCACCTGGCCCGCCCCTGACTAGAAACCAATTTCGAAAGAAAATTCAAAGGGCTGTAACTTTTGAACTAGTGGCCCAATCTTGGAACTGTTTGAAATTATGGATTTTACAGGCCACATTCTATAAGAAAATTTTTTTCCGGGTCGATCTGAGACAATTTTTTTTTCGGGGCTCAAAAAAAGGCAGTGTATAACCTTCCTTTTTTACCAAAAATCGACTGCACCAAAATTTCTCGGGAAAACACTTTTTCTTATTAATTTTGGGGCGTAGAATCTAAAACAATTCGTACTTTTTCGATCGGACTTCTCAATCAAAAGTTTTAATTATCAGCTGCAATTTAAAAAAAAACTGTATTGTAATTGATTTCCGAAAAAGGAGTACTNTTCTTCTTCAGGTGTTTAGATTCATAAACTCTTCATAGTCATAAAGGTCATCAGATTTTTAAGTTTCCTTGGGATGCTTTCCGTTTTTCAAAAACCCCCTGATACTAATTTTTTTTTGTTTAGACTATATTGAAACGGAAAATCCAAAAGATACCTTTACAAAATTTCCCAGTCTTTCAAGAGCCATAAAATTTTGAATCTCAATATTATACTATTTGATTATATACAGGGTCCCGCAAACAAGTGCGCAGCCCGTCCCCCAAGCTATATCTGGTACAAAATAATTTTAAAAAATCTTTTTTTTGTGGCAAATGTCAACTAATAGGATGGTTTGTGGATCTACAGAAATTATTTTTGAATGTACAGGGTGTCCCATTTTGACGATGTCAATAAGTAACTGATTTTTTTAAATTGAACATAGTGCATATTTTTACTTGTTTGAATGTCATTTGTTCAAAGTGCTATAATTATTATACTACCACTGTTTTATTTCGCTATTCGATTGTCTTTTGTGCTCTCTTCAGTTTTTATAAGGGGTGTCTCCATTTTTTTAGGTTATTCAATATTTTTCACAAAAGTACCTACCCTGATATCTATCCCATTAATTAATTACATGTTTATACATCGGGGTAGGCTGTGAAAACAAAAAAAAACAAAAGAATACAGAAAGTAAACAAGTGCCACAAATTAATTGGTGCAAGTGTACTTTCAATTTCGTAGCAAAATAAGATTAATTGAAAAGGGGAATTTCGAAAAAATGATCAAATTTTTTTAGATTAATTCGGAATGACGCTACTTTATATCAAAATTCTGCCGGCTACTCCGAATTAGGTTGTCCCGCAGTTTTCCTAGTTCGTAAAGTAAATACCGGGAGTTAAAATTCTTTAAATTCTTATGATTCTTCGGATTCTTGCGTTTTTTCGAACTCATGTTGTTCTGAGCCCCAGTGCCATGTAATTGGAATTTGTATTCTGTATGGTTTCTGGTTAAACAAATAAACAAACAAATATTCGTAAAAATCCTGTGAATTATTCAGTTTTTTATGTGTGATTCCGATTCGTCAGTATAGATAATTATTCGGTTTTTTTTTAGAGACTCCGGGTTTCAGATTCTTCAGATTAATTGGAATTTACTTGTATTTCAAAACGTGGTTAAAATACCATTATGGTGCAGCGTGCAGCCACTTTCTGAGCTTTGTACTTAAAGTGACTTATAGGTAATCCAAAACTATTTCCCAGATATGAATTAATCATAACGAAAATGAAAAATTGCAGAAATGCGGCAATCATATTAATTGTTTGGCTTTACAGGTGAAATGGATTATATGGGTGTACTATTACCTTGTTTTTATCATAAAAGTCTAATTGCTAGTTATCATGAACATGTTTAGATTACTCCAAAATTTCTTTTCCTCTAAAAAGTCATGGGAGTTTTTGAAGCGACTTGAGAAAAACGCTACCCTCTATACAACCGACAAAGAAGGTATACGTCCTCGCGGCATCCACAACGTTTACAAGCTTTGATTATCGATAGGAAGTATTTTATAAATGCCCAAAGCATAAATAAACGATACTTACTGAAATGTAACGTTGACCTTCTCCTCCAGCGTCCTATTTTCGATGTACGTCCAATTCATCTTTAACGTAGAAGCGGATTCTAAAAGTCCTCTAAATATATGCGGCGGACAGGTTAAATCTAGCAATTTTGGACCATTAAAATGACCCTTCGGTTCGCCATTAATGTACGCCGAAAGTGTAAACTCCAACGGAAAGATGTCCTTTACGCTCGTGACCACAACTGCAACAAGAGAGAAAGGAGTTTAATTAAGCTCGTAACCGAACAGTGCGAATTATAATTAAGTCAGTGGTGCTGCAAACGTTTTAAATGTGACGTACATCCTACGGATGGGAACGTTACAAGCGGGATCGATACTTGTTTTAATTGAAAATTAAATATTTAGAGAGGAGCGGATGATGGAGGATACGGTTTCAATTTTTTAAACAAAAAAAAGTAGGTTTTCCATTATCCTTATCTCGTTTTTCTTGCACGGGGAGGACTGTTTTTCTTGAAGGGAATAAACGTGCGTGACATTTTGTTTCGGTAACCAGGGGCGGACTAGGTAGGTACTTACGGGCCAGGTGGAATTGCATAGGTTACGGGCCAATTTTTTTTGCTTCATTTTAAAGTATTCCTTTCTCGAAAATCAATTAGAATATAGTTTTTTTAAATTGCAGCTGGTAAGAGAAACGTGTTAAGAATTTATTAATAGTGCAAGAAAGTAAATACAGCACATACTTATAAATAAGGCTAGGATTTTAATGACGTTAAAAATCAGCGAAAATGCAAAATAAAAAATCAATTATGACTTAAAAATTTCGCAAAAACGACATAAAAATTTAAAAAGATGACATTTTAAATAACAAATAAATTTATTAATGAAACTCAATAAGACCGCAAAATTGTGTTAAGAAGGGTAGTGATTAGGTAAGATAAGACAGGAATTTCAGTTGTGGTTCATTTCCACCCTCTGCAGGCCAGTCGTAGAAACTAGGTATGTAAGGTACTGACACTCACCCCCCCCCCCCCAAAGAAATTTTATGCCTTTTAGTGGGCATTCGTTTGTGGATGACTTAAGCACGTTCCAAGAAAACGTTAACTATGCATTTAGCTCACAATAGAGGTTTTAGGCTTCATTTCTAAACAGGTAAAGATACCCGGAACCACCGAGAAAAGAAAATGCATAAAATTCAAAGTAAAAAAAGTAAAGTAATCACCCTACACTGCACCCTTACCAAAGGGGATGCATCATGATGGGGAATGAAGAAGCTGAACTGAAAGGAGATAATTTTTTTGTTTCAAATGTATATTACAAAGCGCTACAATCTCACAGTGATTCAAATATCCCCACTAGCAAGGGTTGAAAGTTGAATTATTATGCATCCCCTTTGGTAAGGGTGCAGGGTAGGGGATTTATACCACGATAAGTTCAAGATATGCTTTAATATGTAAAAAAGAACCACAATTGTTTATTGTTTCTAAAGCGATCGATTTCGGGTATAACCACCCATCATCAGGCTAGGCTAAAAGTATATCACATGAATTTGATGAACACAGAATTAAAATTATTACCGTCAATTAAATTATATAAATGCAGCGACATAGAGTTGAATAAAAAGTATTAAAATACATAAACGAAGACAATAATAATTACATATTAAAGCAAATCTCAACGAACCCCAAAATAATGGAGAATTACATTACAAAGTTCAAGATATTTTCACTCTTAATTATAGAAATTAAAGTAGAAAATTTGGTTAAAACATCTAGATCCAAATTTAAGAATTCTTAAAAACTCTGAAGCTCTATATCGTTTTTAATAAATATTTCACAAAAAAGTTGTGTAGAATTTTATAGTCTACAATTTCAATATTTTTATGTAAAGTAAACCTACAAAAAGATATGATTGAAAATATAAAAAACCAACCCAATTTCTGTGGTTTTAAGGGTGGTACGGGGGAAGCACAAGGTAGTTACATACGAATATTTATTTCAAAAGAGTGTAACTATTGTTGTATATCAAATTTTTTTGGTTTCTTTAACAGATTATCTTTAATTGACCTACAACCAACCCTTTAATTGCCACATAAAAATAAAATTCTTTCCCGCTTTGTGTTTTTAAGGAAATTCGATCTAACGTACACAGTAGAATTGAATTGCGGGAAATTAAATTTTGTTTGATGCAAATTTTGATTTTGGTAATTTAATTCCAATAAACTCTGTATACTGTCCAACTAGCGTATTCAGGTGATTTACACAATTGGACGATTAAACTTAATAATCTTCTGTACATTGGTCCATTAGTCACATTTTTATTAATTTTACAACGTTGCTAAACTAATTTATAGATTATTACAGTTGGTTTATCATTAAAAATAAAAAATATAGACAACACCGCTTTTGGATTGAAGGGATTTTATTTTCACCATATTGACGGTATAATAAAAAGAAAGTACAGGAACACAATCGATATTAAAAACAAATGGAAATTTTACGCGAATAGTTAACAGATCGGGGTCAAGTTGAAAGCTCCCCACACAATACGCGAGAATTAATGAGAAGACTTGAACTATTCCTCTTTTCAAAACCCTGGCCTATTTGCGAATAAGTCGACTAATTGGAAAACGGGGTGGGAAATAAGCTAGTCGGATTTTTCCAAACAGATTGCGTCAATATTTTAGACGTTATAAGTAATAAATAAGCTGCAGTGAAAAATCGAAAACGGATGCTACGTAATTTTGTATCGAAGGAACGATTAATCTTTTTGACGTGGATTTCATGATGCTAATTTTCTTTCATATTGCACTCGGTTTGCCAAATTATTTATGAACGAAACTAATAGCTAGTCTATTCATATCTGAAGTAGGCACTGAACGCAGCGAAATATCGAGACGGTCGGATGATCGATTGAGGAATTACCGTTTGTGGCTTGTGAGAATAAAAATTTCGCAAAACTCACAAATCTCTGTCGAATTGGTTTTAGCACAATCATCGCAAGGAATCAGTGCAGGAAACGCAACTAAAAGTGATTACATTAATCATCGAAAGGCGAGGCTGTACGAAAGGGAAACTGTTTGCCAACCGCACATTCTGCGTCAATTTTATCAAAAAGCGAAAATTTTAATTATGTAACTCATTTTGCGACATAATATATTAACGGAACGTGATTAACTGTGCAACAACATATTTAATATTATAAAGTAACTTCCATTTATTTAACACGGAAACTTTCCAAAGTATTTTCGTTAAAGCCGAAATTAATCTAACAGACAAAGTTTCTCGTGTTCATTAAAATGAAATGTAGGTTTTAACTCGTCCTAAATGTCCAATGCGTTAATCCTTTATTACTAGCACACATTTGGACAAATTAATTCTTTATTAGTGAAACCCTGGGTGGAACTGATAGAATGATGTTCATTGATTTCGTTTGATTGGTGTAGTACCTAATTTGTTTGCCAAAGCCACCCATTAAACTATCTGCGCGGATAAAAACCAAGTCAGAATTTTGGATAAGCTTTAATCAAAGTCACTTTTTTGTGGGGCGCAATTGTCTGAAATAGTCACGCCACAATTATGAAAAACATCACCACTATTACCCTGAGTAGTCACCGGAAGAAACCCCGGGTCGTGTCCGGGGTGACTTTGTGCCTATTTTTATAGAAAAGAATTCAAATTTTACAAAAAAAAACCAAAAGCAAGAAGTTTACGCAAATTAAAAAAGGTTATGTACTTACATATAAAGTTTTCCTAGTTCTGGTTGAAAATCTATTTTTTCAAGGTTTACAAATACAATACAAAATACACGTGAAATGTATACACCGATATAATGTTAACGCGTCTGTGGACAGGCGAATACTGACCGGAATTAGAAAGTATTTCTTTACAATGCAATTACGAAAGTGATACGGATAAGACGGGTCAATGTCGATTTTTCTTGTTCCTTTCACGGATGATCTAATTTAATAACGTTGCGAGATTTTCTGTTTTTAAGGTGTTGTAAATGCAAGTCGTATGACTAGCGGACCTTTTTTTTAGTCATAGTATGTTGTATACAGGGTGTTTTTTTGGGAGCTTTAGTTAAACGTTTCTGGGAAAGTAAAATAGGTAGGTTTTTGAAAATTTGTACTTAGAAGTTACGCTGAAGGCCGAATCGATGTAAAATATTTTCAAAATGGCCGCACTTCCGGAAACACCGGAAGTAGATAGTAACTTCGTTATTTTAAATAGCATCCCCAATTTTTTTATTGGGTTTTTGGATTCTACGTGAAATTTCAGTTCTTTGGATACCCATATGTCGATATCTGTCATTTATGGTTTTTAAGTTATTTTGACTTTAAGAAAAAAAATGGCGGATGCAGATGGTACTTTGATAATTGATTACTTGAAAACGGTTGTAGTCATGACAACCTATTTTTATCAGTGCATTTAGAATTAATACAGCTTTCTTTTAGTGTACTTAAAAAAAAGTTAAGCTGCGTAAGACCGCCCCTATGGAGATCCAAATTTATGAAACTTCAAAGATTAAAAACTCAGTTTTTTTAAATGGAATCAGCATTTTCTTAATATTGCATGAGATAAAGAATCGAAATGGGTATATTTTGACAATACATGTTCCTATAGCTATCTTTAACAGTTTCTGACTTATTCCCATTTTATTGAATTGACACTATTTTTTTCGAATTTTCTTTTTAGTAGTCGGCCATGATTTTATAACAATTGAATTTTAAACAATTCTAGTGACACTAATCCGTCATCTACTGTTATAGGTTAACATAAGTTTTTCAAAAATCGAAAAGTGACGCAGTGGTTTCACCTATTTTTGAATTTAATTGTTATTTATGGTGAAATGGACAGAATCGCGGCACGTGCTTGCCGTACATTCATTCGAACACTGGAACGAAATTGTATGAATTTTGGAAATTTGGTACCCCCAAATGCACTACAAACCGTTGAAGCACAAGTGATACAAAGCTCTACAAGAGAATATTTAAGAAAATGAATTGAATTGCAAATGCAAGATTAACAAAATAAATTCAATGTAAAATATAAAAAACTTCGTTGAAACATTTTTTGTATGGAATTGTTGCTAGAACAGATATCGCATTACCTCTCTGAATTTTTAGACTTATACGTTGTTTAACAAATTCAGTTGAACGACTCAGTCTAGATTTCTCAAAATTTCCGTCCTATATCCTTAATAAATGACTTATTTATTAATGAATTATTTAGACTAGAATCAATGATATTAAAAATCCTTTTCTTGATTTGTTTAAAATTCGATTGTTATAAAATCATGGCCAACTACTAAAATGAAAATGCAAAAAAAATGGCATCAATTCAATGAAATGGGAATAAATCAGAAAATGTTAAAGATAGCTATAGGAACATGTAATATCAAAATATTCCAATTTCGATTCTCTATCTCATGCAATAGGAAGAACATGGTCATTCCATTTAAAAAAAACTGAGTTTTTGGACTTTGAAGTTTCTTAAATTTGGATCTCCATAGGTGCGATTATACGCAACTTAATTTTTTTTAAGTACACTAAAAGAAAGCCCCATTCATTCTCTATGCAATGATAAAAATGGGTTGTCATGACTATAACCATTTTCAAGTAATCAATTATCAAGGTACCATCTGCATCCGCCATTTTTTTTCATAAAGTCAAAATAACTTAAAAACCATAAATGGCAGATATGGACATGTGGGTATCAAAAGAACTGAAATTTTACGTAGAATCCAAAAATGCAATAAAAAATAGGGGTTGCCTTTAATATAACGAAGTTACTATCTACTTCCGGTGTTTCCGGAAGGGTGGCCATTTTGAAAATATTTTACATCGATTCGGTCTTCAGAGTAACTCCTAAGTATAAATTTTCAAAAACCTACCTATTTTACTTTCCCAGAAACGTTTAACTAAAGCTCCCAAAAAAACACCCTGTACAGTGTGACCCCCCTAAATATATGATCCACGCAAAAACAAAAACACGTCAACTTTATTTCGAAGGGGGACATTTTATAGGCTGGTCATACATGAAATTGGATCAACCCTCTAATGGGGGTAGAAGCAACTCCTAAAAATTAAACAGGGGAGAAGGACCTCTCATTTGAAAGGTCATTCAATTGTCTTTTCAAAAATATTACACACTTGTTGTTTCTTTTCAGTACTTTAAGAAAAATCGACCAAAATGTTATAAGAATCTTACCCTCGCAAATTATTTTCAAAAATGGTTTTTTTCTTTAACAAAGAAACGAAATTATTTTCATTTATGGTGAATGTGGAAGGTGCGCTAGAAGAACGGTAGCCATGTTTAATGAGAGATATCCCAATAATAATTTAAATCATAAATATGTCTTAAAATAGGTTTCTAAGTAAGTAACTGATTCTCTTGCTAATACCCCCATTAGAGGGTTGGTCCAATTTTATGCCTCTAAAATGTTCCCCTTCAAAATTAAGTGGACGTGTTTTTGTTTTTCCGTTGATCTTTTATTGCAGCTCATATATTTGGGTTGGTACCTTTTTAAATTGACACACTGTATATTAGTCATAGAGTATTTCCTTAGTAATAGTGAGTTCGTATTAGATATAGTGGTTTATCTATATAAGCTTCACTGAAATAAATACTTTTCCGTTGCTCATGTTGTGCATCTCCCCGACCTCATCTGATCACCTGGTGCTCCAACCTGGTAACATGGGTGTTAAGCGCAATTGAATGGACGAACGAGGTGGAACCGTAATTGGCGTACCGGCTGAGGTACCTGTGTTGGTTCCGATGTATGACTGCTATGCGTTATCCGGTTTATTATCCAGGCGGTTGCTCACTCCTGGCCTACCATCCCCTTGTCGTGGGAGTCCGTATCCTATCAGGGCATGACTGTGGTACGTGTTGCTGCGTTTATTCGTGTCCTCAGGTTGAACAGGATGATGGGGAGGTATTTATCCCAGGTTTTTGGGTCCTTTCCATCCACGTGTATGCGAAGACCTTTTTGAGCTCCACCACAAGTATGAATTTGTTCTCGAAGTTGGATTCCACGTACAGTCCCATGAGGTCTAAGGAAATTACTTCCCATAGACGGCTGGGTTTCCTGGACCGTAATGTTGCGTCTTGTACTGGCCCGCGATTTGTTGCGGCGCAGATCCAAGATCCTTTCACGTAATTTCTGACTGCCTCGCCCAGTTTGGGCCAAAAATAATGAAGGGAAATA
This sequence comes from Photinus pyralis, assembly GCF_008802855.1. Taxonomy (NCBI): domain Eukaryota; kingdom Metazoa; phylum Arthropoda; class Insecta; order Coleoptera; family Lampyridae; genus Photinus; species Photinus pyralis. The sequence goes on along the minus strand of NW_022170663.1, from coordinate 14,520,367 downwards.
GCTCGAGCGGTCTCTTGGGAATTATGGCGCCACCGTCGCATTTTAGTTCATCTAGATATCACCATGGAATTTATGCCGCCACCGTCGCTTTTAGTTCATCAAGATTTCCCCAGGGAATTTAAAGCGCCACCCTCGCATTTTAGTTCATCGGGATTTCACCAGAGGATTTATGGCGCCACCGTCGAGTTTTAGTTCATCGAGATTTCCCCAGGGGATTTATGGCGCCACCGTCGCTTTTTAGTTCATCTAGATTTCACCAGGGAATTTATGGCGCCACCGGCACGTTTTAGTTCATCGATATTTCACCAGGGGCTTAAATGGCGCCACCGTCGCTTTTTAGTTAATCGAGATTTCACCAGGGGCTTAAATGGCGCCACCGTCGCTTTTTAGTTCAACGAGGTTTCACCAGGGAATTTATGGCGCCACCGTCGCATTTTAGTTCTTCGAGATTTCACCAGGGAATTTATGGTGCTACCGTCGCTTTTTAGTTCATCGAGATTTCACCAGTGGCTTAAATGGCGCCACCGTCGCTTTTTAGTTAATCGAGATTTCACCAGGGGCTTAAATGGCGCCACCGTCGCTTTTTAGTTCAACGAGGTTTCACCAGGGAATTTATGGCGCCACCGTCGCATTTTAGTTCTTCGAGATTTCACCAGGGAATTTATGCTGCTACCGTCGCTTTTTAGTTTATCGAGATTTCCCCAGGAGATTTATGGACTGGATTTCTATATTCGGAAGCCACTTCGACCAAGGGCGTCAGTTTCAGTCCGATCCCCTTCAACAACTTAATTGTCTTAGCGGCACCAAGTATATTCATACGACACCGTACCACCCGCATGATAGTACGCTTTCATCGTACCCTCAAAACCGCATCAAAATGTGATTCTGGAATTCCTTGGCCAGACACTACCAATCTTTCTACTTGCTTTACGTACATCTCTCAAGGAGGATCTCCACTCCAAGCTTCACCCGCAGAAATGTCTTTTGGCTACGCATTTCCGGTGAATTTATTGTTTCTCAGGACGTTTCATCATCCCACCCCAACGTTTTCAAGAGCATTCACATAGCGCGACATACCTCCCATTACCCATTTGTATTAAAAAATCCTGCTACCTGCTAATACGTTTTCCGCCGCATCGATGAAGGAAACCTTTGGTGCTTAACCTTCCTCCGGTTCACTTCACATCGAGTCGTCGAAAGGACTGATGACCGTACCCTCGTTCTAGATGTTAAAGGATCCGAAAAAACCTTTTCAACGGACCTTTTAAAACCGGCCTAGGGAAACGTCCCAGCCTGGCACAATCATCGCGATAAAATATTAATTTAATTCCTTTCATGGGATGAGACTGAACTCTAAAGATTCCTTGTTGCATTAGGAATGCAATGATGTAAGGCAAAGTACTTGTCGTTTAATTAACTTTCGAGATATCTTGAGTTATCTACGTCAAAATGGCTGGCAGTTTTTTGTAACGTCAATTTTTGTAAAACGTTTCCAAGTTGCGGATATTTACCTGCGTATGTACAGCCGAACGGGTATTAATTTTCTTAATAGCAGCTAATCAGGGGTAGATCCCTTAAAAAATGTAACGTTAAATTACAATGAAATACAGCAGCCCCTTTGGCAACTAATGCATAAAACATGTTCCGTTTTAACAATCTCTGTTGGCAAAGACTACCTGAAGGTTTAAGGCATCACCTTCAAAATGGAAAACGCGCAAAGCATCACACGCATTAATGATGAAAATCCCCCAGATTGCCACATCAAATATCGCGATTCTCTGCACAATGATATCGCTGAAAGGGGACCTCAAGAAATTAATGAGGGTTGCGCAATCCCAATCCCTACGGAAATAAAATCATCAGCAATTAATGAAACAGTGAGAGCTACTTCAAATTTAATAAGTTGCTACCAATATTGTATCAGCAATTGACACGAGCGTTATTGGCTGTTAGTGTGGTGTCACACTATGCGTTTTTACCGCTCCCGCTAAAACGCTCCTGTTTGACGGGATGATAATATCACACGTTATTAAATGGTACCAGTCACATATATGCGTTTTCGCCGCACCAACCGGATGTAACCGCGTCCTGCTGCCGCTGCGCAGGATGACATGACAGCCCCAATGACATGAAATCACGTGTTGTTGCACGTTGGTTGTCATCCAGTTGTCACACTGAGCGTTGCAACCGGGTGTTTTGTTAGGTTTACAATGTTTGATGTCGGTTTATTCATGCAAAAACTGCACTGTGGGAAAAACAATCTAAAGAGTATGTAGACAAAAGCTGTAGGGAGAAATCATGGGTAGAAATTGAATTTTTGGACATTCGGTAATATACAAAAATTTTTTTCTTGTTCATTCGAATTTTTTCATAAAACTTCGCGAACCTATTAGTAGATTCTCGTCCGGAATTAAAAGGATCAATCTAATATTGACAATATATCTGCTTTCGCAATAGCCCCTTCGCCTCAAGCGCATAAACCATCTTTAACAATAATTGAGACATGACACTACTTAGACTGCCAAAATATAGCAAAAACGCATCCCGTTAAACCGGAATAGTGTGACAAGTAGATCTCATCCTGTCAAACCGCATCCGTTTTAGCGGGAGCGGTAAAAACGCATAGTGTGACACCACACTTAGTCGGCAAAAACGCGAGGCACAACAGCTCTCAGGAGAAGTGATCTAATTTCTGGATGCGCCGACAAGTCAGACGAAAATTTATAATTGAGTCGCTGAGCAGCTTAAATCCCCGATTCCGTAGTAAAGTAAAAAGAGACTAAACACGTCGTATTTTCTCCATTTCCTCGGTTAATCAGCTGCAGGGTAACAATGTTAAATTAGTAACTTTTGACAGTGAAAGGGTAGATTTTCCGTAACAAACCGAACGCGGAATGTAACTTTCGCCGAATCGCTTGTAATATTGTAACCAAATCTGCTCAAATAGTTTCAGCTGAAATTATACAAAGCGTGCAGATTGGATAAATTGTTGTCTATTGTAGTGGGAAAGTTTCCAAAGTTTTCGCGATATCCGTTTCAGTAAATTTGTACGTATCTGGATTCATATTGAAATAGTTATCGCATGATTCACCTTCTTCTTATTTTGTAGCAACAATTTCTTTGATTGCCAAAAAATGGAAGTGTGATACATGTAGTTTTCTTAATTCGTAAGATAAATACCGGAGTAGTATAGAACAACTTACGACCTTCTGCAGGGGCACCTCTAAAGACCACTATGCGGGTCACTCTGTAATTGGGCGCAAGCCTGTTGAGGGCCCAGAACAAGAGAGGGATAATAAATAAATAAATAAATACCCAATCACTTCCATGATTTTTTCTGCTGCAAACGAATGGCATTTTAATGCATTAGGCTGTGCATGTAAAAAATTGCAAATCAACCGATTCTCACAATCAATGTTAAAGGGGAATTCCGTAATGATCGTACTTTTTAATCATGTCATAAATTCACTTTTGAAAGCCAAACTAAATGACCCTTAGAATTGAAACTCTAAAACACAAATTTAATAACAATAATTAGCAATTTACAAATGGATACAGGTGCGTGCTCGCATTTTCCGAATGACAAATTGTGCACATTTTCACTGTTCTATACCAAAGAACGTTATCTCCAACCCTTTTATTACCACTTAACAAATTGCCAATTCATTTGATTTTCACCTTTCTCACTTTGAGAGACACTCGATTGGAACGAAATCAATCACGAAAGTTTCCCAATTAAAGTGCATAATTATTACGATCTAAGCGGAATTTTTCCTTAGCGTTGGAAACGGTTTAATTTACGTTTGCAATGTTCATGCTGCTTTCGCAATTAGTATTCAAAACATTCGCAAATGAATGCTGTAATAGAAGCTGTAAATCGTGTTTACATTAAACCAAAATTTTATTTATTCATCTCTAGCGTAAACCTTTGGAGTAAAAATTAAATTTCCACTTTATGTTTGCGGAATTAACTCCGTGACCGAAATAAGTATGTTTCGTTACTAATGTGCTTATAAACGTTTGCAATCCTCTCTTCTTTAAATATTAGATTCTGTGCCAAAGTTAGGTCTTGTTTTATTTCTTGTCGTCTGCTTGAGGGGGAAATTGACCATTAGGCACCACATTTTTGTCGGGTGTGTTTTAGAAAAAAGTACGACACTTTTGTGATCTTATTTTCTTGATTATTAAGACACTAGGAGTTTTCTTCAGGATCTTCAGTACATTTTGCCACACTGAAAAAGTAACTGATGGAGACGTTGTTCATCTCCTTTAGGTATAATATTATGGATTGAATTTAATTTCCCCAGCCAACATTTAAAAGGCATTCTTTCATTAGAATAGCATGGGCTTTTAGGTCCGTGAAGTTGCTCCTGGAAGTTGAACCAATTGTGTCAATTTACAATGTACCTGTTAGTTTTTAGTTGGTTTTCATTAGTTTTGGCAAGAATGACGTTAGTTTCTCTTTGGTACTAATGTTATCCCAAAATCAAAATTGTCCGGGCGAGCTTCACATTTTCCGCGACATGTGCCAGAATTTTTAGTTCAGAGGTGATTTTGAATAAAGATGCGTTAGTTTCTGTAAGTTTTGATTAAACCGTCGTTTGTTTTCCCTTCTTTCTTGTTAAAAAAATTTTTTAATTTGTCCGGGAATACTTCACACTTCACTGGCAATTAGTTGAATTGTTAGTTTAAACACCATTTTCGATTGAATGGTGTTAGTTTCTATAAGTTTTCATAAAATCGTCGTTTGTTTTCCCTTAAATAATTGATTAATCGGCCAATTTATTAAAGCGTTAATGATATAACCGTCCATCAAAAGTCATTTGCAATTAGAGCTTGCTACATAAGACATGGCACTCATTTACAAGATATTGTTCACACTTAGCTAATTGTTAAGTGTGTGAGTAATGAGTTGATCTACAGTATCCAATAAAAATTTATAATTATCTTAAGCTTTTTCTGTGTTTTTCTGAACGTCAAATGTAGAACCTCTCGCCCCTAATCAACACATAGATTTCGACACGTTTGGTACAAACCATTGAGTATCCTAACCCCCTTCACTCAACGGTACAAATGCTTTATATTATTTTGTCACCAAGGAAGATTGAGCGTATCCCCATTTCTAGATGGTTGACAGATGGATGTACGGGCATCATAATTACAAATTGAAACTCAGGGTAGAGCCTTCGCTACCTAATAGAGGCAAATAAGCCACAATAAACATAATGAGTGAGTTTACACAACGTGAAACAATGTAAACTAGCAAAACACGCAAAATGAGGCTAGGATTGATGTTCTTTTTACCGATACTTGCCTAATTGCTCGCCAAACTATAGGTCTTCCGTTGGACAAATCGTTGAAGACTTCCCATTGTCCGTTGGCACGTCTTGTGAATGCTTCGTAATGACCCGGTAGGTAGGCAACGATTCCGGAAAGAATGTAATTTTTCCAGCGTATATTCTATGTCACTTTCTGCCTCTAGCTCTGGTACCGTTAGGTGATCGACAACTATGAAAAGATGATTTCCTAGCTCACATGAAACAGTTGATTGACTTTCACATGACAATATGACAATATCGATTTTTGCAGTGCAACAAAACCTTCTTTTAAGAGAATATTCATATTGCTTTCCAAAACTACCATT